>NC_044005.1:68797085-69112242 GCF_900496995.4 Aquila chrysaetos chrysaetos
ACTCCATCAGGGGCTGTTAAACACAATGAATCAATCCATGCACATCAGCCCATGGAGGATTCTCCAGTTCATGCCCTCAATAAGCTGTCAGCTCAGACACGCCAGCCCTTGTTGGCTTCCTTACCTTCTCTTCTGGCTGTTCTGCATTAGGGCAAGACAACAGAATGATAAAACGGAGCAAACTGAGTATGAATGTGTTCTCAGGCATGTTTCTGTAATGGAGATAAACCAGAAAGGTGTTTTAAAGCCTGCTGATGTGCAGTGTTTGACTGGAGACTAATAAGGCAGTGGCCTCAAAAGAGATCTGTGGGTCAGCAGTGACAGACTGTTTTTTTCAGGTGGATCAGGGTTGTCGCCCCATCAGATGTTTTGGGGGTGATTGATACCTGAAATTAAGCTTGTCATCAAGTTCTGTGCAAGTCTTTACAAGAATGTGATGGAGGGTTCTCCTGCTACCCAGGGGAGCTGGCTCCCTCAGAGACTGACTCCACAGTTTCTGGTAAGTAGCAACACTGCTATTATGTGTTTCACCAGTGGGTTAGGATCTTTGTCAATGAGGGTGGTGCTGCTAGTTACTCCGGAAATACTGAAAAGCAAAAAAACCTTCACAAATTTGTTGAGAGACGCAAAGGCAGCTCTAGAATTGCTGATACAGAAACGTGTTCCACCTTGATGGACACTTGAAAAAGGCTTTAGTGAGCCAGAGGATGAAGTCATGATCCCCTTAAGTGAAGTTTTCTCCAGTGAACAGCACAGCTCCCTGGGCACTGTGGATGCTGAAGAGTCTGTAGACTAAAGCAGGTCCATTAAAAAGACATCCCCTACTTGCTTCTCTTCAATGTCTTCAATAGCCTTCAGCCTGGGGCACTTCTGCCACATTCCCTGTTTTTTCTAAGACCTGTGTTCTAGGAGCAATAGTGAGCAGAGCAGATTCCAGACAGATTTCAGACCCCAGCTGCAGGTAGATGGAAGAAATGGGGAGCAATTCAGGAGCTGGGCCAGGACTTCTTATTCCCTTTAGAAGAGAATTTAGGAAGAGAGAAAAAGAGAGTGTTGAGGCTTTCACCATAGGCCTGTGATTTGGGTAAGAAGTTGCATACTCTTTGTCCCTCCTGAACAGCAGGCCTAACCCAGCACCTCAGCTTACCTAAATATGACATTAATTGTCACATAAGAGTTCTTTAACACATTAGATTTTTACAGAAAAGTTCTTTCCAACAGCCACTGAGGCAAATTATGTTTCAATGGAGAGAATGGGTGGAAAGAACACAAGATTATCTTCAAGTCCTCCCCAGTTAGGAACCTCACAAGATAAGGAATAGCAGAAGCAATGCCTGCTCCAGAGCTAAACTCTGGCCAATCTTACCAACTAGATTTTCTTGAGGATGAAGCAATGGGCTCCACAGTAACATTTTCAGAAGTTTTGGAGAAGGTCCCACCCCCTAGCACAGGAGAAAGGAAGGTTCTAGGATTGTAGTTATTTCCTAGTTCTAATGTTACGGTTTGACTGTCTGTAAAGATTCAGGAAAAGGCTTATGGGGAAAAAGGCCAGGGAAACATAAGCAGAAAAAAGCTGTCTTTTTCTGTAAGTGTCCTTCTCCTCCATTCTATGGATTCTGTCTCAGTCTCCACTCTGGAGCTGCTTTGGTGGATCTGCTTCTCAGCTGGGGAACTTATCCTGATACCTGAGAGAGCTTGTTCTGTGACACATCAAAGAAAAGTTATTTTGATGTGACACTATCAATTACGAAGTGGTCTCCTTCACTTCTTGGTTTGGAAGCGGTAGTTCTCCTTCATAGAGCAAGGAGTAGTCCCTCTAAGCATTCTCTCAAGTCTAGTTGAAGGAACTATCAAGCCTTTCAAGTGCAATAATGCATTCAGCATTTGGACCACTGGTGGCAATGAGAAAAAAACCCTCTCTTCCTCGTCCTCCCAAGTTCCACCCAGCCACATTTTGTGGCCAGCATTTGGGCAATGGCTTTTGTCAGTGGTGGTTGCACACGGCAGGTTTTAAATACCAGTGGGATAAAGCAGAAGGAAAAACCTACCTCTTAAGTATGGAAAAAGGAAGGAGGAGGTCAGAACTGATGAGGAAGAGCAAGACTGAGGTTAGCAAGATCCAAGAAGTGGAAAGGGAGTCAGTCACCCTGGAGGGGGATAATTAAAATTTCCTTCTCCTTTCCCTGAAAATCCCTCCTCAAAGGAAGGACTTTGAAAATGTGAAAAGTGTAAAGAAAGCAGAAGACAAC
This sequence comes from Aquila chrysaetos chrysaetos, assembly GCF_900496995.4. Classification (NCBI taxonomy): domain Eukaryota; kingdom Metazoa; phylum Chordata; class Aves; order Accipitriformes; family Accipitridae; genus Aquila; species Aquila chrysaetos. The sequence goes on from NC_044005.1 coordinate 68,799,335, forward strand.
TTTTTACATGGTGACTGAGCCATGCTGCACAAAACAGTGTGAGGCTGCAGCTGAGGTTTACAGAGACTTTGGATCCTGCAACATCTGTGTAACGGTGTAGGTGTCAGCAGAAGAAGCAGGGTGGCAATGGCACCCGCAGTTGTGATGTGGTACTGGATGCTACTGTGGAGTTCTAGGCCTTTTCAATGGAGAGAGATAATAGCCGGGGCTGGGGGGGGGGGGGGCAGCGTGGGAAGGAAAGCTTATCTGATGCTTTCTTATTTGGGTAATGAAGAACAATAGAGTGAAGGTCAGGATGTTACAAGGAGCAAGTGTTTAGTTATTACAATCTATCAAGGATGTATAAATGTGTGGCAGAAAGAGAGTATGACTGCTTAATTAAATGCCTTAATTTATTTGACTTCTAAAAAGTCTTTGATAAGGTCATGCTAGAAGCTACAGTGAGCTGCAGAAGATCTTTAGCTCTCCAGAACTGTACACTGGTCTGTCTGTTTTCAATAACATGAGGGATTTAGAAGACGCTATTGTTGTATTTTTCAGATTTTTAGATGACGACAGGATTTGACAAACTAGTGTGGTATCTTGCCAGTATCCCTCCTGGTGGTGAGGAGTGAAAATACAGAGCAAGACTCTTAGTGGTGCCCAGTGACAGGACAAGAAGCAATGGGCATGAATTGAAACAGTCATTTAAATAAAACCAAAATCATTTAAGCATGGGAAAAAGGGTTTATTCCTGTGAAGGTGGTTGAACACTGGAACAGCTTGCCCATCTATTGCAGTTTGGGACCAAAAGACAGTGTGGAGACTAATGCTGATATGCTATCAGCATTGTCAACTAGGCCTAACTTGTGCTAAATGCTGCACTGGAGAAGTTGTGGCATCTCAGTCTTCGGTGATACTCAAAACCTGACTGGACACAGTCTTGAGCAAACTGTGCTAGCTGACCCTGCTCTGAGCAGGAGTTAGATTAGGTGATCTCCAGACATCCCTTCCTACCTCAATGATGCTGTGATTCTGGGAAAGTTTTCACAATATTGGAGAAAAACATTATTAACATGTAAAGAAATCTCATTTTCTGTCTTAAAAGGAATGTAGATTCACTTAAGATTTGCTGATATATATAAATACGATTTGCTGATTGTAAATATGGTCATCTAATAGCCTCGTCTGCTATCTTCTCTAATGGTCATTCAGATTGTACAGGCACATGCAGAAACAATACTGTGATCATTGTGCCTGTAGGACCAATATAAAAATGAGATGTGTATCTCAAGCTAATGAACGAGAGAACATGTTTGGCTCAGAACGCATTGATTTTTGGTGTATTGATATAAATCTTGGGTGATCAATAGTACAGCTGGTTGCAGGAAATGACTGACTGACCTCCAGACCTAAAATAATTTCAGTCTAATGAGGACAACCTATAACCATAGTGTCTGGGCACCATTGTGAACTTTATCAAAGAGAAATTACCAAGATGAGTGAGGAAATCAAAATGACCATAACAGGGGGAGAGGGGGAAGAAAAGGCAGAGTTCCCTCTACATATCAGAAAATCATCCTGAGGACCAGAGCAGAGTATGGCATAATTGTACATGTCTACATTGCCTGCTGAGGACAAGCCTGGGGTAGGTCCAGGTCCTGGTGTGCCCAGGGTATGTCCTCAGGAGCACATGTAATAGCAATCACGAGCACTGGTCTTCTGCCAAGTTATCACTGCCTGGTTGCTCACAAGCAGTCTTCAGTCTGTCCGAGAGACAAGTCACATGGCAGTCAGGCAGGAGGGGACTAGGGAGGGTATGATGGAGTGTTTCATGCTTTTCATTGCTCCAAACCAATTTTCCAGGATGACAGAGGAAGGCTGTTAATGGAATGGTATGCCTGTTTCTGGTGTCTATATTTTAAAATGCTTAAGATAAATTGAAAAGGGTAGACAAAGACATCCAAGATTGATTTGGAAAGTGAAAAAAAAAGCATTATAATGTGAGATTAATGAAGTTCAGTACATTTTGTTTGATCAAACAGATGTTCTGGAGATGAAGCATAACTTCCCTGACTTTTTTTTTTCACAGTTGGTGGCTCCTAAATCTACTAAAGAAAGGTGTAGTAATAACAAGGAACTTGAAAATGCAGCTCAAAAAAGTGAGAAGAGAAACAATTTTAATGTGACTGTAATAAGCATATAGCAGTAGAACCAGCAGAATAATTGACCTGAAAACATGATGAATTCCACGGTACTAGGACATCTAACTATACTGCTAGTCCAAGTAAGCAATGTAGGTTTTGCCTTTAGCATATGGGGGAGACATATTAATTTCACGAGTGTAATTTATGTCATTATAATATATACGTATGAGAAAATGGGGAGGAGAAGAGACTCCTAGGTTAAAACTCAACCTTGAATTTAGATTGCTAAAGCTGGGAGATAAATTGGCCCTTGTCAACTTGAAAGTTATATATTCAGCATGGTATCAAGGGACTCAGTAATTTCTAGATAAGTTCTATGACCTGTATTAAACAGCAAGTTGCATTTGATCATCATTATAATGAATATCTGGTCTGCTAAAATCTTAAAAAAACCTCTATGTGTGTTCCAGAGGCCTGCCCCAAAAGTAGATGTTTGAAGCTAATGATCAAGATAATTTTTGAAAGACAAGGCAAAGTCTTAAGGTGATTTCTTTTTCATTCAAATTTTTATTCAGTTTTCATTGAATTGTTATTTATCTAAATGTCATTCAGCTATGTCATTCTTATATTTCACCTATAAATACAAGTATTCTTCCAGAAATAAATTTATGAATTAATAAATCTGAATTGTTAAATGTAATCCTCGCTGTCTGCCTGTTTTAGAAGCAGAAAACTTGGTCCTCCTTTGTCACAAGCATGCCAGTATATTCCTTCAAGTTGAAACAGCAGTACTGACAATAATTCTTTTTATTGACCCTCTGTCATAAAAATACAGCATAGTTCTGTTGAAGTTTTCTTGCATGTGATGCACTCTCCGAAAGGGCTTCTTACTTGCCAGTTGAGGAAGTGTTATCACTGTCAATGAGTTAGAAGTGATGGAAGCAAACTTCTGTGTTCGTTATATAAAGCAAGAAAGATTGATAGCTGGGATTTCATCAGTAATCTTCTTATGGGTGGATGAATGCAAAAGCATTTACAAGATTGGAAAATGATAGCTTTTGTCAAATCACAATCTTAATTATCTCAGTAAATAAATTTGTGACACTACTAATTATTATTATTATTATTATTATTATTGTTATTAATTGGAAAGAACCCAACCCAAGACATTGAGCTCAAATGAAATAATATATACAAAATTAGAATCTTCATAATACCTTTTGGTAATTTTACCCATGGTCCTGAGCTATAGACAGGCAGCTGTAGAGGCCAGACACATTTATGGCACCTTCCTTTGGGTGGTCTATAGGGACCTGGGATATCTGTTAAGGCTCTGTCCTCATCCTGTTCCGTATAATAGGTAGTACAAGAAATCCTGTCAAGAGACAAGAGTTCTTGACAGTCCTAAGGGGAAGGCCACCCCAGGAAAATCAAAAATATTATGCTTCCTTCACATTGCTCTAGCCTTTTTAACCCAGCACAAAGGAATTCCAGCTACTCCAGCCAGTAAGCCAGCTTCATCTGGGGCCCAGCTTAAATGCCTCTATCCAAGGCACATAGCATGGGGATAAATAAGAGGAGTTAGAGGTGTGCACATGCCTGCAGGGCTACAATCTCACTGGCATCACGGGGATGTGGTGGGATGGCTCCTATGACTGGAGTGTTGGAATGGAAGGATACGGGCTCTTTAGGAAGGACAGGCGGGGGAGACAAGGAGGGGCTGTCACCCTCTGTGTCAGTGACCAGCTGGAGTGCATGGAGCTCTGCCTGGGGATGGATGAAGAGCTGACCGAGAGCCTATTCGTCAAGATTAAAGGGGGAGCAGGGACAGATGACATTATAGTGGGGGTCTGCTACAGGCCACCTGACCAGGAAGAGCGAGCAGATGAGGCCCTCCGTAGACAGATAGGAGCAGCCTCACGTTCACAAGCCCTGGTCCTCATGGGGGACTTCAAGCACCCCGGTATCTGTTGGAGGGACAACACAGCAGGGCATAAGCAATCCAGGAGGTTCCTGGGATGCATTGATGACAGCTTCCTTCTCTGAGTGATGGAGGACCCAATGAGGAGAGGTGCTATGCTGGACCTTGTTCTCACCAACAAGGAGGGGCTGGTGGGGAATGTGAAGCTCAGGGGCAGCCTTGGCTGCAGCGACCATGAAATGGTGGATGGAGTTCAAGATCCTCAGGGCAGCGAGGAAGGCACGCAGCAAGCTCTCTACCCTGGACTTCAGGAGAGCAGACTTTGGCCTCTTCAGGGATCTGCTTGGCAGAGTACCATGGGATACAGTTCTGGAGGGAAGAGGGGCCCAAGAAAACTGGTTAATATTCAAGGATCACCTCTTCCAAGCTCAGGAGCGATGCATCCCAACAAAGAGGGAGTCAGGCAAAAATGCCAGGAGGCCTGCAGGGATGAACAAGGAGCTCCTGGAGAAACTCAAACACAAAAAGGAAGCCTATAGAGGATGGAAGCAAGGACAAGTAGCCTGGGAGGAATACAGAGAAATTGTCCGAGAAGCCAGGGATCAAGTTAGGAAAGCTAAAGCCCTGGTAGAATTAAATCTGACCAGGGAAGTCAAGGGCAACAAGAAAAGCTTCTATATGTACATTGGTGATAAAAGGAAGACTAGGGAAAATGTGGTCCCTCTCTGGAAGGAAACAGGAGACCTGGTTACCTGGGACATGGAGAAGGCTGAGGTACTCAATGACTTCTTTGCCTCAGGCAAGCGCTCCAACCACACGGCCCAAGTCATGGAAGGCAAAGGCAGGGACTGGGAGAATGAAGAAGCACCCACTGTAGGAGAAGATCAGGTTCAAGACCGTTTAAGGAACCTGAAGGTGCACAAGTCCATGGGACCTGATGAGATGTATCCGCAAGTCCTGAGGGAACTGGCGGATGAAGTGTCTAAGCCTCTATTCATCATATTTGAGAAGTCTTGGCAGTCTGTTGAAGTTCCCACTGACCGGAAAAGGGGAAACATAACCCCAATTTTTAAAAAGGGAGAAAAGGAAGACCCAGGGAACTACAGGCCAGTCAGCCTCACCTCTGTGCTCAGCCAGATCATGTAGCAGATCCTCCTGGAAACTGTGCTAAGGCACATGGAAACTAAGGATGTGATTGGTGACAGCCAACATGGCTTCACTCAGGGGAAGTTGTGCCTGACAAATTTGGCATCCTTTTACAATAGGGTTACAGCATTGGTGGGTAAGGGAAGAGCAACTGACATCATCTACCTGGACTTGGGCAAAGCATTTAACACTGTCCTGTACGACGTCCTTGACTCTATAATTGGAGAGCCATGGATTTGATGGATGGACCATCCACCACCAAGCTGTGTGGTGCTTTCAACACATTAGAGGGAACGGTTGACACCCAGAGGGACCTTGGCAGGCTTGAGGAGTGGGCCCATGCAAACCTCATGAAGTACAAGAAGGCCAAGTGCAAGGTCCTGCACCTGGGTTGGGGCAATCCCAAGCACAAAGGCAGGCTGGGGTATGAGTGGATTGAGAGCAGCCCTGTGGAGAAGGACTTGGGGGTGTTGGTTGATGAAAAGCTCAACATGACTTGGTAATGTGCGCTCACAGCCCAGAAAGCCAATCATATCCTGGGCTGCATCAAAAGAAGTGTGACCAGCAGGTGGAGGGAGGTGATTCTCCCCCTCTGCTCTGCTCTTATGAGACCCCACTTGGAGTACTGTGTTCAACTCTGGAGCCCCCAACATAAGAAGGACATGGACCTGTTGGAGCGAGTCCAGAGGAGGGCCATGAAGATGATCAGAGGGCTGGAGCACCTCTCCTATGAAGACACGCTGACATCTGGAGTTGTCCAGCCTGGAGAAGAGAAGGCTCCGGGGAGACCTTCCAGTACCTAAAGGGGGCCTACAGGAAAGATGGGGAGGGACTCTTTATCAGGGAGTGTAGTGATAGGATGAGGGGTGATGGTTTTAAACTGAAAGAGGGTAGATTTAGATTAGACATAAGGAAGAAGTTCTTCCCTGTGAGAGTGGTGAGGCACTGGAACAGGTTGCCCAGAGAGGTTGTGGGTGCCCCATCCCTGGCAGTGTTCAAGGCCAGGTTGGATGGGGTTTTGAGCAACCTGGTCTAGTGGAAGGTGTCCCTGCCCATGGCAGAGGGGTTGGAACTAGGTGATCTTCAAGGTCCCTTCCAACCCAAACCATTCTATGGTTCTATGATTCCATAAGCATGCTAGAGAGTCAGGATCCTAACCAGGAGCTCCTGCTCTACAGGTAGTCCTTTATGTCCTAGGGCAAGAAAATTCACAAGTCTTGTATCTCCTAGCATGTGGCAGGATCTCTAAAATGAAGAAGTGAATTTTAAATGTTTTTCAAGTATACAGAATAATACCAAACAGAAGAAAAATCTTAGGTAACATTTAGGCAGCCAGTATCTTTAAACATCCCTCTAACATTGGGCTCTGCCTTAGCTCCCCTCTCCCTCTACTCTGTGACACAGATCATGGGACTATCAGCTTGAGATGAGCTGCATCAAACAGTTTACTGCTTGACCTTCAGCTCCTTCTTCCACTTTAATATATACATTTTTCTTTCCCAACCTAAAAAAAAATCAATTCTACCACTAAAAAATGCTTTAAGTCAGAATTCCCCACAGTGCCTCAAATGAAATTATTTTTTTCCTCTACCTCTCATTAAAACCAGCATAAAGCCAAAGCTTCTGTTTAATTATATATATATGAAACTTTGCCTACAGCTCCACCTCCAGCTTTACTATCCCACCCTGGAAAGTAAAACAGAATTAAAACACATTTTCAGGCAATAAAACTAAGCATAGCCATCAAGGAAAAAGAAAATGGTTATACAACCTCTGAAACAGTCTGAATGCCTAGCATAACCTCCACTTAAAAAGTCTGTTATTATGTCCTACTAAAATATGACAAATAGCCTGTGATAATAAGTAATGGACATGCTATCATTAAATTAAACTGTACAAATAAAAAGGGCTACTTTATTGAAATAATGGAAAGCCAGAGCACAGAATATGAATTTCAGCATGAGTATGGTACAATGTTGAAAATAAGATCCCCATCGGTAAATGCAGACCTGACCTAAATTATCTTTAATATAATGCTCTGGAGAATCATTTCAATTAGGTCCTAATAATGAAAAGACCTTTTCTTTATATTAATGACTTTTTTTTTGCTTTTGCATTCGAAAATTCAGAGAACAATGGTTCAAACCTCTGTATTCTTTCTGAAGGCAGACACCTGGCCTTAATATGGGGTAAAGATAGAAGGACACCGAAGAATGTAGCTGTGCAAAGTATAAGCAGGAACACAGAGGACAGTGTGTAGGTATTTCAGTATTTTGGTTCTTCCCCCATCGGTCTGTGACCCACTTTCCTCTGCAAAATGACTTTATTTTCACAGACTGAAGGCTCTAAAATGGAAAATGCTGTTTAATACACCTGACATTTTCTGGTATGGTCATTTTTTTTTAAAAAAGAGTATACTTATATTTCTATTAAATAAAGCTTGTATTTTAATGTATTATATTCACATTAATCAACAGGGACTATCACAGAAGCTGTGTCAAAGTGTCATGGCGAAACACAATGGTGTTCTACAATGAAAGATTTTGTTGCAAACAGCTACATAAGGCAATAAGGAAAAATTCTAGGTCTTTTTTATGAGTTTCCATAAGTCTTGCATTATTATAAGTTTCACAGCTGAAAATTCTATTTCAACTTGGTTAAAGCTTTGTGTCTTTTCTACTTCTACAGCCTTCAAGAGACACTTTATTATATAGGGCTTGTTTAATATACACTATCTATGTAGGCAGAGCTAAGGCTAGGGTTTCACTTAGTGACATCTACATTAAAAATATTAATTGCAAATAGTTTTCAAAATGCTTTCAAACAAACGACGCATTTTAAAAATTTTGGGTTTGGACTGGGAAAAATAGTGATATATTTTGGATTACAATCCAGATGTAGCAAAAGCTGTGTTATATTTACGTATCCTAAAATATTAGACTGCTTTTTAACTAGGACATATTTATTTAATTAATTTAGATTAAAAGCCATCCCTTTCCTTTGGAGGGTAAAGAAAGCTTGCTTTTTTGATAGTGCTTAATTAAAGATAAAACAATTGCATAGAGTGAATGTATTATAATGACTAAGACTACTTTATGCTTTGCAGATTCTGCTGCATTAAGCATTTTTGTGGAACTTCCACAGATTTTAAGAACAAATGATGCATGAAACCAGAGCAAATTGGGCCCTGAGTGTGTGGATGGGTGAAATAGAGGATTTAAAGGGATTAACACTTATTGGAGTACCTCATATAAAAGATTTTGACTGTGTAATAATGCAAATCAAGAAGAAAAAAAAGCAGGTGCAGGGCCACATTAGAAGTGGGATGTGTAGTTTTGATATTAAAAGAAAGTTAGAAGCTCAATCATAAACCTAAAACTTTAAAATCTGTCTGTAAATTACATATCATCAGCTTGTTTTTCCTGATGACATTTAAATATGATATTCAAAAGTTGTTGGGAGCTAATCCATGCAGCTGAGCTGGACATGGAGAGATTTATCCAAAATTCCTGCATTATTTAGCATACATTAAAATAATAACTGCATAATGACAAAAGGTGTCTTGTTACAGAGATTGGAGAGATCTTTCCACAGGATGCCTGCCTGGAAGCTGTGCTAAATAGTAGGAATTGGCAGGACTCATTCCTCAATGCATCAGCTACTGAAAGGCATGAAACAAAGCAGGACAATCTGGAAGAGCTCCCATTTCCAGCAGCCCACCCAATGGGCACAGAATTGCAGGGCTCTGGGAGATGCACTGTGCCCACCCAGCTACACAGAAAATGTCCTGACAAACTCCTAGTGCCCATGACAAATATAGTGGCCATATACTACCCTGAGGAGAAAATCCTGGTACAAATGAATTTTACTCCTGGATTTAGCAGAAAAATGTATTACTTGAAGTTTACGGGTATGGGGGTAACAGAAAGGACAGAGTGAAAGGCGTGGTTTCTGTTCAGAAACTATGTACATTTCTAGGCCTCCGAGCATCTTTGTTTTATAGGCTGGTTTCCACAATGTGACAGAGAAGGATTCGACCCCATAATATCTGAGACGTGGGGCAATGTTAATAAGAAAAGATTAACCAAAATAAATATATATATATATATATTCTTTTTCTCTCTCTCCTTGTAGTGTCTTCTTAGGTGAATTTAAGAGACAACTTTATGACACTCAACTTGGTGCAAAAAACCCCCAAAACACCCCACAGAAAAACCCCGCAAACCACAAATGGACAGTAGATATAACTGCTATCTGAAAGCATTTATATGCTTTATATACAGTTATGCTGTATCTTTCTTCTAAAGATATATAAAAGCATTTCATAATTAAAGTTATTAGTAAAAGTAGGAAAAAGGTGTTGAAATGTTTTCGTTTGAAGAGAGGAATAGAAAGGCACATGAAGGATATTCAAAACAATGAATACAATTAGTAAGTCAATTTGAGTACTCTCTTTGGAAAAGACATCACATGGCTTCTGTTTTTCAATGAGCCTAAGCAATTCCTCTTACATAGTGAAATTAGTTAAACAAATGATAAAACCGTGTATGCTGTCACTTTTAACCTTCATTCTGAATTATTAATTGCCTTATGGAATCCTCTAGAAATGTCAGAATTAGTCCTGGAAGTTTTACATAGGTGCACAAAGTGACAATCCACTCACTAGATATTGATTAAACAAAAGAGGTGCAGAGAGCTGAAAAAGTTGCCAAACGCACACAGGATTCCTTGTTTGGTAGCATACACCCAACTCACACAGGGAAATCTTGCACTGTGTAATCTTTCTGACTGATTCCTAGTTTACTTCTAAAGGAAAAGCTATGGGTATGCACAAATGCTTTCAGGATAAATACCTAAATTGAGTACATAAATACATATAAATATTTGAAAGGTAGTCATATTTGTTGTTTTAAGTTTATGTGTGTCTTTTAATGCAATGCAAAGGGGCCATATATGAGAATGAATTTTTAAAAGGAAAATTTAAGCTCAGTACCATGAAAATCTTCTTGGCAGTGAGACATATCATCTATTGGATAGTTTCTCAAGAAAAGCAATTGAAGTGAAAGTGATTGAATTTTTTAGTCACCACTTTGATTACTTTTCAACATCTTAAAATTTCATGCAAATGGAATATCGGAGGAAAAGATATCTAAAACTATGATGAATGAGCTGACCAAAAACCTATGATTTTTCAGGGGTGAAAAAAGCCATTCGATTAGTTTATGACTATTTTTAGCGACCTGTATAGATCTTTCTTCATTAAAGACATAAATTGTGTATTTACAGCAGAAGATATAGCTGAAATGCTAAAATAAAGCCAAATGAATTATTGCACTATGAAGCAGATACCTAACAAATGTCACACCAGTCTTACAAAACAAAACAAATCCTCCCAAGGCTTTTTTTAATTAGAGCTGCAGTGAACCTTTTCACCATTGTTACAAACACTGATAAACAAACTTCTTATAACTTCTAATCTTTAGATACCATTATGGGACTCTGCTGTGAACCTGAATGCATTCCCTTAGGTCCCCACTGAGGACTGAACCTAAAACACTCTGACAATTGCACCAAGCCAGTGGGAAATTTATTCTGCATTTGGGTGTTAAAACGAGTTGAGCCTCTGAACTGACTGGCAGCATTCAGAGCAGGAGTATTTTGTTAAAGTATTGTTCTACGTGTACTTTTTATATGGTTTATATAGGTGTTTGATAAGCAGGCTAGAGATTGAACTCTATTGTGCTGATTAGACAGGAGAAAGAAAATTGGAGAGGGTAAGTGTGACTGGAATAATAAGGAAGCCTGCAGAATTGAGAAGTATATGTTAAAGGCAAAGCAATGTCTTGGTGTGAGAAAAAAAGAACACTCCAGCTTAATGTTAAAGAAGGTTGATATCTAGCTCTATGTCCAAATAAGTGAATCAATTACAACACAGAAATAGAGAATACCTCGTTTGATTTCCAAACGTATTGTGAATCCAATAGACTACTTAAAAGTTAATATTTTAAATCTTAATTGGAAAAAAAAAATGGTGAGCAGGCTATGGTAGAGAAAGGCAAAAACAGCAATGGAAGAAAGAAAGAAAGAAGAAAAGTATTAAACAATGAAGAAATGCCTTTTTTATCTCCAGGTTTAGTAAAAGCTAAAATATCAGGTTTAAGATATTTATTTTGAGAACAGTCTTAGTTGCGATGTTCACTTATTCTTAAATTAATTTAGTAATGGTTCAGTAATAGATTGAGGTTCAATATTGTACCAAAAGTAAAATGATAAAATCATAAGTAAGAAGAAATATTTGAGAAAAAATGTACATTATGCTGCTCCTTGGAAAAAAGTGTCACAGAGTGAGTAAGTCCTGATTTCACATGGATGGAAGCTTGGTTGCTTGCTTGCTTCTGTATCTTTCGAAATTCCTGTGCCGCAAAGTGTTTTATGAATACTTGCAAATGAGGTTTGCCATTTAAAAATCATATTATTTTGGACAGAACCTTTTCTCTTATATTTCAGCACAGGTATTTTGTTTATGTTTTAGAGGAAAATGGCATGAAGTATTCAGATTTTCTTTTTTAACTTGGTTGTATTAGAACAGACCCTGAAGTCTGGAAATAGCTAAAGGAGTAACAGTAAAGCAGCAGTGAGAAGGAGGAGTAAGGTTTGTTTTTTTCCCGAGTTTTGATAGATTCTGCCTTCATCTAAGGATTTTCACAAATAGATATTCCCTTGAAAGGATATTTACATTAAAGAACAAAAAAGTTGGCATAGAAGCTGAAATTTAGGGGTTTTATTATTCAGGAAGCAAAAATCACAAGGACATTTGTGTTGCTGAATGGGTTGTGCTGGATCATACTACATCTGCTATACATTTAACTTTTCTTTTTGTTCATTTTTTTTACCACTTCTAGCTTTTGTCTGAGCTGCATATTTTTAGTGGTTTTGTTTTCCAGTTTATACTGAACTAAATTCCTTAAGGATGACTCCTTTGAGCTCCTCTTTCTTATTGTCTTCCTCTTTCCCCTACCCCCTGCCCCCCAACAAAATTACTCAACCAGTGTCTTCAGCGGATAGTTATGCTCACATTCATCATGAATTTGTCATTAATCTACTGTTCTACCCTGTCTATAAAACAGCACCATCGCTGCCCGCTACCGCTATATCTCCTTTGTGCATCTCAGCACCTGGACTTTGAGAAACACAGTAATACATTGGAGAACTAATTTATGTTCCTTCTTATTTCTCCCTTCTGCAGCTGACTTACACATTCCTAGTGCATAGGTATGCTGGAGCCATATGGGAGACAGGGTATTTGTACTCCTTGCTTGCCACTTGTGTGATCAGAAGTGAAACAATAAAAGTGTGCGTGTCCTATAATTCTTTCCAGTGTTACCTAGTGATTTGGACACATTCATATGTTATGTTTATATCCTGACTGGGTTCTTATAACTCACAAGACTTATGTGAAAGTTGCTAGCAATAAGAGCTTATTTCCCCAATGTTTAATTCCTTACATTTTTAAAGAACAACATACATTACTTCAGCCAATACTAACTGATCAAAATGATTATCAGTTTGCATAGGATCAGAAAAATATGGACCTTATTTCTGAAACATTATATGTATGCTCCTTATATAGAGATGTGCGTGAATATATTTCAGGCCCACATGATGTAATTTTCATAATTAATCTCAGATTTGATTTGAGACTCAAATAGGATTCAATTCTTCTATATGCTCTGTTCTCATTCAGCTGTTCTTTCAATGCTGGCTACATGTTACTGTCTAGACACAGAAGAAGTTCCTGAAGGTTAAGGTAAAAAGGTTGATGGGGATAGATGGCTGTGTGATCAGAGCGTACTAGGTTCTGGAAATATTCACAAAGCAAGGAGCTCCTCTGATACCCTTCATAGTCAATGCAGCAGTAGTGTAGCTTTAGGACTAGGTCACAGATCAGTCATTTTTCTTTAGCTCACACAAGCTGTATGAGAGCCTCCATTCCTGGTTCTTTGAATTGTCTACTTAACATATTCTTTTGCAACAATATTATATTGTTACTGTTCAAAACACACAGAAAAAAAAAGCTATCACTACTAATATTCTATACTCTTGCATAAGGTACCAATGTATTTTATTTGTATACACTTTGACATAGATCTTATTTGACATTTTTAATCAAATCATATTTATCATTGTGCACTTCATTAATTGTTTTGTTGTTGCTTGTTTCTGGGTTCGTGGTTTGGGGTTTTTTGGGGGGGAAGCAGTTTCTTCTTGCAGGAAGAACAATCTTAACTCTAAAATGTCAAAGCACATTTTTCCCATAGTTTAGATTTAACTGGAGTGCAAAATGTACTAGAGATCTGTGCAAGAAAACCCCCACACAAATTCAAAAGAAGAATGAATTTAAATGCGCACAGAAACGCCTTACACATGCACACACACACTTAGGTGCATGTAGTTAAAAATTCTGCAAAGCACCTGGGCAGATTCTGACTACTAAAAGTGTTAATTAATAAATAAATTAATAGTAATTTGCAAAAGTACTTTTAGCAGTGTTTTTTGTATCATTGTATGGCCTCAGGCAAGTCACTAGATTTCTTACCTCAGTGAATCTATATGTGAAATGGATACAGTACCCATTCCCTCAGTGAAAAGCAGAGCATGCATTAATTGGATGTGAATAAAAGGAGTTAGATAGCTTGCACACAAAGACAAATACTGAACCTGAGTCACTGCATGTGCTTGAAATCATGCAAGTATTTTCACGTTTGTAGACACAGAATACCATGTTTATTATCAGTGCTGGGAACATTTATGCTTTATCACAAAAAGATGTAAAGCCAAGTTGTATATGTTCAACAATTTAGAACCATCTGTTGTAGAGAAAAAAGGTAACTACTGAGTCAGCCTGAGGTCAGAGATAAAGTATAACTTGAAGTGCAGCAGGCAAAAATAGGCTTTTTCTGTTGAGGCTAAATTACCAGTAAGGTAAACCACCCATGAGGCATCCAGCTGGGAAGTGACTAACAGAAGCTTCAAGGTGAAACAGCTTCCTCCACACTTACTGAACTGCTATTTATATTGTTGTAGGCATCCTAAAGCTTCCATCATCATTTATAAGGCAAAAATATGAAAAAAAATTATATAGATAAATAGATGACCAAACAGTAGCTTACTATTTAAAGAATAACGTGTAAATAATACAATGGCTTACTTTGATAGGATATTTTGAGACCGATTTACTTAGGACATTAAGCAGAGTATACACACAGCCTTATGGAAATGCCTTTGAAACTTTGGTATTTCAATTGTTTAAATGGAATTATTATTTTCTGCATGCTTACATATTAAACACATGATAATATATAAAATATGGTATAATACATTCCTATTCATGAATGCAAACTCCTGAAGTTAATAGCTTATGTTTCCTTTGAGGGTGCTTTTAGCAAACATTTTTCTCTTTCTGGCTTGGTTCTGGGTTTTATTGGTACTCTCTTCAAGAAATGTGTGTATATTAATAGGCAGAAATTTATAGTATGTTTTCCTGTCCTACATGTCTTAATGTCTCATTGTTATATTGTGCTACAACAAACATACAGCCTGCTAAATCCTTCTTTTGATCTTTTACACTAACGAAAACAGGCACTGAATCAGCAATTCCTTTTGTACATCTGTGATCTTAAACCTATGTGTATCCAATTAGTGCTGACTTTGACTTTGCATCTTTATTAAAATTACATCGTCTTGTTCTGTGATTGAATCTGACCATTAATATGTTTCGACCTAAATACTTCGGCCTTTTTTTTCAGGTTTTGAATGAAAACTCTTTGAGAACGAAATCTTTCCAAAAAAAAGATGTAATTCATTCATCTTTAATGTGATGGTTTTGCAGAAGCCTTATTCACCTCACATTCGTACTGCTGATGTTGTTTGAATTGTTGCTTCAAATAACAGTACCCAGAATAGCAGATGAGAGCATTTTTACATTGTTTTAAATCACAATAAAAACTGTTCGGTCCCTTGCGTCAATGTTGTGTTTATAGTCCTTACAAACCCCATGCATAAAAAAAACGTACCAAGGAGTCCACTCTTTATACGTGCATGTTCTATGCATATCTCAGACACATTACTTCTTATTTAATGTGCCTAATTTCTAAGGATATTCAACTAAGTTCTCTGTTAAACAGGATATAGACAGAGGAGTTTTATTTTTGCACAAGCTCTTTTAATCTTGCTTATTCATAAAAGTTTTTAAAGTGCGTACATTGCAAGTGGATTTAAAGTATCTGAACTGTAATTACTGTCATTAGTGCTGTACCATCTGCATCTTTCAGGAACCAGCAGATTGAACTAATCACCAATAATTGTTTTCAAGATGTTTAGCACATCTTAAATTTAAACGTCAAAACAAAAGCTTATATTTGGCGCTGATTTCTGCCAAAGTCTTCTTTTTCCAACATCCTATATCTACACTAGTTTGATGTGCTGGATTAAGCCCTTCATGAGCTTCTCCTCTAGCTAAAGCCTGATACATAGTTTTGGAAAATGTTTGATAGCTTCTGATTTGTATTTTCCCCTTAGTAGCCCACATTACAAAGCCATCGTACATCACTGCAGATCAGAACCCTTGCAGGGACCATAGCATGGAAAATGAATTACTTCCCAATACAAACACAGTGATTCCTTCTTAAATCACCTTTTGTAGTCACTGAAGAAATGGCTGAGGAAAGTTTTATCTGTGTAAATCTATCACACCTGACACAAAAAGGAACAGACCACTTCAGATTTAATAGAAGCTAACACAGTGATCTGACTAAGATAAAAACATTTTTAGCTAATGTATAGATATGCACTTTTAATAATTTTACTCTTTACTTTGTCTAACAGCCTCCTTACTTTTTAAGGTTCCTAAAAGTATTTGACAATCCTTATGTGAAAATGACTGTAACATTGTACTTTCTTTCAAATACAAATACACTTAATTCATATATTCAAAATTTTCATATAAGAAAAGAAAATGGTTTGACAAGACTGATTTTTTTAATAATGTTTAACAAATGAAAATTAATAACATTTTCTCCAGGCTTCTTCATGTTTTCTTCCTTTTCTTTTTGACTATTAAACTTTAATCCTATAAAGGACTGTACCCGTTCATATGTAGAGCTGCTTGCAGGAAAGAGGCTTTAGACTAAACTCCTCAGGGCGAATGTATCATGCCACTAATTTTATTTCCTAGCCTCAGTACAACCTACTGATATATCACCCCTCAGGGTCTTAGTGATATTGTTCAGTCTTGCCCCAAATTCTGCTGATAGAGAGTAGATCCCCTTCAGCTCTTGAGTTTTATAGAATGGTTAAGACACAGAATAGTCCAAATTATTAAATAGAAAAGATAAACCCGTGATACACAAGGGAATTACCTCAAATACTTATGAAATATCCTACCAAAGCAAAATCTGAACTGTTCAGATCTGTTCATTCACACTGTCCTACACACACCAGCTGTACCTACACTGAATCTCATACGTGTTGTATTCACAGCTCCTTCATCTGGTGAACAGCAGGGTCAGAGCTTCAATTTGACTTTAACAAAGAAATTGTCCCAACTCAGTATTTGTTCCACAATATTGAGGCCAACATCTAAATTATTAGTCATAGGATACTAAGTAACCAGCAGGTGTCTACCTCCTTTTTTCTGATCAAGAAAGCACTTTTGAAGCAAATAACTTCGTCATTTTTGGTTACTGACCATTGCTTTGTGTCGTGCAATGGTGTTGAACAACATGCAATAAAATCCTCTTAGATCAAGTGCAATAGAGTAACGAAGCACTCCAAGAGATCACCCAGTATTCTTCAGCCATTAACATGTGTTCAGGCCATGGAATCAGACCAGAACTAGGCCACCCCCCCCCCCCCCCCGAAGATACATGGTCCCTAACACCAATTGTGTCGCTCTCTTAGATCCACTCCTATTGTACTGCACTGATGATTATAACCACAAACCATTCCCTAAACACATGCCAGGCACAGATGTTTTGGGGTTTTTTAATGAAATCATAGTATCTTTTGGGTTGGTAGGGGCCTCTACAGATGATCTAGTCCAACCCCCCAGCTCAAAGCAGGGTCAGCTACTGTAGGTTGCTTAGGTCTATGTCCAATCACATACTGAAATATCTCCACAGACGGAGACTTCACAACCTCCCTGGGCAATCTGTGCCAGTGTGTAACCAGTCTCAGAGGAAAAAAGTGTTTTCTTGTGTTCAGATGGAATTTAATGAGTTTCCATTTGTGCCCACTGACTCTTGTCCTGTCACTGGGCGCTCTCTTCATTCCCTCCCATCCGACATTTATACATTGATAAGATCCTCCTGAGCCTTATCTTCTCCGTACTGAACAGTCCCGGCTCTCTCAGCTTTTCCTTATATGTCACATGCTCCAGTACATTAATCTTCTTTGTGGCCTTTCACTGGACTCACTCCAGTCAGTCTGTTATCTTTCTTGTACTGGAGTCTCCAGAACTAGACATAGCACTCCAGATATCACCTCACCAGGGCTGAGAAGAGGGGAAGGATCACCTTGCTAGACCAGCTGGCAACATTTCCTAATACAGTGCAGGATGCTGTTGGCCACCTTTGCTGTGATGCTGCACTACTGGTTCATGGTCAGTTTGTTGTCCATCTGGACCCCCAGGGGCTTCTCTGCCAAGCTGCTTTCCAGCTAGTTGGCCCCCAGCATTTACTGGTGCCCAGGATTACTCCTCCCCATGTGCAGGACTTTGCATTTCCCTCTGTTGAATTTAATGAGATTCGTCTCCCAGTTCTTTAGCCTGTCAAAGTTCCTCCGAATAGTCTCACATCTCTGATATATCAGCCACTCCTCCCAGTTTTCCAACATCTGTGAACTTGCTGAGGGTGTACACTGTCCCAACACCCAGGTCATGAATGAGATGTTAAACAACACCGGCCCCATTATCGGTGCCTGGGTACACCACTAGTGACTGGCTTCCGAGTGGACTTTATGGCACTGATCACCACACTCTGGGCCCAGCTGTTCAGCCAGTTTTCTGTCCAACTCACTGTGCACTTACTTAACTTGTACTTTGTCAGCTTGTCCATGAGGATATTATGGCAGACAGCGTCAAAAGCCTTACTAAAGTCAAGCTAATCAACATCCAGTGCTCTCCCTTCATCCACCAAGGTCATCACACCATTGTGGAAGGCTCTCAGGTTGGTTAGGCTTGATTTCCCCTTTGCAAATCCATGCTGACTACTCCTGATCACATTTTTGTCCTTTATGTGTTTGGAATTGCTTTCCTGGAGGATTTTCTTCATCAGCTTCCCAGAGACTGAGGTGAAGCTGACCAGCCTGTAGTTCCCCCAATCTTTCC
Source organism: Aquila chrysaetos chrysaetos (assembly GCF_900496995.4). NCBI lineage: Eukaryota > Metazoa > Chordata > Aves > Accipitriformes > Accipitridae > Aquila > Aquila chrysaetos. The sequence goes on from NC_044005.1 coordinate 68,817,912, forward strand.
TCTTGCCCTTCTTGAAGGCAACAGTGGCATTTGTTTTCTTCCAGTCTTTTGAGCCTCTCCCATTCACCACGGCTGTTCAAAGTTAATCGAATGGCCTCACAGTAACATCAGCTACCTCTCTCAGCAGTCGTGAGTGCAACCCATCAGGTGCCCATGGACTTATGTATATCCAGTTTGTTGAAGGACTCCCTATCTTGGTCATCCTCCGTCAAGGGCAGGTCTTCTTAACTCCAGATTTTCTCTCTGGTCTCAGGGGCTTGAGATACCAGAAGAGCAGTTTCATTGGTAAAGACTGAGGCAAATAAGGCATTGAGAACCTCAGCCTTTTCCGTGTCATTTGTCACCAGTTCCCCTGCCCCGTTCAGCAGCAGGCTCACGTTTTCCCTACTTTTCTTTTTGCTGTTTATGTATTTGTAGAATCTATTCTGAGTCCTTTTCTGTCATGATATTTGAATTGTCATACAAGCAAATAATTTTAAATCTGTTTTTTGGGAGGGTTTTTTGTTTGGCTGGATTTTTTTGGTGGGGGAAAGGTACAGACCCTCTTAAGAAAGAGGCATTTATTGTTTTTCAACAGCTCAGAAGTTCTTGCAGTGAACTGTTGCATTATGCTGAATCTGTTATGAAGACTTTTATCAATTTGTATGTACCCAGGCAGCAGTATACTGGTTTCATTTGAATATTAACTTGACTGAATCAGCCCAACCTCTTGGAGGCATAAGGCCAGTTAATTAAATAGAACATGTTTTGAGTGTTGTTTTTAATATGTTTTGTTATTCAACCATGCAAACTCAGCAGTGGACTGTTTATTTATTCTTTTCTTTCCTTGGTTTGATTTTAAAGATTTTATTGTGTTTGCCATGTTTGTCAGAATTTTTTTTTTTTTTTTTTTCCCCAGTAGAAATCTTACATGATTTGCTTCCAAGGGACAACGGTTACTTAAAGAGCAGAGCATGAAACAAGTCAAAAACAGATACTGCTGTCTTTCAGCTTGGCTTGGGTTCCTTAAGACTGATGAACACACAATTACATATTCTGAGTGTGTCTTTTAAATATATCTAGTAACATATAAAAATAGCATTTTATATATATGTGCACACACAACAGTCCCTGAATGGTAGAAAAAAATACAGATAAGCTTTGTAGCATAATCAGGGCTAAGCCTAGGGTCTTTCCAATTTTTAATTGGTAATGAAATCTAGAGCCCTAAAAGTGAAAAGATACTAGAAATGTGTTTGTGTATTGTAAAGCTATTGCATATAAAGCCTCAGACCTTAACTTTGAAAGCTGTATTCCTAAATTTACAGATTCAGAAAAACAGCAAAGGTTGTTTGTCTTTAGCAGGCAGAAAGATATAAACATCAGTCAAGGTATTTTATCCAAAATATGTATTTTGAGCAAGCAGTTCAAGTTTGCAGATCAATAAACAGAATTAGGATGTCATCTGATCACAAAATTATAATAAAATGAAAACATGATGTATATAGTTTTATAAGGATTTTTCATTCTTATGCATGTTATACCATCTGTATTACCCCTAACCCTTCTAAGACTCTATTTTTTGAAGATAGAAATTGTATTTTCTTTCACTTAGGAACACTAGAATCTGATGTGTATTGCACACTGAGGACCTCAAAAAGGAATAGTAGTTTATTCTACCCATATGGATTCCTTGTAAGTACTTACAGGTAAAACCTGTTAAAATGGCACCTTTATTATAAAGGAATTTTTTTTTTTTTTCAGTGATCTTCGAAATGGAAAGATGAAGATTGTTCACAAAATTTTCAAGCAAGGGAATGCTACTGTACTAAGGGTATCCCTATCCTGTAGCACTGACACAACAAAATTTAGAGGTAAATGTTAGTTCACACCTAGGATGGGCAGGTGTTTGGAATTTAGAAGTAGCTCATAGCAATATATGCCATCTTTTTCACTTCTGTTGGTTGTAGCATGAATATCCTTCCACCCTATGTCTGTTTACTGAACAATTTACAAGCTTGCTTTTCCTTTAGAACAAAGAACACATACTGGTTTTGGAATGTATTACATGTATTGTCACGTATCACATGTATTATCAGAGGATTTAAAGACAACAAATTTAAGCACATGCTGATTCACAAATGGGGAATCTCTTATACCCAAAAAGCTTTAGGATAGAAAATAATATATTGAAATACTAAGGCTTTTCAGTTCCAAATTAACTGCATATTATATGAATGCTTTGAAATCCATGATCTATGAATTTTAGTGAGAAAGCATCACAATTTCAGAGGTCATGTATTTTTTCCAACAGGGAAAACAGCTTAACATATCCACAAACACACTTGGGACATGATTACAAATATAGTTCAGCTGTATAACTAGAGAAAAATAAAACAACAACTAAACAATTCCTCCAGGCTAATACTTCAATACTTTGCCCTCCAACTTAGCTGCACTGTGACTGCAATCAATCTCCAGTACCTAGTTTACAAAATTATACTTGATTAGACACATAGGTATGATGTCTACAGCAATTTTTTTTACATTTTAGAACAAACTAAGACTGACTTAAAGAAATATATATTTCAGATCCATTCAAAATAAATGGAAAGACAGCTGTCAGCTATGGAATATATGAAGTCAGCACTTCCTCTTTTGATTATTAGAACAGGTCATCAAAAGAGTAAATAAAGGGACTATTTCTTTTAATAAAGATGCCATATTGTCTTTAACATATATACAATTATGTTTATTTTGTTTGTATGTACATTTGGATTAAATTCCCTACAAGAAAAAAAAAAAAAAAAAAAAGGAAAAAAGCATTATCAATGCTCAGGCGAATTAATCTATGCAGGGGAATTTAGGTAATGTTTGACAGCTTGAATTTGGCAATCTTCTAATGAGCAAGCAGCAATAGTATTATGTGACTTTGGTGATCAGACACAACATGGATATTTAGCTGAAGATAGTAAACCTCAAAAACCTTACATGAAGTTTTCTTGAAGACGTGATGCTAGAATATATTTGTGCAACCCCTTTATCAAGTAACCTTTCTTTGCCTAACAAAAAAAGTGAAAAGTGTCAGGGATTTACTTGGAAATTACATGACTAAAAGGCTACCTTTCATCCTGAACAGAATACTACACCAAATTTTCTCAGGTCTTTGTTTATTTCTAGATTTATTATATACTTGTGGATGTGGAAAAAAAAAGCTTCTAAACATCTGAAATTGTATGAAAATCTAGATAGATTCTTAACTGGAGTCAAACTATCTCTTAGATATATAAATTGTAAAAAAAATCCTAATAATTATTCTCCACTGTTTGCCATATTGTCATTCTTGTACAGATGAGCAATACAGTAGAAGCAAATATTTTGTATTGCATGCTGACTCAACAGAATAAATCAGGAAAAGAAATTGTCCTTTCTCTTAGGTCATTCTTGGGGTTAATATGGTTATCAGGGGATCTGGAGATGGCATCAGGCTTTATAACTTGTTAGGGTCCTACACTTGGTTTACACCAATATATTAGGTAAGAAGCTGACAAATATGGGGTTTGCCATCAGTCACTGTTGCAGAACACAGAGCCCCTGGAAAAACCATTGTGCAAGCTGTTCACTGGTAGTTATCAGAGGCTTCAAAATCATCTTGTGCCAAGAAAAAGGAAAAATAACTATTAATAACAACTGTATTACAATATTCACTTTATATATAGGATGGTTAGCAGCAGATTATCATCCTGAGAGTTGTAAGCATCAGGATAAAGTGTGGGGTGTTTCAATAAATAGCTATTCTGGACAAGGGAAAATTAAGTTACAACTAGTAGGTGTAGTCAGATATTCCTAGTTCTATATGAATTAACCTATTACATGTGTATTACAGACATGAAAATGATCACTCCCGTCTGTAAAAGACTGAATCCTAGTTAAACGTTTGACTTATTTAACTGCTTTGTGTTGTTGTTGATTTTGTTGTTGGTTTTTCTGTTAAAAAGAGCACTCATCCCTTTGAAATTTCAATTTATTTTCTTTTAATAAAGTAATTTTATTGGCCTCAGACTAGGGTGAAGTGACAGATGCTTCAGCAGTAGAACCTTAAATAGCATACTTAGAGCAGGGATTCACATCTGACATTCTTTCCTTTTGTTCTTTAAAAACATCCCTAAAATTTTATCATTCAGGACCATTTTGTGCCTTCTATACTTCCTTTCTATTTTTATTTATAAATATTTATAAAAAGGAACATGGAATAGAAGCTCACAGAAATGCAGAAGAGAATGTTTTGAAATTCATGGTTAGTTGGGATGATAGGCCATAATGGAGCTGTTACTGTTGCTCGTGTCAGTGCGCACTCAGAATGTAATCCATGGATTACAAACACAATGGACCATAGCAGATCCCGCTGTATGAATGGCTGCTGATATGCATAAAAACCTATCACTCTTCAGATAATTATTTTGTCTAAGTTTAGAATGTGAACTGCTGACACTATCAAAGGTACTTTTGGTTGGATATCACAGTAGAAGATGTTACAGGATTTAGCATGTGTTAGCATTAATTGACTATTATGTCGGTCAAGCAAATAAACCCCCACATAATCGAATTAAACAGGGCACTAGAATGACAACTGACTTGAATGCAACCATAAGAAAATGCAGCTGGAATGTGGGTATTTATAAGGAAACTTTTGCATAAATTTTGTTCATGATCTTTGATATGAGGTCATGTTTCAGTGTACTTGTCTTTAATCTGTGTTTTGGATTCTTTGTGTGCATTAAGCTTCTAAAGAAGAGCTTTCTGAAAAGAGAATTACTTTTCCCTAAAACTGTTCTAAAATGCCTATCTTGCTATATTTTTTTTTGGTGGTGATTTTACATTGATAAATTAAATTGCTACAGGAGTGGCTTTGTGTGTTCAAAAGGCCATTTCATTTACTATAGTGTGGGATTTTAATTTTTTTATTTTTAAAGAAGTAATTTACTTCAAAAATTTTTTTTTTACCTAGACATAGGCAATATTTTTTTTTTTTTTCAGCTAGATATTTTGAGGAACAGATTTTTTTTAGGTTGGAAAAAAAGAAAAGAAAATAAAATGGTAGTAACCTTATAACTGCATTTCTGCAGTATAGAAACCTAACTATTTACCTTAGTGTCAGCTTCAGCAGTAAAACTTTGGTCAATTGGGCCAACAGAGAAAGTTACAGAGAATATCTGACTTCCTGCCATAAAACTCAGCATGTAGCAATAAATGCCAGTAACAGTTGTTATTGCTCACTGAAAAGACAGAAAATTATGCTTTCTAAAGGGGACCTTGAGGAGTAAGGATACTAGCGGGTTAGCAAATGAAACTTGTGAAGGAAGTCGTCAAAAAGATCAAAATAGAAAGGAGTTCTCAATAGTGTCAGAGGGCATTTGCCGTTTTCACAGACAAATATTTTTTATTATTTCATCTGTCTTATAATAAAACATGGAGCTATGAAACTCATTGAGAATAAATTTATTTTTTGATAACTCATAGTCCTTAGAGTGCTAAGCTGGAGAATATTAAAAAAAGCAGTGCATTTATTTAAATTAATATGAAAATATAACAACATACTCCTTTAATTACACCCTGTTCTTTAGGAAAAGGCTTTGTAGCTGGATACAGTTATTACAATAGCATCATTATTTTTCTCCTCATGTAGGTTATTAAGTTACAGGTGGAAACTTTTACAGCTTCCATTATACAGATTTTGTGCAAACAGAACTTCTATCATCTTTGATGGTAATGTGCACAGTTTTCACAGATGCAGGATGAAGAAAAATAAAACCAAATCCAAAACCACAGAAATATTTGCCTGGAGAAGTAGAGTGAAGTTCTTCAGGAGTCCGTGTAGCTCTACTCATTAATAGAAGCAGTGGTTTTGAACCATTATGTTTGAGGAATCTGAGACTCAAGTAGTTATGAGAGTTTTTCATCAATTGCATAATGATTCAACTTTGGGCAGGCTTCTGAAACAAATAGTACATGCTGAACATGCTCAGGACTTTACTGGGTACATTAACATAGCCATTCTGGTCTCTGAGAAGCATTATTCCTACTCATTAATGCCATGCCCAACTGCACTTTCTGTCTTTGCAGAGTAACTTCCACGTCATTCTTGCCCTGTGATTTAATTCTGACAATAGTCCATGGGCTGGACTAGAATATCAACCACTACAAAAGCTTCATTTCTCATTAATTTTTGTTGTGAAGCACATGGATTTTTACAAACACTAGAGACATGGGATCTGATTCACCAATGTTCAGTGGTTTCTGCTGTTAGTTATGCAAGAACAACAGTAATATTTAAATTGGGTCCATAAGTGTAAAAGAGGTTCCTCCCTCCCTCCCCCACCTGAAGCCTATCATTCTTGATCATTGATGTTGATACTCTAATTGCAGCAAAAAAAAAGGTTGATTCTGTGGCTGAAATATATGTCCAGTTGCTCAGCTGGTATTACAGCCAGAAGAAAAAAAACCAACATTGTTCTTTAATTCAGTTAATACTGCAAACTCTAATATTTCACCAGCTTAATGCTTTATCACACTTGTGTTTAAAGAAAGTACAACTTCCAATTCGCAAAGTTTATCTTTCTGAAAATCTGAATTTACAGGCATGTAAAGTGCAGGAATTCCCAGAAACTTCCCTGACAGTTTGTACAAAAGTTTGATTGGTCTTCAAGTTAAAAACACATATTTAATATGTGATTTAACTGTGTCTAGCTTTAACCTCTGGCCACTGGTTCCTTTTGTTCCTCCCTCCAATAAATTCAATGATTTCCCCTTGTGAAGGCACCTATTCAATCCTGTGATGTTAGCTCCCAGTCCTTATTTTCAAGGCAAAGAGTGAGCTCCTCTAAGTACCACTTGTGGGTCTTTTGCATGTTAACTGTTGCACTGGTTTTGTTTGGGATGGAGTTAATTTTCTTCATAGTATCTTGTATAGTGCTATGTCTTGGATTTGTGACCAGAACTGTGTTGATAACACACCCATGTTTTAGTTATTGCCGAATGGTGCTTGCAGTGCTTGGACAGCTGGCCCCAGCTGACCAGAGGGATATCCCATACCACATGATGTCATTCTCAGCAATAAAAACTGTGAGAAAGAAGGAGGAATTTGGGAGGGACATTCAAAGTTATGGCATTTGTCTTCCCAAGTAACCATTACACGTGATGTAGCCCTGTTTTCCTGGGGATGGCTAAACATCTGCCTGCTGATGGGAAGCAGTGAATGGAGTCCTTATTGTGCTCTGCTTGCATGTGCAGCTTTTGCTTTACATATTAAATTGTCTTCATGTGAGCCCATGAGTTTTCACACTTTTGCCCTTCTGATTCTCTCCTCCATCCTGCTTGGGAGGAGTGAGCGAGCAGCTGTGTGGGGCTGAGCTGCCTACAAGGGTTAAACTACAACAATTGTTTAGATGTTTGGTTTTACATTGCTTTGCAATGGGAAAGCCTTTTTTAACTTGATTTGCATTTTTTTCACATTCGAGCTATTTCAGAGTTGCGATGTTCTGGTATGTGAGCCCATGTCGGTGGACTGCACTATTTGTTCCTAGATTTTGTGCATGGCTGTATTGAAGCCTTGTGTTTGGATAGCCTTAAGTTGCCTGATGGCCATCTCTCATTGTTCTGTCCTCATTGTTATTTATCACTCCAAAAGTCTTTGTGTTATTCAGAGATCTTTTAGCTGTCATTATGTATTTATCTCTGGATCACTGACAAAGTTTTAGCGAGGCTGAGGCCCAATACTATCTATCCCTTTCAAAACTGCCTGTATGACAATATTATGCTGAAATACAACCATTAGCTAACCTCTACCTGTTTTCTGTAAATCAAAAGGACACTAGATTCAAACATAGACTGAAATTTATATTGGAAAATTTTCTAAGTATTTAGCCAGGCTATCAACTTTTTCTCACCCAACAACTTTATGTTATTTTTTTTCAACTTTCATTGTTTCTAAAGTTACTTTTTTTTTCTTTCAGCATGGCCTGTTTGGAATGAAATGTCAGATTCTCCATTTCAGCTCATCTAAACTTTGACTTTTTGGAGTTCCTGAACGTACATAAACAAAGAGTATGTTTAATAGTACTTCAGCATAAAATGTAGATTGCTCCTAATGCAACTGCATGAGTTCACAAACAAACTATTGAATATGCTTTTCTGAAATTGTTTATTTTTTAACATAGCAAAAGTATACGTAATGACAGCACAGCACAGGGTCTGATTTGTGTCACATATTAGAGTGTCTCAGTGAAGGCATCCTACAGAAGAGGATAGTGACTCTGAGTAATTGACATTTGGTCTGGGACAGTTCGAAGGACAAAGGCACTCCTTGGGAGCATCTGGAAAATAGTCTCTCTGAGCTGGGTTCAAGAGAGCAGAAATCTACCAGACATCACTGCATTCTTTTCAGTTCTGGTGAAAGACTTTTTAAAAGTGACTCCTGTGAGGCCCTTAATGGTGCCCTACAGGGCTTCAGACCTGCAAAGTCAGTATGCTCACATTTATAAGATAAAAGTAAGATTTTGAGGAGAGTTATTGAATAGTGAAAATAAAGTCAAGTCTTTAAAAAACCCCAAAGTATTTCCATTTCCAGGCCCAAGTGCCATCTTGCCTTCAGGGTATTTTGCATTCCTGGAATGCTGGTAAGAGTGAGACCGCAGCTACAGTAAAAAAATACACTGGGGAAAAAAAAAAGAAAAACGAAGAAGAAAACCCCCCAAACCTGCATGAATCTGATGCAAATATCATTGTAATTTTATGTTTTACAGGCAAAGTAACCATGAATGTTTAAATTAATTAAGGGTCTTAATATTCATTAATACTAAACTGTCCTTGCTCCAAACTGAGTGCAATCTAAACAAACAGGACTGGTGAACTGTGCTACCTTTGAATCATTTCTCTAGTGTACTGCAGACATCTTCTTCCCCCTCTAGTACGTTGGATGGTTATCTTCTGTTCATGTTGAAAATATCAAAATGTTTCATTACAGCACAAAGAGGGGATATTTTGAACTGTTTAAATCAGGGGTATCTAATGTCCCTAAAAAAAAGTTTAAGAAGTAGTATGAGAAAAAACATATAACATTCTATGTCAAAACCAGACCATATCAAATCCTGATAAGACATATTACACTACCTTGTGATATCATAATATGGAAGATATATAATTAATTTCTTGGGCCTGCTGTGTCATGAAATAAAATGAGATCATCAACTAATAGGAAGTAAAGCATAATGCAATGAATATGTACATGATATTGTAGTTTCTTGCTGATTTCTTATGATAATAAAATATGAATTACAAAATTGGATGGGAACTCTCAATGGCAATGATACTATTTTATTTTTTAAAAAAATTACTTTTTAAAACTGAAAAAATATTTTAATTAATAATTTCCAGACACCTGTGGAATGACCTTCTTAGCTTTTGCCTTCCAATTTAGAATTAAAATTTGATAGTTAACTGTAGAGGTACAGAGAGTGTAAAGAAGTAAGAGAGTCTTAGGCAAAACAATTGACATGACTTGAACTAGGGGCCATAAAAAAGAGTCATATACTAGGAATCAGAGCTCTGCAAGCTTGGAATAAAATCACAGCAAAGCTCACACCTCCACTGACATTGTATGTGCAGAGTGATTCCTATGAGACTTTTCATTACATTCACAGATGACCTCTATTACTGTGCTCTTTCTTGACAATTCTGTGGGGAAAGGACATTCCAGAATGCAATGAAATTGCAAGCAGAAGAATATTAAAAAAGAGGAAGCTGAAAGTTAAACTCACAGCTCCACAGCTATGTGGGCCAGTGGTCAAATGGTCAATTATCTGTCAGCAAAGTGCTTTTAGAAATACCTCGTCTGGCAGCACAGCAAAAAATCCTCAGTTACAAATGAGGGAAAATAACACACAATATAACATCATTTTTAAAGGATTATGAGAAAAATTGCATGGGAAGATTGTTAATTCTAGGTTAGCATGTGTTTTTATCCCAGGTTTCAAATCACAATTTTCTTGAAAAGACAGTGCCCCTACAAAAAAGAAAGAAAGAGAGAGAGAGAGTACTCAATATTTTAAAAGATTAAGTTACTTTTTTATGTATGATGTTGTGTTTAGACTAGATTAAATGATCCTCCTTGTAAGCTATGTTGTGGCACATTTGTTGTAAAAATTACATGGGAACAGCTGTAAATTCCCATTATAGTAAATCCAAAACAGAAACAAAATCAAACAAAAAACAAAACAAAACAAAACAAAACAAAACCTATCAACCCATACCAGCTCATTTTTAAACAGAAACTTGTATGCTGATGTGTCAGCTAAGAAATAGTACAGAATCATTGCACTAAATACATTTAAAGAGGACACAATTTTATCAGAAAACAAAAAGATAATTGTTTGAAGTTATTTAATATCTTGAATGAAACTTCCTTCTTATCTTAAAGTGAATTATTCCAACTCAATGTTTCATCCTTGCTGAGGAAACTAACAAAGGGTGGGCAAAAATGCCCTTTGTCCTACTCCGGTCATGTCTACAATTTCCAGTGGAAACTGTATTTCCTTGTTCCCTTTATTGCAAAGCCCTCTGAAAGTGTATTTGGCCTTCTTTCTCCTTCTATGGAAAGAAAAAGTTTTGTTCAAATTTTCTGAGTAAATAAAAGAGAATCATTATTGTTATGACATAAGAAAAGATATTGCACAGTATTCATATTATCTAAATTTAGTCTGGTGAAATACCAGGTTACTTTCACTAGACTCCTTTTTAATATATTTTTTCTATATTCAACAGAGAAAGCGAATGTCCTCTACAAAGGAATTCAGAGCCACAGTACACTAAAGAGAAAGACCACCTGTAATGGAAAGAAAATAATGTTGCACTGAAACATTGTCCTATTGAGCTGATGGTTTACAAAATGATAAGATGAGTTACAAAAGCACTAATCAAGGATGTTCAGAATTAAAAGTCTGGCAAGCAAAGTTTGCCTTCCCCATGAAGAAATAATACTGTACCACTTTGCATGATGCATCATGGTGGTGGGAAAGAGAGAGAAATGAGAAAAACCATTTGTTGTGGAGAGATGACTACATCCATGCAGATCCCTGGCTGTATTCATATAAGCATATACCCACTGACAATAGCAATTTTAATCTTCCTTTATGCTTGATCTGCATCAGATATGAGTTGTCTACTGACAGATCCTGGCTCTTTAGTTCAAACTGAGGAGACTCAAAGTGTGGAGCTTTCCGTTCAGTGCCTATGGTTGGTCGAGATAATGGACACAGTGGTGAAGAGTGCTGAGGGTACAATTTCTTTATACAGTTCCATACCCTTAATTAGCACTCCAAGCCCCATATGCTCTTTCACATAGTGACAGAAAGGAAAAGAAAACCATCAGGCCATTCTGCTTTCCTTAGATTCCTGCTAGGTAAGATGTCAGTGACAGAAGGGCTTCTCCCGAAGGTGCCATTTCTCACAGCTGTAGATTCAAATAGTTTATGGATTAAGTTTGAGCCCAGAAACTGAAGTAAAAAAAAAAGTCCGTTTACTTTTGAACTCATCTTTTTATTGCACACTTGGAATTCTCTTCTTCCTTTAGTTGGTTAGATGTTTTCCTCTTTTCTTATACTGGCAAAATTTCAAGGGCAAGCAGCCTGACATAGGAAAAAAAATCCAAATTGACAGACATACTACAAATCTGCAACTCAGCTGGTGAAAATAGAGAGTATGAACTGAAACTCACCCTGGGAAGAAAATCTTGACCCAAACTGTGGGAAAAAGAGCAAGCCAAGCAATTTCAAAATTAAGGGATCAAGGTGAACTTGATCATTTGATCATTTTCCTTGAAACAGTGCCAAATATTTGAAGGCAAATTGGATTTGCAGCAAGGAACTTCAGCACATCAGGTAGAATATGAGCCTGGCTTGTAGAAAAAAAAAAAAATCTATGAAGATGTGGAAAAACATCAGATGAGATCTTCACCCTTGATAACATTTCTTTGAACAGCTCAGGTTTCTCAGAGGAACTGCTAAATTATTCTGACTAAGCATCTGAATACCTCTTCAGCAAGGGAGATGCAATGTAGCTGCTTAGCTACATGGATATATTAGCTGTCTTAAGGGACAGCACACACTCATCATTTATTGGGTATTCTGTCTGAGACATCCATAGTGTTCCAATTAGTGTTTTAATCTTACCTACAGTAACTAAAACAGCACTAGTATCTGCTCTAGAGTCATTTAAGCCTAAAGAACAGTGAAAAGAAAGTGGTGCACCAATACATTGCTTTTCTGTTATATTCTGCCCCAAACACCTTGACTAGGTTTTTTTCTTGTGAAAAGTAGTGATCATCCAAAGGAAATTTCACCACTGAACAGCTAATGTTTTACTTTTTTTTTTTTTCCCTTTTTCTTTTAGCCTGGGATTTTATGTGAAAGAACATACCACGAAAATATGCATCTCTCAAAGTCTGCATGATATTGTTCAAATGCAGATCAAGTATCTAATTTTAGTTGTTCATACTAGCTAAGATCCCAATAAATAAAGAAAATTCAGATGAAACCAGTAAAATGGGGATCACATATTATAAAATATAGTTAGTTTTCTGACTACACGCACAAAGAATCAGCCATTTAATTCAATGGATGACAACAAGGTATTTCCGTGACTAACTAAGGATTCTAGCAAATTCCAATTTGCCATGCATTTTGTGCACAGCTTCTATCAGCAAAATCTCATGTTATCACCATGTCTTTTTTAGGCTAACAGAGCCAGAGATTTAGAAGGATTTAGTCTTCTCCACTGAACACAGCAAACCCATGCACATAGAAATCCTACTGTCTAATGAAATTTTTAGTTTTGAATGAACTTTGTACTACTTCATCCCCCTATAATAAGCATGACGGTATTCAAACATCTGAGAAAGGAGAAAAACTGGAAAGTCATCTAAATTTTTCCAAAAAGAAGTAAAATACTCTATGTTGCAAACATGAAGTCATGAAAGATCATTCCCTGCCTGTGCCAGTGACTCTTTTTTTTTTTTTTTCTTTTAAGCAATAATAGAACTGCTTTTAAAGGCTCTTCAGATTATTTAGTACTTATCACTGAAAAAAGATTAAAAAGAACAGGAAAACACACAGGTACTATGAACAGTATCATCACTGTAGTACTCATCCAAAGAATAATCTCACTGTGAATAACACTTATGTTATACCCTTCAAACTCCTTTTAGTAGGACTAAATTTTTGTGCTTGAGATACTCATGTCTATCTTTCTTAAAACAGCTGAGAAAGGACCAGGAAATTATGAAGAAATTTGACATAAAATAGCAAGATTACCCTTAATCCTTCCAAAAAAATGTCTAGTTATACCTCAATATTTCTGTTAAGCAGTTGTAAGAAAAGTTGAAAAATGTGCTTCTATGAAAGGGACCTTTCTTTAGAGGAATTCATATAGTAAGAAAACAGGAAGTTCCATCAAGTAGAATAAAGATGAGATAAATATAACAGATAATAGTCAATGAAAATAAGAAATTTAGTTTCAATTCATGATCTAGATAACTTTCATAACCTGAGAGAGAGGTTACACTCTCACAGGTCATGATCCCTTCCATTAATTTCCTTTATGATGAACTATCATCCGCAAGTGTCCATGACAACATTTAGTGAGATCTCTAATTTTAAATGTCTTAAGTTAGCTGTGATAGATCTCACCCCAAACCAAAGAGATGCAGCATGATCACCTCTTCTGAATACTGTCCCTGGGAATGAGATCTAACCTACACAGACTGTTAGTCTTTAATATACCAAATCCTATTCTTTAGAACAGTTTAAATACATATTATTAAAATCCCCTGTAAAAGAGACACTAGCAAAGTAAAACTCAGTACAAACAGCTGCAAATTTACCCAGCTGCACTAGAACTAAGTGTTTCCATGGGTGTTTTTCTCTTGGTGACAATAACACATGGACGTTATAGTATATGTTTGTTGATACTAATTTGGACCTTTTAGTTGACCTGTCTTAAAAAATTCCACTGTTGTTTATTAGCAAATCTTTTGGTAAAATCAGAGATTCAATGCAAGTTTAATCTCTTGAGAAAATACATAGCACACTGAACAAAGAGATTAGAGGATATAAATTTGTTTCTGTCTGTTGACATCTCCTTTTAATGCCTTCTGTTTCTAACCAGGGGCATCTAAAACACCATGAAATGTCTTCTTGAATAGCACGAAAAAAATGAAGTTATGGACTCAGAATAAAAAAAAAAATAAATATGGTAAATAAGTGCTAGATGCATTTGACAGTACTGTGAGTGTGAATTTGCTCCTTCTCACATGAAGGTCAAATCTAGGAAACATCCTGGGAGAGGAAGAGAAATTTGTGTAATAGTTTTATGATCATAGTGTGTCTAGAAAGGAAGTTTAACTGATATGTTGACAAAATGTTGAATCCAAATTAATCCTTTGCAAATATTTATTAGGTATGAAAGAAGAGGAGACATGGGCAACTAATTTTCCAAGGTTTTCGATCACTCACTGAGAAGCTAAGAACTGATATAAGGGATGCATAATTGTTACAACATTGTTACAACAATGTTACAAAGATTAAAAATATAAAGACTTGGAAAACTCAGTACCATAATGCAGGATGTATCATAAACGCAGAGATACCTTCACACCTCAGAGCTGAACCTCCAATCACAATGCCAAGAGCTGTCATGAATTTCTCAGGAGCAGAATCCAACCTTGAAGGTGAAAAAGGAGTTGGAACTCAACAAAATAACATAAAAGTCCCTTACACACAATTGTCTGTTATTGACTGATTTAGAAAACAAAAAATAAAAATTAGACAAGTTGTTATCAGGATTGCAAAACTATTTACTTTGACACAAAAATGGAGGTCGACTCATATAATTGCAAATCTTACTTACAGGAAACTACTAGAATATGCTGAATAGCCAAGATGAAAAGAGAACAGTGAAAGAATGTACCAAAAAGATATTTATATGAAAGTTTAGAAACTGTTTTTGAGTTTTTGTTGAATATAAATATCAGAAATGTGGGAGGCCACATAGTAGGCAGAGAAGTAGAATGTTATGAGAACTAGTGAATCCTTCTCTCAGCTTTAAGTGTGGTTTGTTTTGTGAACTTTGCTGAAATGTTTAACCTTCCCAAATCTCTCTTTTCCATTCTGTAAGAACAGACTATCTGATCCTCATGAGTATTGAGAGGCCTAATTTAATTTTGTCAAATCCTTTTAAGTCCTTGGATGAAAAACATTACCTGTGAGTACTGCCAACTTTAATTTATTTTTTTTTAATGATGATTAACAATGGTTGTTTTTTCCTTAAGTTCAGCTTCTGGAGTCATGGGATTATTGAAAATACCAGTTTTCATTAAAAAAAATATTATTTCTAGAGAAAAAATACATCAGAAATAATTGTTATAGTTCACTAGAAAGGTAATTGTCTGCTGGTTTTGTTTTGTTTTCCTATTGGTCCACAAATAATTCAACATTGTACACACCCTGGAGCACTTCTAAAAGAGGAAAGTTTGTGAGCAGCGCTTAGAGCTTTCTCCTTGGAGAAAGGAACTACTGTTATGGGCCTGGTGTTCCTATCTTCTCAGTATGAGAAGTTTTGTAAGATGATCAGTTTGGGGGGGGGGGTTGGTTGTTTGTTTTTGTTTTGTTTTTAAATGTTGGTGATGGCTTTTTTATGGGTTATACTTTGGAATAGAAGAATAAGTCTTGGTTCCTCAAAGAGAGTATTTGAGATGCTGTGTATTGAGTGGCTGGAAGCGGTTGCCAGGAGCTGAGAAGCCATAGATTCAATGATGGGAGAAATCCTAGTTACACCTTAGCATTCAGTGTTCCCTGTTTATTAGCTCTTAGCAGCAGTATGCAGATTCTTTTACATACCTTTCTGTAGTGCTTACCTCTCTCCATGCATTTTGCATCATTTTGGGTATTTTCTCTATGCTATGGATATTCTCTTGGGAAACAGGTGCTGAGGAAGTGCTTATTATAATATCTGAATTAAAGACACCAAGACACATATCTGATTTAATTTGAAATTTCCCATATAGTCTCTATTGATTCAAGAATGATAAAGAGGTTAGGGGAATTACCATTACTGTAAATATTAAGAGCCAGATTCATCCTTTAACACAAAGATCCCGTTGGCTTCAGAGCAAGTTGCCTATGCATTTCAGTGGTCAATAATTTGCCTGAGGAACAGAAAAGCATTTTTAGCATAATCTGAGGGCATATTAGGTAGAGGTACTTGGATGAAACTGAGTGTAGCAAAATGCTGGATGAATATGAGCAGAAATAGCTCTGTAAATCTTAAGAAGAACTGGAAAAGGGTCATGTAAAAGTAGACTGGGCAAATTATTCAGATACAGTATGGGCAAAAAACCAGTGCTAAGATAAAAATAAATTAGATGATCTAATCCGTGCCTTTGCTCGCTAATGTCTGTGATTCTTATAGTCAAGGATATCATAAAGCAAAATCAACAAAGAAATGCTAGCATGTACAAATGGAGTATAACAAAAACATTTAAGCTTCCTCATATACTTCAAGCTTTGCCAGTTTTAATACTAGAATAGACCCAATAAAAATCAGAGAGCAACTGTCTCAATTTTTCCCAGCAAGATTATTATAATTTTCCATTACACTCTTTAATCAGATGTACTGTAAATTGCAAAGAAATGGTGAGATTTAATTTTGACTAAATCAGAAAAGTGCTAAGTAAGGATACATAAGAGAGAAGTGAAATACATTTGGGAAAGCTCTAACATCTAATACAGGAAGACAGGTTCTTTTTTTTTTTTTTTTTTTTTACCAAGCCAGAGAAGGACAAAAGCTCTGACAGAGTGAATGGGAATAAAGAAAGTGAATTAGAAATGTTATAAAGGAAAAAAAAAAAAAGATACTGAAAGCACACTGGAAATGTCAGTCAGAACTTTTAGCAAGAAGGGAAGCAAAATACCTAATCTAACACAAAAGATGAAGCTAGTTAAAGAAGGTAAGTATTAGAGAGGTGGTTGGCTACAACTGACTCTATTACACCTTAAGCAAAAAAAGAAATGACATTAAGTTTTACAGTAGCTGTCATTAGATGATAGAGTGCTGTCTGGTTTTCATTCCCTCAAGCTGCAGTGCTGTAACCTGACTAGATACCACCATCATACAACAAGGGAGTCTTGAAACTCATACATGCACTGTTTTTTTACCAAGTCAGAAATGTTAAATTGATCAGAGAGGAAAAGAAAAATCCTGCTCATTGCAGTTCAGGTCATAAACTGCAATGGATTCATCTCCTTCCCTCACAAGATAATCAGTGACGGATCAGGATCGTGCATATAAACTCTACCATGTAAAAATGTATATGCACACATAGTAATCCAAAGGTATGGTTGCATAGATCCTATAAGAAGAATGACCCTTCAGGTGCAGAAAGAATACAGTTCACCTCCACTGGGCAATCAACGGGTCACCTCCATGACATAAACCCTATAGATGCATAAGTACTGTAGAAATAACTGTGAAACATAATTAGAGCAAATAAATCCATCAAAACTACATGTCAGTTGGCCAAAACTGTACACAGACCATAAAAGTATCATCAATGTAGTTAAAATACAAAGTCCTATGGATTCAACATATAAAAATTAACTTCATTTTTAGAATCTTAACATTGTGTATTTTATCCCTTGTGATTTACCTATGAAACTTTAAGATCTGTACTGCTTTAGAACTTCTGTATTTATTTTGTTTAAATCATTATCTTCCTTTTATAAATGAGAAAGAAATATGAAGTTGCTTGAATTGCCTGTTTACTTGAATTTAGAATTTTACAATAGCTCCCTAGAGTTATTAAATGACTGAAATAATTCCTTTCAACTATTTTTTTTTTTTTTTGGCTTAAAATGGTATTAAATATTTTCATGCTTTTGGGGGAAGGGGGAGCTCTATTTTTCACAACAGAAAAATTTACAGGTTTTGTACACAATGAAAGGCTAGGATGACCAGATTATTTAGAAAACAGCAAAACCACAATAAGTAAAATTGAAAGGTTCTTTTGCAAGGGCACCTTGATTAAAATTATTCCTTCCTTTCCCAGAATTATTTCCTTTCTGGATGGTGAGAAATTATTCTTGCCAAAGGTTTTATTTCCCTAGACTCTGTTGTATTCCAAAGAGGTAATTAATTTATGGAATAGATATGGTTGCATTTTATTGTTTTCATCCTTGTTATCATATAAAAGTTTTTTAATGAAACAAGTGATTTCTAGAGAGCCCTTTAACTCACCAGACAAAAGCAGGTAACTGACAACAGAAAAGTTCAAGTTGCAAGATGTTTGTTTTCAACAGAGAACACTGGGGGTTAATAAGTTTACCAAGGCAAGAAATGCTTTCTGAAACTCTTAATTCTAGATAAGAACATCTCTTTTCATAAAATTAGGGATGGATCACCAGTTATTGTAATTGGCGTAGACACGCACAGTTTTATTATTATTTGAAGAAGACCTCTTTTCTTTCCCTCCTGTGCTTTCATTCATTCAGTTTAGTGTTGTCATAGGAGCTTCTGATCTGGCATTCAACACAACCAGTGGACTCAGAATGAGCATCAAGAAAAAGAAGATGGTTCTTAAAGCAGAAAACAGAAACTTCCTCCCCAGAAGAGAACCACTCCTGAACGTTCCTTCCTTTCTTTTTCCCTCCATCTCCTGCCCATTCATGAGGAATGAGATAATTTCTGCCAGGAGGGATGTGAAGGCTAAATCCAGTAAATGATTTTATCATGCTTTTTTTTAATCTTTTTTTCACCAAATCGATGACTAGTTTATCCATTCAAAGTTAAAAAATAATAAAAATTGCACTGTAGTTCAGCCAGAGGAAATAGGCTTAATGCAGCAATTATTGAGCTGATTTTATGGTTAGGAGGACAGATTACATCATGACAACACTCCCTTCTGACCATAGAACTAAGGCTATGCTGAAGTTACTGGTCTCTGTCTTTCCATGACACAATGCAATCAGTATCAATGTTAAAGTTTCTTTTGTTTCTTCTTGTTTCCCTAAGGATTCTCTGTCTGCAGAGCTCTACTCACATTAAATGTTCATACATTCTTCTCTGCTTGGATACCCGGTATCCCTTTCAGGATAACAGATCTCTTGCAATCAACTCACATCAGACCACCCAGACAACTCCTCCTTCTCAAATCTGCATCCTCCCAATTGTCTATCATCAGTTTGGTTACAGCCCTCTAGCTTGTATTTCATGGGATGAGCTATTATACTTCCAGATAATTTTTAACTATCATTCAGATGACATTTTCTTACCTTTACATTTTTCTAAAGAAGTATGCTTAAAAAATAGTTGTTTGTGTATTTAGAGCTAATTTATCTGTTAATTTGTGAATTTATTCATAAGGTATCTTGAGAAAGCAATAGTGTATTCAAGATTGTTTCTGACTTATAATAGGCAAAGATTTGTGCATGCCTAATGAAAACCACCTAGAGTGAGCTATAATTTATATTGCTGTGATTTACAGTCAAATGTTCCTTTTTCATGAGAATTTTAGGGAAGGTCCATGCAGTTCTAATGTATTTACAAGGTAAATATGCGTGCCAAAAGATTTTCATGTGATTATACTCTTACAGACTTGCCTTAATATCTGTGATTGCATGCCAGAGGCATTTCTGAAAATAGTTTTTGAAGCTTAATTTATGTGGTTCACAATCTTGAAATTTTAATTTTTTTTGCTAATGGACTAATCCATTCAAAATCTCCAATTATAGCACTTGGTCTAGATTCACTTGAAAAGCTCACCAAACTGGTGATATAAGGTCTTTTCTCCACCGTATTTAAAAGTGTGCAGATGAATGAAAAGCAATTCCAAAGTGCGGACATCACTTATCTACAGACTGTACCTCTCTCCCTCCCCAAATATGTATAAATAAGGAATAAATGTCTATGGTATCATATATTGTATTAATGCCAGTGGAAGTGTAAGTGAATGTGGATTCATGATCAGCTCTGCAGTGATAAAAACTGTTGAGTTGACAAATGTGTTACCTAATTGAGATTGCTTTATTATTAAGTACATTATTCGTTATATTGTAATTCAATTGCTCCTGGATCTTCAACAGGCCCCATTCTGTTAAATCCTGACTTGATTTAGAGTGTCATTTAAGTTAAAAGTAGAGTTGAGAGCTGAATTTTTCATTTCAAAAGAGATTTAGGACAATATTCTGTTGTTCTTCACTGTGAGAAAAACAACCAACCAAACCAGAAATATTCAGTGTGTCAAAACTCTTAGCTATTCCCTCTCACTTTAAATTTCAATTTATTAGAAAAAATAAAACACAAGCAAAATGGTTTGTTCTAGACCTGCCCTTTAGAAATATCACAACTGTTTATTCTGTGTTTATCTTAAAAAAAAAAAACAACCCTGAACTTTTAAAGGAACATAAGGGGTTTTTTCTTTGTTTGGGTTTTTGTCCTGTGTTTATTGAGGGAATAAAATACTAGATTTGTTGTTGCAGGTGGAGAAATCATTTTCCTAAAATATGTCAAAAAAGGAAAATATTTTATTGTGCATCTAACTGTATGAAGTGTGTAGTAAATGTTATTGGAATAACTGATATTTTCAATGTAATATACCAGGTACACTTGTTGCTCAGAAAGAAACTTGGATAGGAAATAGCTTATAAAAGTAATCAGAGGTTAAAGTACAAAAATCCATGGAATTATAGGATTATAAAGAAATAGAAACTTGAAAACAAAAATAAAATAGTATGTGACAAAGATGAGAGAGAGTGACAAAGACAAGATTATGATACTGCTAGAGGCTGCAAAAAAAAATTTGAGGTAGATATATTCTATGTGCAATATACAGCAAAGTCTTTTGGGACACCATAATAAAATAGAATAAGCAGTCATGACAAGGTTTGTGACTCCATGGGCATATTTTCAGCAGGTAGAGAAATTCCATAGATCATTAATCAGTCATTAATGGAATAGATTGAAATATCTTCATTTTAACAGATGCCAGAATAGATGAGGGAAGAAGTCTTCTCTGATGACTCAGCTAAGTATCATTGCTTTGATTCTTCTGAGTGCATCTTATATCCTTCAAGGCTTATTAACTGCCTCATCATGAGCTGAAACAGTTTCTAATACTATAGCATGATTTGTGCTGCCTGAAACACAACTCTAAATTGTGATGTCCATTGAAATGTGCATTAAAATGGAACTAGAACCCAATGAACCCCCTGAGAGTCTTTCTGTTGGTTTCTGCATGCTTCAGACTGGATACGGACTTACCTCTGCATATGAACAGAGAATATGCCCTTACAATAGCATCATTACCATAAAGGAAGAATGGCCCAGAAGTCAGAGAATAAGCTTAGGCTTCAATTGCCTCAGCTTCTAGTCCTTATTTTTTCATTACCTTTCTGTGTTACTCAGGCTTTTTTCTAGCAAAGGAGATGGTGACCCACCCCAGCCCACTGTTACTACTGGTTCTGGAGCTCCATAGCTGCTTTACAGGAGCACTAGCTTTTGCAGATGGCAAGGTTAACATGGTCTGTGTATCTATGTCTGCACTATCTCAGGTTAAAACCCAATTGGAAGAGGAAATGCCTGAAACATTTATGTTGCCTGAGAAGTACTGGACATCTTTTCGAATGAAAAGGGTCAAGGAACCTGTTACACAGAGTCCTGATCATACAACCAGTAGTGCATTTGTCAAGAAATTAGATTACAATGGTTTCCTCTAACATAACTGAAATGAGACAGCTTCTGTCATACGTACCTGCATGTTGCGTGACTCCGATGGACATACACATTCATGTCCTCTGGACTGATGTGCCTGTAGCTGACGGGGCAGGTGCATTTGAATAACATAACAGATGCACTTCCAAATTGCCTTTGTGGATGTACTTTGTGTCAAGGAAAGAGGCAGGAGCTGAAGCGCGCTCTTTTTTCTCATGTTGCCTTTCAGTTCACTTAAGTATGTGGATAACTGTCCAGTTTGCTGGCTCTTCTGACTCCAGCTCCCTTAAGCCCCTAACTCTACTTGAGCATTGAATAGGCAACTGTAGTATTCCTAACGCTGTGGCTGGACAGGGTCCAGACACCTCAGTCTTATACCAGTAATGTAATGGTTTTACTAACTTCTTACTTTACAGGCATTCACTTAGGCAACATTTGTTAATATGAGGTGGTGATATGGAAGCTATATTTAGTACATCTAGCAGATATACTTTTATTCTTAAAGTTTAAATGTTGGCTTCCAAGCGCTAAGGAAAAAAAAAAAATCAAGTGTTCAAATGAGCCTGTGAGAGACAGGTATAAATTCTGTTACCACTAATTAATTTTCGTGCACACTACCCACACAGAGCTCTGAATATTAACCTCTAGGATGTTCAATTTACATTTATTGCTTGTGAAAAATCAAGCAGATGCATAGAAAAAAACCCCTTCATTTTTCCATTGCAAGCTGTCAATCAAGTCAAAGCTTGATAGTGACATATAGGCCCACCTAACAAGAAAAATCAAGAAGATTTCATACACATAACATGTAAGCAAGTCACCAAGGACTAACTGGAGTTTCTCTACAGCACCTAAATTGAGCTGTTTAAGCTTCTGCTGCCAGATACGTCCTTATCACTGCTATCATTTTTAATGCAATGAAGAAATCCAGTTTCAACCTGTTTGACAGGAAAATAGATTTATTATAAGAGAGTAGTTGAAGAGCAAACTCTTCAAATATAGTTCAGAATGAAGCTTGCGCTTCAGCTGATTTGTCAATAATTATAAAATTACTGATTAGTATAAGATGTGGGCTGAATCACCTTGTTACCTGAGTACCTGATATCAAAGAAAAAAAGGGAAAAGAAAAGGAAAAAAAAAGTAAAGGTTTTTTTCATATCCATCATACTTTTGACAGCCTAGCTGGAGATTAATGAAAGGATCACACAGGAATAACTCTTTATGATTACAAGCAGCAAAACACAGAACAGCAGTTATGGAATAGATCGACTAGCTTGTGTAATGGCAACCATGTTCCACAATATCTTCCCTGCTGGTTACTGAAAGATCCACAGCAGTTTATAAAACAACACACTAGATTATTTATTAGGCATTGTTGTTGTTGGCATTGTTTTTTTAACACTATAATATTATGCCATGCTCTCATTTCCTTTCAAATCACTGGATTCTTTTCATTAATTTCAATGGGATTTAAATGGTCCCTTTAATAAAGGAGGTGACTAATGTGATCATCTTTGTGGTCACTGATCTTAATTCCTCCTCAGCTGGTAGTGACAAATGCTTTCATAATTAAGTTGACTGGAATGTCAGAAGCAACGTCTATAATAAACCAGTATGACGTGAGCAACCAGCCAAAGAAGCCTTCTCAAGGATTCCTGCAACTGCTGCAGTTTTGTCTTCTCCCTCCTTTCCCTGTCTGTTCCCCTAGTCTTTACCCAGTCAATGCTCCTCACCCCCCCCGACGTATAAACTCATGTCACCACTTAGGAGAGCGTTAGGTTCACTGGGGTGACACAGACCTGAAAATCAAGAAATTAGACTTGTTTGTGAGTCCAGCTTTCAGAGGCACGCTGATCTCAGAGTTGTTTGCTATGTGGGAGACAAACACAGCCTTTCTTTTCACTTCAGGTGTTTCCTGCTCAGGCTGCTGGGTGAGTGAAACTCACTCTGAAGCTCCTGACTTTCCACAGACAATACACAGAGAAGGGAGATGGCGGAATTTCAATTCTAGGAACCATTCCCAAGCTCTGCTGCTGTTTTCCTCTTTATTTTCTGAATTGAAAAGTGTAATGAATCTTCTTTAAAAGCACGCTTGTCCAGCTTCCACCGCTGGTGCCAGACCAAAGTTTCTAGTGGGAGATATTATCTCCTTTTTCTTTTCCTGTTTCATCCTTTTTTTTTACTCTTCAGCTGTTTAATATCATCTTAGAATACTTTCTGACTTAACTTTCACCATACTTTTACTACTTTTTTAGTTTGTGGCATTTCAACAGACTTCCTTTTCTAATTCCTAATACTGTCTTACATCAGAAAATCTCAGTGGAAGAGTTTTTTCATCAAATATTTTAAAATATGCAAGTCCAGGAATACAAAGCTATCTATGATTTCAATTTGAGCTTCATTTTGCTGAGAAAATATTGAAACCTTTGCTGCTGAGTCTTTTTGTTTAAATTGCTTCTTTTAAAATACCTGCAATTTTCTTAGAACTTTTAAAGATTACAGAATCCCCAACTATAAAATAATCCCATTATAAAATGTATTATTCCATTTACAGAACTTATGCTCTTTCTATACTGTTCTTTTCCCAGACAAAACAAAATAATACACTTCAATTATCAAATAACGCTCCCTCTTCCACTTCCCATAAAAGCTTTTTCCTAAACAGATCAATATTTCATGCTTTGCATTTCCCACTTACTTTGTCATACATTCATTCATTCATGTGGTCCCTCCCTCCCAGCACCACAAGTCCCTCTGTACGTATACAACTGAATTTTGTGGTTTGTCAGCTGATTCACTTCCCAGGTGTCATTGGCGCACTGACTAGAAAGTCTAAATATCCAACATGCATTTAGACCTCTAAACGTAGATAGATGTCTTAATATTAAACTGGATCTCACCCCAGGGGCTTGTGCATATGTGTTTAATGCTGTTTGAGCTGCCATTTGGGCAGTGAGTACAGACACCCTCTAGAGCTAGCAGGTATGACACAGGAATCATATGAGACTGTTTCCCCCTGGAGCAGCAGCCGGAGGCCGTGCAGTAAACCCAGGGCACATCAAAGGTCACAGGGCACCTACGTGCAGGAGGCTGAGTCAAGTCCCTCGTCAATACCATCACTTGGGTCAATTCAGTCACCTACGCTTGTGCTTCTGGCCATTTAAAAGGGCCTAAGGTATGTCACCTGGCTTCCAGCTGCCAGCTCAGAAAAGTACAGATGTCCATAGGTATTCAGTCTTTTTATCCTCATAGCTGAGAAGCAGCCCATTACTCTGACATGTGGCAAAGCAAAGAAATAGAAGAGTTCACTGGTGCAACAATTCCTTCACAAACGGACTCACCCAAGGTAGCATTGCAGCTGCATTTTGCTTTCACTGTGAATGTTGACTAAATTACATAAAAATAAAAAAACTTCCTGAAGGATTGGAGCAGCCTCCAGCTTCTTTTCTTAAAGAGTCTGATAACAATACACCATCGATCTTGAGAGCTCAGAGCCCCAGTGTTGTGGTTATTACCTGAAACTTCTTTGTTCAGGACTGGTACAGACTGCATCCTTTCTACTATTGTATACGTTGGGCAGTCCAAGACACTGACTGCACATGTGTTTAGCAATTATTCCCTATTCAGCAATGCTTTGTAATCTCTCAGTCTTTACACTGAATAAAACCATTGTGTCATTTTCAGATCCCCGTGTACACTATCAATTTATGTTTGCTGCAAAATGATCTGAACTTATATCCAGGGGAGATAAGTAAAACTGAAAAGCATTACCCTGCACAGAAGGGAGTGAGGTACTTTTTTGGATGGCATAGATGTTTCCATTATAATTCATTAACTTCTGCAAAGAGGGCTTTCAGCTGTGAAGGGAATACATATTCTGTCTGCTGAGGCCCTAATTTCATCTGTGTACACATAAATATCTAATGTTTGCATGCATGCATGTGTACTTACATATTCATGTCTCTGAGTATATATACAAACATATATTTGGATGTTTAAAAAGCAGCACATAACTGGATATAAGTACATAGACAGTGAATTTAGTATTTGATCATGAAATACTTAAAGCTTTAACAAACACCATTAGCAACTGCCTGAGATCTCAGGTTTTATTGCAATGAGTAAAATTGTGTTTTACACACAGTTAAGGACAAAAGCCTTAAATTGTGCACCCCAGTATTTCAGATGTCATAACATAAAGGAAAAAAAAAAAAACAACGAAAAGGCAAAAACATCTTCTTTATAAAGTGAACATATTGTGATCTAATGCTATAACTGACTGAGGAAAGAGGAAATAGATGACTGATGATTTTTAAGCCTTGGAGTTAATAATACTGACAATCACTAGAGAGGAAATGACAGCATAAAATGCATGGCCAAATTGCAGCAAAGCTGTGATACAACCTAGTATTAATAATAGACTGAATTTTATTTCACAGACCTATTGATATGAGAAGAGGTAATAGCAGAAAAAGCAAATACTGACACCATGACTTGATGATGGGGGTCAAATTCCAAGGGATAGCTGGTAAACCAGTTTTTGCAGAAATATATACGTGAGCCAAAACAGAGCCAAACTTACATTTTGCTTACATTTCCAGTGGGTTATCCTTGGCTAGCAGCCAGACTCCCACTCAGCTGCTTACTGATTCCCCTTCCCTCTTTGGCAGAACAACAGGGAATAAATAGGAAGAAGAGAAATGAGAAAGTTCATGGGTCAAGATATAGACAGTGAGTTTGTTTACCAATTACTGCCATGGGCAAAACAGACTTGATTTGGGAAGAATGAATACATCGCAAATTAAAATAAATATTTAATTATTGATTCAGGTAACATGAAACAAAAACGGGGAGGTTGCAGCCAGTAGACATTGGTTTCTCTCTGCTGCCGCTTCCTCATCATACTTTTCCTCTGCTCCGATGTGGGCTCTCCATAGGCTGCAGTGTGCATCTGCTCCGGTGTGGGTCCTTCCAAGGGCAGCAGGGAATACCTGCTCCTCCTTTTCTTCCTCCGGTCTTGGCCTTGGTGTTCACTCTGCTGTTTCTCACTCTTTTTGTTTCCTCCTGCTCTGCCTGTGAAGAGCATTTGGCCTCACAAAGCAGCCCCCCACCCCACAGCCCCTTGTTGACAGCACCTCACCAGCTACAATCAACACAGATTTTTTTTAAGGACCTGTTCTTAATTAGGTACCTCCTATCAGTAATAAATTGTTGACAGGCTTTTGTTTTACCATGGCCTCTAAATTCTGCATTTTTAAGTTATCAGACTTGCTAACTTCTAACTTTTCTCAGATACTATGAACCCACTACAATATTTATATGCTCATGCTAAAATAACCAATATCACTGCCTTTCAGTAATTGATAATTTACTGTGACAACAGAAATTTTACGGATGAATAGACAGATATGGAAGAAAAAATATCTGTTAGAGGAACTGAAACACACTATATGACCTCTGTAAGACATTTGTTTTGGAGAAAATATGGCAGTAGCACCATTGCACCACTCTAAAACTAAGCTTTTTTTTTTTATTGTGTGATGAGCAAGTGGCAGCAGAGAGAAACCACTGTCTACTGGCTGCAACTTCCCCATATTTGATTCCCGTTACCTGAATCAATAATTAATGAAAATTAACTTTTTTTTAATCTAGTTTAAAGAGTTTACCCTATTCTGTGCAGCATCCATGATGCATTAGCACTGCCACTAGCATAAATGGGTACTAGCATAATATTTTAATGTTGTAGTGGAATATTTCTGTTGAAAATTATGATTAGTACTTATTCCTGTTCAGATCAAAGATAACTACTGAGTGCAAAGAAATCCAGTGGGTCACAGCTTCTACATGAGCCGTCACTGCAGGAGCACAGCTCAGTACACTTCATTGGTTAGGGGCTTGCTTTATCATTTGTGAAATAGAGTCATCAGCAATTCAGGAAAGCAAGATTTATTATTAGCTGCTTTTGTGGTCCACTTACAATTACAGTATGTGAATATAGAATGATCTATAGGAATAATTTTTTTAAAGAAAACATTGAAGAATTCTTATTAAGGGTTATAATATTTAATCACAACTGCAGATGTTACATTTAAACTTTCAGGTTTTGTCCTTTCTCATTTGCAAATGCCAACCCACTCAGGATTCAGTGATGTAATACAGTACTTCTCTTAACCATTAAAAATTACATAAGAAATGTAGGGGGGAAAATCTCAGTACGTAATTATTCTTTCTAGAAAGTGTTTTCATAAGTGCATAAGTTTGACTTAGGTAATTTTATTATAAAATGAAAGGGCACAGCTCTGGACACTATCACGCAGTCATCATAATAAAACATCTTCAAAACTAGTGGAATTTGGATTACCAACTAAATGCGAAATATTAGCACAGAAGCTATTGCTACCTGTCTGCTGTTTCTAATTATTTGGGTTATGTAGACCCAGGTTCACGGGGGCCTCGTGTGTCGTAGAAGCTGTTCCTTTCTGCATAAATTATAGTATAACTTGCTTTAGTTAGAAGCAGATTAGGCTCACCTGTGTAATGGTGACAATAACTGATATAAAGGCAACTAACTTACACCAACTTCCCAATCATTTTGCTTCTGAGCTTTGCCTTGATGTCTTCTCACTATCACTGATAAATACTCTAAAAAGTGGAGGGTTTTTTTTAAATAAAAGTTTCTCAGTAAATTGGTACAGACGGCTCTATCAGAACCTAATTATGACTGTGAAGCCAGAAAATAGATTGCATTTCCCATACATTATTAATGCTCTTCAAATCCTCATTTGTCATGTTCAAGGTTATGTAGAGTTGACATTCAAGGAACCCAACTCCTTGCTAAACTCATTTCGACAATCCAAGTCCTTTATAACACCATCTTCTTAAGCTCTTGGATAATATTAAAATTATAACACCATTCTCATGGGATTGTACAGAAACCATAAAGTTGTAAGGAATTATTGATGATGAAAATTAGTTAAGTTCAGTACCATAAGAAATAATTTCATTAACAGGCTTTCACTTATATAGTAGTTAAGCAAATGTATGTATAAAGAATTAATTTTGTAGGACCAGCTAATGTTTACTACATGTTTGTGTAAGCAGTTAGGCACATTAAGACCTGTAACTAATATGGAGGCACATGACTAGAAGGTGATACAAAATATTATTAGTAAATCCACATCGATTCTGAACATTTTTAATAGAAGACATCACAGTTCAAGTGGTAACCATAAAATATACGTGTGATTTTTACCACTAGAAGTACAGGGGACATTTTTTAAAAATCTAAAACCAGATTGTACCCACTTACTTACTCTGAGTACTCCTAAAGAAGTAAGATAAACTTTGTAAGAGTAAAATAAGTCTTAGGCTTTCAGTATCTTGCTATTTATTCTAACGCTCCAAAAAATAACTTTGAAAACAGAAGTCAAATGAAATTATGTGAAATTGTCATACTCTCCAGCTTCCACTTAGTTTGGTGATGCATCAAACAATATTGGAGAAGTCTGTGATGTTTCAGGCTTTTTATTGTATCTTGGTATTTCAGTACAGAAAGGTACTCTGCTTTATTTCAGCCTAAGTAAACACCAATTCCATTAGGAAAAAGTGTGCATTCACAGTTATCTGTGACAAAAGATGAGAAAAAAAATGTATTATGAATGCAGTAGATACCTAAACATCTGAAAAGTATAAAGCTTCTCCCATTCTATTCACCACTGTTTATACTTGCTGAAGCTATAAACCACTTGTTAGAAGAAAAACCATATAGCAAATTAGATACTGGCACGTAGCTGTTGGTCACTTACCACAGAGTTATCCCAAGAACAGCTACTTAAACTTTTATAGTATCTTATCATGCCGAGCCATCTTATGGTACTTTACAATATTACATTAAAATTGAAGGCTAATCCATTTTGTGGATTTACTGTTCAGATAAAATGAGATAAAATCCCAGGGACCAAATTAAACATGTGTGCAACTTCTGTCATCTCTCTACAGTTACACAGTTGATAACTACTCCACTGAAAACCACTATGTC
Organism: Aquila chrysaetos chrysaetos; assembly: GCF_900496995.4. Taxonomy (NCBI): domain Eukaryota; kingdom Metazoa; phylum Chordata; class Aves; order Accipitriformes; family Accipitridae; genus Aquila; species Aquila chrysaetos. The sequence goes on from NC_044005.1 coordinate 68,847,742, forward strand.
TTATATTTAGATCTAAAAAAGGCACTTGCAAGGTAGGGCAAATTTAAAAGAGCAAAAAAAGCTATTTATTAGCCTCTCTTTTCCAGTAATCCCTTTGCTATTATTTCAGATACTTGGATTTGAGTAGGAGCTTATTATTATTATTCTCTCATATCATGATTCTCCATCTTCTTGATCTTGCTGAGAAGCTGCTACTCTTCCAATATGTGTGTGTGTGTTTGAAGGAGACACTATGCCATCATGTTTTGCTGATCTATAATATGATGTGGAAATAAACAATATTACAACTTGCTCATGATATTGAGAAGGAGTTTGCTAAGAAGAATTAAACCTCTGTTTAAACAAAATACGCTGAACAGTCAGAAAACATGAATCTGAATCAACACATTTGTTTTACTTTTGCAAACTTCTATTTAGAATAGAGTCTGGAAAACTTTAAGTAAAGATGATACTTTGGTTCTCATGTCAGTAGACAAAATTAAATAAATAAAATAAAAAGGAATTTTAAAAAGGAAACATGCTCAGTTATCATACCAAGTAACCACAAAAGCTAGAGGACAGTTATAGGCAGAAAAGAAACCACTTACAAAGATGCATGTGACCAGAGAACTAGAACTAAACTTGATACCAAAAAATATAGGAGCCAAAGATGTTCAGTCTTCCTAACACAGAGAACAAATTGCAGTCTTAATTTTAGGTGTTTAAATAAGTGCTGAAATACACAGTTGAGTAGGAAAACGTGACTATTAGAAATCTTCAGAGGAATGTCGAGCACATCTATGTGGACACCACTAGCTCTGTCCCTAAGGTTAGCGATTGTATGACATGACCTTTTGGACTCGAGTAAGTGAGTGTGTTCCTGCAGCTTTTACAGGCTTGGATCATGGTTCTTGTAATTCAATATCTGCTTAGAGCACTTGCAAAATGAGGCTTCATTGCTAGTGATAATACTTTGATAGACAGTTTGCAGCTTTTTTTTTTTCAAATGGTCATTTTAGTACATTACCTTTTGCTTTCTTATTTCTTGCCAGTAGCGCAGTGCAATTGATCACTTGTTACATACGACATGTTTTCTTTTTCTCTTTAGTCTCTACAAATTTAGAAGTATAAAGATTCACTCTTCTTCACCAATAAAAACAAACATTTGTAAATTTTAAAGGAACCGTTCTTGGAATATTTTAAAGCTGATTTCCAAGCAATTACATCTTCACTTCCAGTTCAAAAGTTCTCACAAATATTTTCAAAAGTTTTGCTTCTTTGCAAATTCTGGAGAAAAAATTCTCCTGCCTTGGTATCTATAAAAGGACAAAAAAAAAATGCAACCTGCAAATTACATGAGGAGATTTTAGTCAACATATAATTTACAAACACTTTCATAGCTGTATTTGCCACACCAATTGAATACCTAACCTTTTAGTTACATCTTAGCCAGTGAATGCCTATTACATTTTTTAATTTTTCCCATAAATCGTTCCATTCAGATGTCTAATCAAAGTGATTGTCCTTCCTTCAATTCTCTCTAGTTCCTTATGTCATCTGGACAATGAGGTGTGCAGAACTGCATAAGAATTCTACATGTATGGTCACACACAGCCATATGGAAAGACATTTTCATTCCTTTGGCTTCGGTTTTGATTCGTTTGTATACTATCGAAGATAAAATTGCCTGTTTTTTAACCTTGTCCTCCTTCACATTACATTTTTGTATAAGCAGCTAAAAGCTCCATCGTTTCTAATATACTGTCCATTTAGAGCCCAAAGTCCCACTCAGTGTTACTGTATTCCAAGTACTTCACATCTATGAATATCTGTGTTTTGGATTATTAGCCCCCACAGGTACTTGTGTGCAGGTTTGCAGGCTGAAGCTTATTCAGTTATTTACAGTCCACATTTCACATCTTAGTTTTTTAGATCTTTTTGTATTTCTCTTTTCTCACTGTTTTTTGCAAAACCTCTCAATCTAGCATAAACTGAAAATTTAATTAATGCACTTTCTATTTTTTCTTCCAGTTCATTAATAAAAATAAATAATGATTTTTTTATTCCACTCAGGCATAAATAACTGAAGTAATCGATACTGAAATGATATTAAAAATTAGAATCCTTATTGTAAATATTCATCTGAAGCTCTAAATGTTTGAAGTGAAAAAAAGAAGGATTTAACAAACTTTAATAACTAAACAGTATAGTTGGAATACAAAATGTTGTGACGGGTCTGACAACTTTTTAAGGGAAATGTAGCTGCTGCTTTTAGTTTCAGATCTCAAACGGATAGTGATTAAAGCTCATACACTGCTATACATCTTTGGATGTCTGTGCAGTTTGCTAGTGAGTTTAGGTCAATACTGAAGAGAAGCAGCACAAGATAAGAGTATAAATTAGTTGTTATAACCAAGATGGGATTGTAGTTTGAAGTCCTTTAATATCTGTGAGTTGGTTCTTTCTACTCCTAGTCAACCCAGAGTCAGGCACAGTGCCATTCCAGCCTCTCAAGCACTTCATTTCAAGGGCTAAAACTAGACCCTTTATTGACTTGACACATCAGTGATGTATTACCCTCAGAGTCAATGTAGCTCCAGTTTTCATGGTAGTCTCCCATTCTTCACTTGGAACTACTTTAAAGATTCATAACCCTCTGATAATTTCTTTCCTGAAAGCCTTCATGCATTTCCTCTTTTTTTTCCCCTTTTCTTTTTTTTATTACTTAAGCCCTATATGGGCATTCCTCTGAGAACATATTCTTAATGATTAGTACTTGTCTTTTGTGGTCTTAACCAAAATCTGCTGTTATTGATGCTACAAAAAATACAAAAAATCCTTTTTGCTTTTATCTCCAGCTGAAATGTCCTTTTTCAGGGAAATGTTAGAACATGTGGGCTCAGACTGATGGATTATCAACAGTTAATTTTTTCTAAATAAGAGTAAGACCTGGGAAGCTATATTCTTCTATCTAATGGTCTCTCAATCCCCAACTGTTTTCTTAACAGGAAATACCTGATTCTGTATTTCTTTTACATGAATTCATCTTCCTTTCTCCTGTTGAGTCTGTGTAAATGTCCCCATTCTTGTCAAGGAATTACACAGGTCTGCTTCAGCTTCTGAAGGACTGCCTCCTCCTTGGTTTCAATTGGGATCTGACTAACTTGATAGTCTGAGCTTTCTAGTATCTGTGGCACAAAATGCAGTGAACAGTTAGTGTGAGAGACTGAAAGAGTTAATGTCTCAAACATTGTGGTGGGGCAAGTTCTGCCTAAGGACGAACTCTGCAGAACAACGAACGTCCCCCAACTCCCCCCCCCCTCCCCACCCCAGCAAGGAACCCCAGGGGAAAAGAAGGCGATCAGCACCCATCAGCTACAGGATGGGGAGGGTGCGCAGCTCCCTGGTCCGATTGTGCTGTTCTGATACTGCTGAGCCGGGCAGCTCACCGTGCATGGCCAAAAATCAAACAATGGTCATGTCTGCAGGGAAGGGGAAGTTACTCCCCAAACAACTCCCAAGCCCACCCCCCAAAGCCCACCGACCCATTTCTCAAAGGTTCTGAAAGCACAAACCACACATGACACCTAATTAGCCTAATGAATTCGAGCGCCCACCCGAAGGAGGGGCAAGGAGATGATAAAAGGGTGCGAACTGAAGCCCCGCGTGTGCGTGCCCTCCATAACTGGACCCCTCGGCTGACTGGACCAATGCTGGACCCAGGACCGGTGAAATCCTTCTCTTTTCCTCTCTCTTTTTTTTTTTTTTTCCCTTTTTTCTGTAATCCCTACACCTCATTCCTTTAGACATAAACCGTTGACCAAGTCTGGGACTAGGAGCGGATCCAGCCGCCCCCAGGCTCCTCTCTGAGGAGGAATCTAGAAAGCAAGGGGGTCCACTCTGAACCTCGTGACTCAACGGAAGGGCTCTCCTTATTCTCTTCCCTGAACTGATCCCCAAATAAGCAAGGCTTGTAGTATATGTTTGGTTATGTATGGTTGGCACATGTTACACAGTCTACTGATGTAGTTTCATGCCAATTCTTGTTGTGAGCATACCAATACATGTTGTGAGCATGCCAGTTCTTGTTGTGAGCGAACAAAAGTTGAGTTTTGTGAGTTGAAGGATCCCTGGTGTCATTTCACTTCAATCCTGACCTGGGAATCAGCAAACCTGAGTCGTCGTCCTGAGAAATTGGGACGTGACAGTTAGTACCTCTGCTCAGTCTTGACACCATTCATAAATTTGTAAGGCTCTATTTTATCTTTCTTTAGTTACTGATTTTCTGCACTCAAGAGCCCTGGACTATTTGTATTCTTCGTCATCTTTATGCCACTCCATACTGTCAAACTTCCTTGTTGCTGTTTCTGATTTTTTATTTTTTTTAAACTCTATACAACCTTTTTGAGATGAGAGGCCCAGAAGTGAAAGCAATATTCAAGATGTGGCTGAATCATACATTTATTCAGTGAAAGAATTATTTTCATCTGTAATCCCAACATCTGGTTAGCTTTTCTGCTTGCTGCTGAACGTTGAGCTTATGTTTTTGCAGAACTATTTGTCATAACCCAAGATCCTGCTTCTGATCGAGAACAGTCAATTCAGAGGCAATTGTTTTGTTAAGTTTTGACTTCCCTCGTGCATATTTGTGTACTGTGACTCTGTGTGTGTACAAATGAATGTACGTGAATCACATCACATTTATCTACATTGATTTTAATCTGAAATTTTATTTCCGTTTTTTTTCTTTTGAACCTTCCTAGTAAAATAAATGTAGTATCCTATAGCTTATAGAGCTATATAGTTTCCCTATGTACTCCAGTTTTTGGTTGAAGAACTAGAAAGTAATGGACAAAATCCATTTTGCATTAAAATGAATAAATTTAATTGAATTTTTGTTGGTTGTTTCAATCTCTATCTTCTGGCACAAGAGGTGATCCATATGTCTTCCTCCTCTTCCTGGACTGAGGCAAATCCTACATTCAGCCTTCAGTGAAAGCATTGTTAAAGTCTGCACTGTCACCCAGCTATTTTTTTTTTTTTTTTAATTATTTGCCATTAGTTAATGTCATTAGCAAACTCCTAAAAGTACAGGTGTTAGTATTTAATGCAGATACTTAGAAAGACTAACAAACTTTCAGGAATTTTCAGGATAATCACACTCCCTTCAGTAACGTACTTTTTAGATAGGTGCTGTCAACTGCACAATTCTAGTACTAAGTTTGTGTCATTGTATCAGATTCTCTACAGATAGATCACACCTCCTTCCTCTAGCCAAAATAAATCATCTGTTACAAGATCTATCAACGTAAAATGTTTGTGAAAACTGTAAGCATCAAAAAGCAAAAGGGTATTCCAGTACTTAATTGTAACCCATGATTATCTGCCTGCTCTGATAGTATCAGGGAATGTCAAAATATAATATGAATTTGACACATATTTACTGTAAGTTTCCTTAAAGGATATTTGCAGGATGATAACATATAAATTATCTTATTTTATAAACAAAATAGTCTATGTCCCAACTTCCACTTGGAAAACAAATACGCTGTGTCATAAGCACAAACAATCCCAGACTGAAAAAACAGGCACAAACTAAAGTATCATTGCTATCCACAGGTAGCAAAATAGCCTCAACACACTGTGAAAATGGGTCAAAAATGCAGAAGGATCATAAAGACCTTCTGAAAAAAATACTCTGAAAACAAACAGGGAAAATGTGCTCACACCAAAATTTGCTAAATTGTTGTCTCTCTAAAAATGTATGTATTATTTGAAGACTCTCAAACCAGGCCAGTGTGTTAAACAGTGTCAGTCCAAAACCAATAATACACTCAGTTCCAATGCCGAGGTCTTGAGCCTATAGTTTGAAGGGCCATGAAGCCAGCTGGGTGTGTTCTTGTGTAATCTCCAGGATGCTTACCAAACGTCGGCTGTCACATAATGGATGTGTTTTGGGGTGGGAAGGTGAGGGGGAATGCAGCCTTATCTGAGGCTTTTGTAACAGAGAAAAATGGACCCCTGCGGTGACCATATGCCACGGATTTTCTCTGTGTCTGTTCCGCTGAAAACATAACCAAAAAGCAGATAATAAAGACTGAGTGATATCAGATTTTGTCCTAAGATGCAGGTATTGACCTAGTTCCAAAAGGAAAGTGAAGTAACAGCTTTCACATATTGAATGCACTGGTGCATAATTTAAAACATATCTATATTATATTTTAGCTTTGATTTTATATACCATATTTCAATGCATTATTTAATTATACACAATAAATATAGCAAATAAGGAGTAGATTATTAAATTAATAAATAATGCAGTAGATTTGGTACAAATCCTTTAGAAACATAATATTCAGAAATAAATCAGTGTGCCTTAAGATACTTGTTCTTTGAGGAATACATTTTTGGAATACATTTGAGTTACATATTGAAACCTTTTCAGTACCATTTCTGTCCTTGACTACAGGATGTATTCCAGTCTGTATCACAAATAAGGTGAAAAACATTTTGTACAGCTGAGTTAAAAATCACCTTTCTCAGTTTCAGGGACATCCCCAAGTTTCAGTATTATTCTGTAGTAGAAACAGATCCATCTCTATTTGGATACTGCTGAAGATTTTTTGGTGACCAAATTTTAGTGACATATTCCCTCTTCTCCTCACAGTTTTTGGTGATAAATCATTGCGGCTGAATTTTCTGTCATGCATTGTTTGGTATAAGTTAATATTGTTCATGCAGCCTGCCCTCATAATTTGAAAAGCAGGAATCATGGGTTTCTTTGAAGTTGTGCCTTCTTCACCTTTTTCTACAAATCACTTCCTCATACAACTACAGTATTTAATACTAATTTAATTTAGCATGATATGTTGCCATGTAATCTTTAAGTTGTATGAATATTTAAGAAACATAAGAGAGTCTCACAGTGACATGGGGATGACTGGCAAAACAAAGAATATCAAAGAAGTAGTTGATGAATTATTTTACTATTGTACGCAGACTGCTTTCTTCTCAGCTGGGAAGATGATATGAAGTTGTAATGCCTTCTCCCTTTTGCACGTTCCTGACTTCCTTAGCAGGCGGAGCATGGCTGTGGAACTCAGATCCTTGCGAGTATCTGCCAATAGCATACACCTAATTTACTACATTTTTATATACATATGCACATGTATGCACAGAGACACACATAGCTGTATATTCCTGTATTTCAGCCTCAAGAAGTTAGCAGAATTTAGCATGCTTCAAGGGTTTTTAAGGACTTTAGAATGATGTCCTGCCACCGAACTTTAACATGAGTGAATAGTGAGGAAATGGAAAAAGACTCCCAAACACTGGCAGAAAGGGAGGACTGGAGTACAATGATGTAAGAGTAATTTCATCCAACCTTTTCCCACTCTGATTTTCTTGTCTTCAAGAGCTGTTTAGCTGGACTAAGACCACTGACTTCTAACTTGAAGGGCTACATTGCAATAAATATCCTTGCCTTGTCGGATTCCCCAGGCCATTTAGAAGATTAAAGTTCTCCTTGTGAAGCAGCTGAAAGAAAGATTCTTGCTTTCATTTCCATGTATATGTGGAATGAAGACCAGATTGAAGTGGGTCATCGTGTCGGATATACATATGTGTAGGACTTTGCTGGTTATCTTAAAATACAGCTGTTTCTTAAAACAATGAATAATGAGTGAAAAGGTGGTGAGTACAGAAGGCTAAGTGCACATGAGGAAAGAAAATGTGACGGCAAAGCGAGAGGCAAAGTGGAAGTATTCCGATATACAATATTCCAAATGAATGAGTCAATCACTTCTGAAAAGTATTACTGGTCTTGATTCTGATGCTGTATTTATTGGTTAGATTGTTCTTCATTTGCTTAAGTGCAAGTGAAACATCACAGTCATTATCCATCTAAATAAGGTCTCCATGAGATTTTCATACTATCTGTCACTTTATAACTCTTGCAGTAGAATCTATTTCAATAACAGCATTGCTTTTATTACTTGGCTATGTATGTGACTCCTGTTACACTGAACATTAGTTAAATTAAGTGCCTTTTATTTAATATCTTATGTGCATTGGATTTTTTTGCTTCTGGTGAGTTTTATAGCTTCTACAGATTGTCATAGTGTAATATGAATTAAACTTGATAGAAAAGATAGAATCCATGATTCTATGATTCTAAGTGGCTTGAATAACTCAATCAGCAATTTTCTCAGTGCTTTCTGTCTGCTAAGAGGGAAGTTTTTAAACAACTGATTTATTTGAATAATACTAAGAAGCATGAAGAACAATTAATCATGCAAGGGGGTTTTTTTTCTTTCAACTTTATTATTGTAATCTTATCATGACTTTTCTTGTCGCATGCCACCAGTGCTGATTGATGTGACTATGTGTGACAAAATAGCTGAAGAAGGTATTATCTAATTTTTTTGTGAACCCTTTGGCCCTGAACAGAAGTAAATCTAAAGATTATCTTGGAGTAACTTAGAAACCTAGAGAAAGTTATTTATTTCCCTGAAAGATGAGAGGTTATAGGAAGATTTCAAACATGTTCTGTTCCATTCCAGCAAAGATCAAGGCATCTGAGAAGAGCCTCACATAAACTAGTTTCTTCCTCCACTATCCATAGTAGAATAAAAATGACCCCTTATCTCCTGCTTCAGGTTATCAATACACTTAATTTTCCAGTTAAACAAGTATAGATGTCAATTTAATGCTGTAAAATAAACACAGTGTAAGCCACTTTAATATACCGCTACCATAACAAATACATTAGTGCTAGAGTTCATAGTAAGTGTTAACTTAAAGGGGAAAGAATTTCTCCCCTTCAAGAAAGTTGAATATGGTAATACAAAAAGTCATATTTGCAGAACCTGATGTAAGAGTCTACCATAAAAAATATTTCTTTTCTGTCCCCTCATGTCCTCTGCCTGATTCTGCGAAATGCAAAGTGCACTAAAAACACTGGAATACTGAAAGTAGGCTGATTCTGCTAGGCAAAAAGGATAGTACCAGCTTATCTGAAAGACTGAGTGAGATCTGATGGGTTATATAATGAGCCATGTTAAATACTGACTTTACTGTGTTAAAGTAATTTTAGCACCTGCTACAATTTTTTTTTTCCTGTCCACAAATAAAATTCATTCATTTCAGTCTTAATATGTGCTTCTCAAGCACAAGCCAGACCCTAATAAACTGCTTAGTGGCTTGTTTGCTCACTTTCTAGATTTCTTGCTTAATTTATGATTAACTTTTTAAGAAATATTTCTTAAATGATACAAGCTTGAACAAATACTTAGTCTTTGTGTCCAAAAATGAACACCCACATTCTTATATTTTGGCATTCTGATCCCCTAAATTACTGAATACATGCATCTCCCAGGTATTCAATGTGAATAATTTAATGTATATTTGCTGTTCTGTGAATCATCATGACAAAGAACAACCTCAAGTACTCACTGGATGGAGGGTAGCTATTAGGGAATGGTAATTAATTTCTCTCATGAAGTTATCTGGTACTAATGTGATAACAAAACAAAACAAAATACCTGTTGTTTTGCTGTTGATCTGCTGTGTGGTTTTTTTTCTTTTAAATTTCAAACAATATGTCAATTCTTTTACCTTTATTATGTCTGACAAAGATTTTGAGCTACTTTAATTTTTCTACTATATTTAGGAGTTTATTCTAAAGGCAAAATTGGAAAATTATGATCCTTTTTGCCCTATTTTAGTTTCCTGGAGCCTAAGCATTGCTGATAACCCTTAGTTTTTTTTACAGACCTGTGATTTTCTAAACACTCTGGCAAGCGTATCTTTTTAGGTATGTTGGTGAAAGTCTAAAACCTTACCATTCCAGTGCACCCTATAAATCTCCCTTTCACATCCCACTATTCTCTATTTTTTTTCCCTGCTAACTATCCCAGTCCCTACTATCCATGGTCTGACCTTTTCACTTTTCTGAATTGGTATGCTTAATTCAGTGTTCAAGACTGAGTGGTGCTGATTCCCATATTTACTCTATCTTGTCCAGTCTTTTACATTTTGTTTTCTGCTTTGGGATTTTTTCTTAGCATAAAGCCATAGAATGCAACTCTATGCACATTTGATGTAAGTAAGTACAGTTTTAGCTCGCCTAATAGTTCTTTAGAACATATGAAACAAAGTTTAGTGTTTGGCATATTTTAGGAGAGCACTTTGTAGCTAAAATATACTCAGGAGATTGCTATTTAAATGACAAGATAACTGCTTATTAAATGATGTATCTATTTTAAGACCAGAAGATTGGTGACTTTTTTTTTTTTTAACTTCTCTGGAAACTTAAAGTGGTAGTTTTCTCCCTTCATAATTCAGGCAATTTTTTCCTATGGAATCAATATGAAAATAGCAACATTTTCTGGATTAAAAGCTCACCACTGCTTTAGTGAAAATTTTATTTCTTTGCTTGAGTAATTTCTCTGACCTTCTTTCTATTCCATTTTTTATTTATATAGAATAAGACATTTGTTATTTCTCAATTTAAATTGCTTTTTATCCATGCAGGACAAATTAAAATGGAACTCTTAAGGGAATCATATCATCTTGATTACCATACTAAAATAGAGGCAGGTTCCACCACTATTGCTCACTGACCTGTGTCTACGAGTTCTTATTTCAAATTCCAGCTCTGTAAGTGACTTTGGGCTACTTAGTTAACCTCTGTGTACTTGGCTTTCTCCCTCTGAAAATTATTTATAATGTTTCTTGGAGCTTTGCAAATGATCTGGTTTGTTTTGTAAACACAAACCAACTCTAAACTATGTTTATGATTAAAATCATATGACCTGAAGATCTCATGTAATCATGTTACTATTTCTTGAACTATTGTGATTTTTCATAAAAAGTGAATGAAAGGGGCAAACAATTGTAAGAGTTCTACCTTTAGGCTGCAGGTCCAGAAAGACTGCGAAGGCTACCATGAGCACTGGGGGTTGCCTGGGCATATGCATGTATACAAATGTTCACTTACGACAAAGGGGTCTGGAGAGGCTTACTTCTAAAATAAATACCTCAAGTTAGCAATGTGATTTTTCTCTTACTCTTTCAACTACAGAGCCATCCTGAGCAAATGCTCATTTCACTTCTGTTTTCACCTTCCTCTTTAGTATTTCAGCTTATTTCTCCTTAGTTTGCTGAATTATTTTAATTTAGTGGTACAAAGACTATCTGTATTCCAACCTTTACTTAACTATGTGAGCCATTAGAGTGAGAGCTGGTTGAATGTCTCACAAGATGTACAACTATTGATTGTGTATCTGTGCCTGTGCTTAATTTTCTAAAAATATCAGCATCAAGGGAGCTGTGAACAACTTAGACACCCTTTATCTCTTTGTTTATTTGTTATTTTTGAAGATATATATGTGCTCTTTGGCCATTAAGTTTTCATTCCATTCTTTAATACAGCAGAGGATAGAACTCATTAATCATATGCCAGGCTGGGGAACTATAGTTATAACTCTCAAGTTTCAGAGCAGTAAACAGAAAATGTTATCTTTAATCTAGAAACAGATTTAGTCAGTCAATGAAAAGCTATCTTCATTGTTTTCCATTAAATATCACTCTCTGCTTTTGATTCAGTAACTGATCTGATAGTTGCTGTTTCTATAGAAAACTAAAATAATACAATTGTTACAGTATTCAATATGCTAAACATCTACTTAGTAGCTGAGATTTATATTGTGCAAATAAGAATGCTTATTATTTATTTAATTCAAACTATGATTGGTCTTGTAGTAGAAAGTAGAAACAGAACTTTACGTGTATTAACTGTACATAAGTGGTCATGTTTTTAAGATTTTTAATATGATAAAGTAACGATTATGCATAACCAAGTATGGTCAAATATAGTGTTGTGGTTTAACCCCAGCCAGCAACTAAGCACCACACAGCTGCTCACTCACTTCCCCCACACCCAGTGGGATGGGGGAGAGAATCAGAAAGAAAAGGTAAAACTTGTGGGTTGAGATAAGAACAGTTTAATAGAACAGAAAGGAAGAAACTAATAATGATAATAATAACAATAATAAAATGACAATACTAATAAAAGGATTGGAATATACAAAACAAGTGATGCACAATGCAATTGCTCACCAATTGCCGACTGATACCCAGTTAGTTCCTAAGCAGTGATTCCCCCAAGCCAACTCCCCCCAGTTTATATACTGGGCATGACATCACATGGTATGGGATATCCCTTTGGCCAGTTTGGACCAGCTGCCCTGGCTGTGTCCCCTCCCAGCTTCTTTGTGCCCCTCCAGCCTTCTTGCTGGTTGGGCATGAGAAACTGAAAAATCCTTGACTTAGTCTAAACACTACTTAGCAACAACTGAAAACATCTGTGTGTTATCAACATTCTTCTCATACTGAGTCCAAAACATAACACTATACCAGCTACTAGAAAGAAATTAACTCTATCCCAGCCGAAAACGGGACATACAGAAATTAGAGATTACCTTGCAAAACCTGTATCTGAGAGTGATCAAACATTTCTAAGTAAAGATAAGGTTTGATGCAAAGTAGATTTTTGCTTTCCTAAAGGTTGGTATGACCATGTTGCAGTCATATTTGCATGATAATACATGTACATTTGAACCAGGGAGTGATGTGCAGAATTACTCATAGCAATATTTATTAATACTAATTGAGATTGAACTGGTTTTGGCTGGGATAGAGTTAGTTTTCTTCATAGTGGCTGGTATGGTGCTATGTCTTGGGTTTGTCACCAAAACAGTGCTGTTAACACACCCACGTTTTAGTTATTGCTGAGCAGCGCTTGGACAGTGTCACGGCCTTTTTTTCTGCTTTCACGCTGCCCCGCCAGCAAGGAGGCTGCGGGAGGGCAAGAAGCTGGGAGGGGACACAGCCGGGACAGCTGACCCCAGCTGACCAAAGGGATGTCCTGTACCATATGTTGTCGTGCTCAGCAATAAAAACTGGGGGGGGGAAGTTTGCCAGCGCTGCTGTTGCTCAGGCACTGGCTGGGCATCAGCTGGTTGGTGGTGAGCAGTTGGGGCTTTGCATCACTTGTTTTTGTTAGTTACCTTTCGCTTTGAAGTGAGGGGGCTAAACCACAGCAAACTCTTTAGATTCAGGGTGTCTCTCTGGCAAAAAAAAAAAAAAAATTGCTCAAGTTGGTAGGAACATAGTTTATTTGTTTCACTCTTAACAGCGTGAAAGAAGGAAGGAGGCCTAGTGACAATATGTGACTAGATCAGTCTATGCAATCTTAGACCATTTAACCTGTGGACAACCAGTTTTTGATGGTGAACAGAGAAAGTAATCCCCCCTCCTGCCAAGTAGTAATAACTTCTTTATAATTAGTAATCTATGTAAGTAATAACTCCTTAAAAAAAGAATTTGAAGTCTCTTATTCCAATGTACCTTAGTATAACTATTATATTTAAAGGCTTTCTGATCAGAAATCATTTGTTTGTTGCATGATATGTTGTCAGACTACTGACGGACTAGTCTCTGACTTTTCAGCTTAACATTATTGTCTAACTGTAACTTCTCTACCTTGTTTCTCATTACAAGTGTTACAAACTAATTGTTTTAGGTGTCATAAACTAATAGTTTTCTTTCTCAAGGGCTGTCATGCCCTATCACCACATGATTTCTTACTTCTCTTTTACTTATGAAGTTAAGCCTGACATGCGATTGCTTTTATGGAGACAACTCAGTACCTTCAGATTCCAACATAACACTTTCTTACAAAGGAACTGCAATAACTGTTTATTCAGAATTAGAGACACCTACCCTCTAATTCACCATGTATAGTGATTGAACATATGCAAAATTCCCCATTTACAAGAGACAGTAGAAATTGCATTGGAATGCTGATAATGCTGAAACTAAGTTACATTTAAAATGGGGACAGGAAATCACTTTGTTTATGCTACAGTTTGGCTGGAAAGAAAACCCGCAGCTGGTGCGACCCTAAACTTGGAGCAGGCTGAGATTCCGCACCATGACTTTGATATCAAATAGACTCTGTCTTTATATCTCTATAGCAAAGAGTGAATGAGGCAGGGCTAGTCTATTTATAGCCTTTGATATTTTCATGTGAAGTAAGTTAAACAGGCAAGGCTATAGGGTTGCTGGTTAAAATACGAAAGTCTCTGAAAAGTCTGTCTTTCATAATTCCCATTTATTGAGGAAAATCTTTAGTAGTGATTATAAAATAGATCATTAGCCTTGGCTCCACTGTTACCAGATAGCAAATGGCACTGTGCAAAAATCTACCTCCCTCTGTGACTAGCAGAGTGATACCTAATTTTTTGAAGGATAGATCTTGCATGTCACGGTAATCCTTACACTTATGACCTCCCGGTTGGAAATAAAAAGGCATCCTGGAAATGCTCCTCTTGGTATAAGATGCAGCAGATAATATTAAACTTCACAGGTTGCTGTGAACAAATTGCCCGCATGTTTTTCTTTCTATTCCAGCTTACCATTGAATGTAAAGAATAATTTTTCAATGGGATTGATGTTGGATATGTCAGAAATTCCCATCCGAGGAAAATCCAGACAGATGCATTATGTAATGATAAATAAATAAAAAACATTTCATCAGCAATAAAGTCAAAGCTTTCTCATTAGTAGGATTTAGACTCAGTATCAGTAACAGTACATCCTCAGCAGAGAATAATAACTACTCCATCCAAGAATATTCAAAGCTAAATTCAAATTTTATTTTACCGATTTGGCTTTCCCAGAGTAAGTTGGCTATATCTCTATATGTGTGTATCTGTCTATCCATATGTATATCTACCTACCTATATACATATCTAAATATGTATGCATGCAATCAACACATGCAAGTGATTGCTTCTTCCTATCCAGTGAAAGAACAGAGATAGATTTGTATTGTAATTTCAGGAAGGAACTCATTTATAACAGGAGGAGGAACTGCCACAGCAAGTGGCTAAGTAGGAGAGTAAGAATGATATTGGAATAGGAACAGTGAGCAACAGCTTAACGAGGTGGGGTTTTTTTGAACATATCAAGACAATTTCAAGACACCTTTTCTGCTAGGAAGGAGAAAACACTAGCATCTCCAAATGTCCAGTGTGTGGATGAGGAAATTTGGACAATGAAGGCACAGGTATCCTCTGGTCCCACAGAGAAACAACTATCACAGATCACTTTTGATATCTCAGCCCTTACTCATTCCAGAAACAGGACTTCCAAATGAGTGTGCATATATATCTGTGTGGCTTTTAACAAAAATATCAAGTGCCAGAAACCCAATCCCTGATAGAAAAAGGTCATTCTGTCCTGAAAGAGTGCACAAACTTTCAACTAGGCAGGTGAAAAGTAACAAAGGCTTGGAAGAGAAGCGAGAGAGTTGCTGATGACAGAATGTAAATTTTTTTTATCATTTGTTGTCACTGGAATGAGGTTCTGCTTACCTTAGAGCAAAATAAGGTCTTTGAAAAGTTAAATAATATGCAGGTTTCATCTTTTTTAATGGTTTTGAACTTTTAAGAAATAGATGTTAATTCTATGGAAGAAAGATCCCATCTTCTGTTTCCAAATAGCAAACCCACTGCAATAAATTAAACAAAGTATCAGTCGTACAAGTTATAGGCTGCTAACCCGATTTCACTCTAGAAAGACCAGGGGTACCATAAGGAAGAGCAATTCTTTAGAGATCTGAAGCAAAAGGAGCAGGTGGCTTTAAAAGCATCAGTAATGGTCAATAAAAAGAGGTGATTCAAAAGAATCTTCCCAAGGGAAGAAAATATAACCTGATTGGCATAAAGTAAATGAGAGTGTAATAAGAGACATCTGCATATTGGAATTTCCTTTCCTTCCTGAATTGCAGAGATTTTTCACTAGCTTTAAATTAATATTTTTATTCTATCAGTTCCTTCTGGTTCACAGCTAATACTTAGAAGATACAGGATTTTTCTTTATACAAAGAAAAAAACCAACAAACAAAACCAACCAAAAAAACAGTCCAGTCCCGTCCCGTCCCCCCCCCCAAAAAAAACCAAAACGAAAGCAAAGCAAAAACCCAAACAACAAACACCTTTTTAAAAGTTTCCTTATATGCTGTGCAACTCTTTGTTGATATGACCAGGCAGATACTCTGTCTTGAAAAAGTTGCTAGGTAATGTTTCAATAATATATATTGTTTTTTATTATCTATAGAAATAACAGTCTGAAAGCTTCAGTCTATGGGAAGCTTAAACACCAATATGGCACTCAAACACATTAAAATGCTTAATGACCAGAGGAAAAATAAATTACTCTTGAGAACAGCTTATAATTACCCCAAGGAAATATGTATCAAGTTTTATCTCATCATTTCAATCCCATTAATCTATGCAATCTTGCATTTTGTCTTTTTCTGAAAGTTTGTCCAGAGCTCCTCCTCTCTCTTTATCTCAAGATTGATTTCTAGCTCTTTCCATATTGCTCCTTTTGCTACTTAGTTCCATATTTTGACCTACCTGTTTGTTAAGTAGCTCTAGCGGAATTGTATTTAGGCGAGTGACCTTATTAACTGTAATCCTTTCCTTTTTATTTTTTAGTTCTTTGTATACTACTGTCCTGACTGGTTTATGGCTGTCAATCATTTCTTTATTTTTCTGACTGTAGATGAAGTCATTGTATTCCCAAGAAGAAACCCAGCACCTCCACACCACAGCTATATTCACTTATGTATATGGGCCATGCTTGTTACGTTTCCTTGAACCATAACAAAACAATCCTGAAGTTTTAAGAGCTAAATACACAAAGGTGCCTGAGACTCAGCAACAATAACCCTTTCTTGTGTACTCTGCCACCTTGTGAAATCTGCATTGCTAAATGATGAACATAGGCAGACTAACACTGAGGAAAATTTATAAAACTTTAATAAGATTTACAAAACACTGTGTGCAGAGCATGGAGACATCTTACTCCAGAGAAAATGTAGATGGGAAAGGAAACCCCTACTTTTCTCAATGAAATAAGGATCCACCTTGAGGCTGGGACTGTTCCTTCTGTTATGATATCACTGCAATGAATACACTGTTGGAGATAAAAATGTCAGCTCTTCTTATTTTCTGATCACACACTTAATAGTCTAGTAACAAACGTAGTCAGATGAAATCCTAGAGGCAGAAATTCAAGCATTCCTATTTCTGTTATGATATGATGACTTTTACTTAGATTGTTCACTATCTTACAAGCATGTGTTTAAGGACACTTAAAATTGTGTATCTCAACCAGTTTCATGAGAAGAATACCCTGTTTTATATATATAAAAGGACTGGTCTTTGTGCCTTCCATATAAATAAGCTTTACTGCCCAGTATTACTAACACATTTAAACAAATTTTTTCCCACTGATATTTAAATAGTTTTCACAATGTGAAAGAGCATTAGAACAACAATTTGAGCCACCATATTGGGAAGCTTTCTGCAGAACATGCTAGACACTCCTGTAAATTCAAATCTCCTATTCCCAAATTTTCAATAACCTGGTGATTCTATAAGCATTATGTTATTGTAGAGGCGTTCTACATAAAGACCAATTTGGTGAGTGTGGTTGATGTTTTTTGATGTTTGCCTGGCAAGGTTTTGGTAGTGAGGGAGCTACAGGGTAGATTCTGTGAGAAGCTGCTGGAAGCCTCCCCTATGTCCAACAGAGCCAATGCCAGCCGGCTCCAAGACGGACCCGCCACTGGCCAATGCCGAGCCCATCAGCGACGGTGGTAGTGCCTCTGGGAGAACAGATTTAAGAATTGGGGGCGGAGAACCTGTACAATAGCAACTCCAGCCAGGGAGAGGAGTGAGAAGATGTGAGAGCCCCAGCCCTGCAGACCCCCGGGTCAGTGCAGAAGGAGGGGAGGAGGTGCTCCAGGCGCCGGAGCAGAGATTCCCCTGCAGCCCGTGGGGAAGACCATGGTGAGGCAGGCTGTCCCCCTGCAGCCCAGGGAGGTCCACGGGGGAGCAGATCTCCACCTGCAGCCCGGGGAGGACCCCACGCCGGAGCAGGGGGATGCCTGAAGGAGGCTGTGGCCCCGTGGGAAGCCCGTGCTGCAGCAGGTTTTCTGGCAGGACTCGTGACCCCGCAGGGGACCCACGCTGGAGCAGTCTGTGCCTGAAGAACTGCAGCCTGTGGAAAGGACCCACACTGGAGAAGTTTGTGGAGGACTGTCTCCTGTGGGAGGGACCCCATGCTGGAGAAGGGGAAGAGTGTGAGGAGTCCTGCCCCTAAGGAGGAAGGAGCAGCAGAGACGACGTGTGATATATTGACCCCAAGCCCCATTCCCCATCCCCCTGTGCTACTGGGAGGGAGGAGGTAGAGAAAATTGGGAGTGGAGTAGGGAGGAGGTAGAGCAATCAAGAGTGAATTTGAGCCTGGGAAGAAGGGAGGGTGGGGGGAAGGTGTTTTAAGATTTGGTTTTATTTCTCATTACCCTACTCTGATTTGATTGGTAATAAAATAAGCCAATTTCCCCAAGTCGAGTCTGTTTTGCCCATGATGGTAATTGGTGAGTGATCTTTCCCTGTCCTTATCTTGACCCACCAGCCTTTTGTTATATTTTCTCTCCCCTGTCCAGCTAAGGAGGGGAGTGATAGAGCAGCTTTGGTAGGCACCTGGGGTCCAGCCAAGGTCAACCCACCACAGCTGAGAACAGTTGCTACTATCAGTATAAATAGGAAAGGGCTTGAAGGTCTAAAAGCCTTCTAGTAGTTAAGTACCTGATGTTCATGAAGTGTAGTGGGGATGTTTTTAGCAGAAGCCTACACGTCTAGTTAGTTTGGGTGCTAGCTTACTGAAAACACTGTGGATTGGTTTTGAATTTGGATACCAAAG
The DNA here is from genome assembly GCF_900496995.4 of Aquila chrysaetos chrysaetos. Classification (NCBI taxonomy): domain Eukaryota; kingdom Metazoa; phylum Chordata; class Aves; order Accipitriformes; family Accipitridae; genus Aquila; species Aquila chrysaetos. The sequence continues at coordinate 68,866,564 of NC_044005.1, forward strand.
GTTGCAATTAGGCAACAAATTCCCTCACAGGGCCTAGTCATGAAATGGTAAGTTATTTATTGAAGTATTCACAAAATTCTGAAGTCTTCTAAACCATGTAGATGTGGTCTATGATTCTAAAAATCTTTCCCTACAGCTACTGTTTATTTATTAGCATTTCTTACCAGTTATTTTGTATAACTTTTTAGTATTTGCAGTTTTTAAGTTCTATTGGTTTGTTTTCTACAAATTCAGTTTTGTCAAAGATTCTATTCTCTGCAGCTGATATTTTTTACCTAAAGCATGTATTTAGCTTTTTTAAATGTTTAAAATAGTGTCTTAGTATGAGGAAAATGGACTTTATCCAATTCTCTAATAATAATTTCCTGACTGAGTTGAGAAACTGCTGCATGGCCTAGTTTCTCCATTTGTTAATTAGTGTTCATTGCTCATTTCTTAAAAGCTTTAATTTCCTAGTGTTTTTAGAAAATAATTTTCAAAAACTAGTATAAAGGTTCAAAATAGTTTGGATTAGTATCATCAAATGCAAAGACTAATAATGGATGTGACTAAGAAGTTATTCTCCCTCTTTTATTCTCTTATCAAGCTGGGAAGTCTGGAGCTATATTATTGAGAACCACCTCTGCCATATCTTATTCTCTGCAATTATATGTGCACTATGTTATACACTGTTATTACTGAACTTGAAAATGTAGGGGTTTTTTTCTTTTATGAAAAAAATATCCACTTTTAAAGATAAATTTATAAAGCAAAAACCTAAACATAGATTTTGATGATAATTTTGGCCTCCAGCTAGATCAACACGATCTATCACCAATTTTCTGCTTATGTTGCTTTACAGTCCAACTGAATCCTTGTTATTTGCTTCTTGTTGATGTTTTGTTTTTCTTTTCTTTCATTCCACAATCTCAGCTGGTGTTAAGCATAACAATTTAAGGACTCTTTTTGTCTTGGAAGTCTAATGGTTTTAAGTCCCTCTGATTTTTATCCTTTTAACCTAAAAAATTTCTACAGTGATGATGTTTCTAACATTTTTTGCCACCAAACAGTATGTGTAGGCTTTGATCTCAGTTTCCTTAGTTAACTTTTAAGCCACTGCTTTAGGCTGCCTGCAAGGTTTGTATTATCAAGCCTAAATACAGTAAACATTGTGATGTGAACATCATTTGTTTTAATTATCCACATCAAATAATTCTATCCTTGTCCTTCAGAAGAAAACATGTTAAGAAGCTTCTAGCCTTTCTTCTCCATTTCTCTGTTGAGGGTTGTCAGAGGTATATTCAATTCATGTTTTAGAGATGTCCTTGGCATTATGATTTATAAAACAGCAAAATTAAACAATGTTCGAATTCCATCATTCTATTGTCATTAAATAGGTATTTTCTGGAATCTCTTCATGTTAACAGCTCAGATGTCTCAGTTAGAAAGGTTTTTAGTGTCTTTTTTTTATGTTAGGAGTGTCTTGTCTAGCCATGTTTGTGTCAAAGACATTAGATTCCTGCTTAAACATACCTTGTCAGCTGTTAGGTTTGACATATTTTCATTATTTCCCATTCTGTAAAAGGAATGTTTTTATTCAGTGATTGCTAAAGCTTTAATATTTATGGCATTTTTAGACAGAAGAACTTATTTTCTTATTGCTAATCACTAAGTATTGGTTTGAAGGGAAGGAAAAAAGGATTTGGATATCTAACATGGGGCTTCAATGGAATTTAGGAGCTCACATCCAAATTTGTAATCCTGAAAATTCCTAGTTAGTTGTCCTCTAAAACTTGAGGCATCTGATCTTTAAAAAGCTTTCAGCTTTTTACCAGAAAGTTTCCTGAGTCTAACCTAAGTACAAAGTCCTTGTCTTTTGATGGAATTAAACTGTTCGGTACCTATTTCTAACCCCAACAAAGGCAAGGCATTACCTTTTTTTAAAACCTTCTGATGGTCTTGACCTAGTAAACACTATTACATCTATGGGACCAGTCTCACTAAATGCAGTGTTGATCAAAAAGTAAGCCCTACTACTTTTTTTTAACCCTCTTTGGTCATCAGCAGAAACAGCCTCTGTTTAAGAAGAATGAAATAGCTGTTGTTTAGGAAGAGTCCCAATTTCTTGGGGTTTTCCTAAAGAATTCCAGGGTCTGGATCCCAAGAGATGAGAAGTCTAACTTGCAGGTTGATTCTTGCTCTGAAGGGAGACATGTGGCCTGCCTCATCCCTCTGTGTATATGTCTTGTCAAACACATTTTGGTAGTGTTCTGTAACTTTCTGAATCACCCTTTAGATGTACTGACTTCTTTCCACAGATGGGGTGGAGAGCCAATGTGAGGGTAAAGAGTTATTTTTTGATTGGTACTAACTGGCAACCACATTAGTTTAACCAAAATGACTTAAAGTAAAGTCAATGTTCTCATCTTCCAATTTATGATCCTCAAAACCAGTCCAAAAACTCCACTGTGACAAAAGAGCTCCAGGATAATGGAAGTGTCCATACCAGTATTTGGTCAGCTATGCCTCCTTTTGTTGAACACATTCTCAGTTTCCTCAGATTGCTAGTGTCCCTAAGAAGAAAGGCCTTCCTAGGTTAAGAATGACTTACCATGACAATACACTGGCACATCTGACTAACGGTAGAAATGTCTTAATTTAAACTATATAATATCTATGGAGGACTACAAATGTTAAAATTCTTTCTCAAAAGAAATATAAATGTAACAGAAGGTTACATTTTAATATTTCTCTGCATTTAACATATAGGGCCTGAACCAAATACATACAAAGCAGGCCTTGCAGCTTTGAAGTAATTTCTATGTGTTTTAAGGCATGAATGGTGTAAGGCATGAAAGGCATAAAATACCGCTCCTCTAAGAATCAGGCTGCCTTTTTCATAAATAAAGAGCATTTTATTCAAGCCATACTGAATCACTATTTTTTGCCTCCTATTTATCCTGCACATCATTTTCTTGTCCTGGTTATTTCTCATTATAGTCATCTGTCTTTTTACAATCCCTTTGTGTTAGAAATTAAAAATAATGCAGTATGTATGTATCCTGTTGTTATCCTAAATTCACCTTCTTTCCTACCTGGAAAATCCAGAGTAGAAAACAATTGAACCATGAGAATTCTCAGGTAGTGGAGTATCTCTAATTGTATGTGACCTTTCCAAGTGCATTCTTAAAAGATTGAAACATCATCTGGAGAATTAAAAAAGGTTTTAATGCTTTCCTTTGTGGGCTTTCATCCTAAAAGAACAAGACACCTTTTGAGAATTTGGCATTCAGGATATTATGATAGTTCATATTTGGAAAGTAACATGCAACATCAGCAATGTATAGAATCTCTGTTTGCTTAGGACTGTGTCCAGGAATGGCAAGCTAAACTAGTTTAATAATCTTTTCTCATCATATCATCACATCTACAGCAGTTAGACATTTGGGCAGATGAATCCCATTTGAAATACAGTATACATCTAGATCGGAGCTAATCATCCAAACCCCCTTTACATAGACAACAGAGAGATCCTAACACTTCCAGGAATTTCTTTCTCTTGTAAATGTTAAAAAAAGATAAGGTGAAACATGCACAGAAAAAAAAAAAGTCTGTTTCTCTCTCCTGACTTTAAGGGTATTCATGATACTTTGCATAGCTATAGATGTGGGATGAGCTTGTAAAATCACATAAGAGTAATTCCACCATTAAAGTCAACTATATATGTACAACTTAGAATATCTGAAAGAAAAAATAAAACCTGAATTTTTTCTCTCTGACAACTAAGAGCTGGAGATGAAATAAAATCTCTTGGTGGATTTTTATATGATTTTATCCCACAGAAAGCCCTTAATTCCTATCTACTTAACAGGTTTTAATTTTGTCTTTAACTGATTGCCTGTCAACTCAATTTACCTGACAATTTTAGACAGTGAACTCTGTTGTGCATGGATAACTTGAATAGTTTATAAATCCTGTGAAAATTATGTCAGAGATGCCTTGATACCAAAAGTAGATTCACAAAAGCAAGCTCGGGACTATCAGGTTTTTTAGTACAGGCAGAGACCTAAATGAACAGAGCTATGCTAATTTTGGGCCTAAGCTAGTAACATGTTTTCATAAAGCTTTTCCTGGAAGGCATTCATTATTAATGAATATAAAAGCCATCTCAACCTGTTTTTCAAGAGATATCTGTAGTTTACAAGCAGTAGCATTATGTAAGATCTCCCACTGTCTGGAGTGCTCCAGTCCTCCCCTGTGCTTGCTAACTGGAAACTGACTGCATGCATTAAGTCTGCAGATTGTACCGAAGCTCCTTCCAGGAAACAGGCTTCAGGGTTCAGCCCAGCTGTGAGTAGGATGGTTGACACTGCAAGCACAGTTGATCTTCACAGTAAATCACAAACGTTCTCATTTCATCAGGAAAGTTTGTGGAATGTCCAAATTCACATCTGGGTAAAAATACTGGTTAATTCTGGTTATTTGGCAATTGATTTGCATGGAACAGTGTTGACAAACTGAACGAGGGAATTATAAAGTGATCTTACAGCCTTGTGAAGAAAAACTATTGTCAGAGGGAAGCTCGCTTATAAAGAAACTGTGTTACTGTCTTCTCAGAAGGAGCAGTCATTTGGCGGTTGGAAAACAATGTCTTTCTCATTTGCTGTGTAGACCACCTGTCACTACATTTGCAATGTCTTTGTGACATGTTTGCTCACATGGAGGTTTTTACTTGACTTCCCCCTCCCAACCCTGAATGATAAAGAGCTTGTGTTTGTGACATTGAATTTTTTTTTTTAATTCTTTTGGAATTATTGCCCTCACAACATCACCCAGGGTACTATAAGTCTGCCTTTCCTAATCTTACCTCAGCATGGTGCCAATTACCTTATCTATTCTCAGCACAGTGATCACCTCCAGACGGCCATATAAAGAGGCTGACAATATACATCACTATCTGTAAAACACCTCAACAGTCTGGGCAGCAGCCAGGTTTCCAAAGACCTTGGACAAATTTTTGAATTGTGTCCCATGCTAGTTCTTAAGATGATTTGGGAAGATTTAGTCCACAACATGCTTATCTTTTAGAATACAACTACTGAATGTCCATGTCACCTTTCTTCAGTACAAACATTCTGAATTATCTTTCAATACTAGAAATAAATGGCAAACTTTAAATGACTTCTAATGCTCCCTTCTTGTACCTAAAAACTCTAGATCCCCCTCCCACACTTATATATGTGCCTTTCTCAATACATGTAAGCGTTTTCTTATGTGTAAGGTATTCACTCCTTTCCTTTTTCACCCAACACTGAATCAAACTGCCTCTTTTAATGGTTTTGGAGGTAGGCATACTGCTTTTACTGGTGATCTATTGCTCTTTTTATTTTAATGAGGATTTACTAAGTTTCTGACTGAATGGCTCATGAACATGCAAAAAACAAATCCACTGCATGTGTGCCAATTGATTGCACGTGCACCATAGGTGCGACAGAGCCTGCTTGCTTGGTACCCCTGAGTAATGGGAGCTCTGCAGAGCAATGAAGTAGACCGTTACGTGTTACCTTGATTTGTTATCCTCTTTCCACTTGGTTATCCTTTGCTCCGCTCTGTTTCCCCTCTCCTACAGATTCCCAGTGATATCTGCCATGTTGCCTTGGGTTTACAAACCAGCCACCCCCTGCCCAATGTTGAGATAATGGGGATACAAATGACAACGTAGATGAAAGTAAGGAGGAAAAGATGGTCTTCTATTTAGTTTTCAATAGAATTGAAGTGCCTAGGCAGTGTGAAAAATGCCACTAGTTCAAATCTGCTTCATTAAGCACCTAAATGCTCCTGAGGATCCTGCTTTAAGAGATATAAGACAAAAATATTGTCTAAAAACAGAGATGCAACTAAAAGGGAAATGAAGCAAAGAGAAGAGGAAAAAGGCGTATGAAAAAGAAGCACTGCCAGGGCGCAGTGGGGGCCAGAGGCTCCCAAGGGGAGCAGCGGGGGCTCCCTGGGGTCCATCCAGGCAGGGCCTGTCCCACCGCCCCAGCCAGGACCAGGGCAGCCGGGGGGCACAGGGTAGCCCCAGGTACTGGGGTCCTCTCTAGGGACAGGGATGGATGACCCTGGCCTGGGACACGGGCCTACGGATGGGCCTGGCTCAGCAGGGCCCACGGCTGGGCAGGGCTGTGGGGAGCCGGAGATGGGCCCTGCTGTGGCATCGCTGGGGCAGGGGCTGACGGCCCTGGGGGGCGAAATGGTGTCCTGGGCCATGGGCAGGGCGGGGGGAGCCCTTGGGGCTGGGCAGGGACAGGCAGGTCTGTGGGTGCCCTCAGGGCCCTGACAGCTATGAAGGGTACCTGTCAGTAGTTAAGGACTTAGCTCTTTGTATCCTCATACTAGGCACCTATTCCCAGCTTCACATGCCCTAGGTTATTTTAGGATATGCTGTTTGAACCGTATTCATTCCACTTAACCTTACAATGAGGAAGGCACCTAAGGTAGGATTGTAGCATTTCTAGTTTCCTTGATCAAAGGGAGAGATACAGACCTCCAGAAGGCTTTTCAGTCTATGATCTGAACTTTCCTCTGAGAGTATCTAGGTCTCTCCCTCAAGTAGCGCTCTCCTTTGACTTTACAAGGTTGACTATACTCCTAAGTATTTCAGTTACGTGCCTCAAATTAGGTAGGATGAATTTGTGAGCTACTGCCTGTGATCTTTCTCCCCACAAGACCCTTTTGTGCCTTTTCTCACACAGGCCTGAAAATTCAAGAGGAGATGCCATGATCTAATCCTTCTTTTCTAACTGACCGTGATCCAGAAAAATAAACAAATTTACTACAGGTAGATAATACAATCGCTGTTTTCACAAAGAAGAGCACACACTTCCTTCTAGCTGTCTTGCCACTTCTCCATGGGGAAAAAAAAAAAAAAGTCACCTAAAAGTACTAGCTTTTCTTGTGGTTAATGCTGATTTCACCTAATCTGCACTAGCAGATTGAGCCATAAAAGCAAAGAGAGTGCTGGAGGTGGAGAAAGTCTTAAAAACACATAGAGACAAATGCTCCTTTTGGTTGAGGCTTAGATACAGTTTCTACCAACCAAAAACTAGGTAGCATAGTGAGAAGGGAAGCGCAGGTCCCACCCTGGCAGGTGAGAGTTACTCAGGTCGGGCTGACAGTAGTCTTCATATGGTGGAAACCTGCTAGTGCCCAGACCACAGACTAAAGCAGATTGCATCCATGGCTTTGGGAAAGGAGATACTGTAGAGCAAGATAAATAACCCACTTAATTCTGTTTCCTTGTAGTACATCCCTCAGGTGACAGCAACAGAACACAGGCTCCATGGGAGTTGGGAGGGGATCATTCCCTCTTTTCCATCCTCTTCCACTGTGAATCTGGACCAACACTTTTAAACCAAACCTAACAGAAATGAGAGAGTCCTGGAGAAGATAAAACATTTTAAGTTGCTTCTAAAAACAGTTTGTGGAATTCTTGAGCTTAGTCCTACTTATGCAGAAAGAAGGGAAGACTGCATTAATCAAAGCCATGTGGAAACTGTACAACGTTATAAATGGGAGAAAATTTTAAAAAAGAAAAAGAGAGAGAGCCAACAATGTAGAAATAAATGAAGAGGCTCAGAAACTGGATCAGAGAGACCAGGGGACTGAAATCATGGCCAAGAGAACAATAGGGGAGCCAAAGGCCAAACTAGAGAAGGGAAAGGAGAAGCAGAAGGCAAACTCTGGGACTGAGAGTATCATGCCAAAACACAGCTAAGAAATGCAAAATATACTGCGGAAAGGAAGACCTGGAGAAAAGCATTATCACCACAGACTTGAAATATTCTCTGAGAACAGCATTATTGCTCTACTGCTGGCTACCTACAGACTGATTTCACTAGGCATAAGGAAACATAATCACTAAGTAACTCATAGCTCTTAAACCTACCTGCATGTTGCTAGTGTATGCTGACTTCTAGGACTTCAACATCACAATTAATTTTTAAATGTGGTTTTCTAGTATAGAAGTTGTTTTGTAAATCTTTGCCATTTCAGTTCTTGCCATTTTATAGGCTTAATATAATTCCTCCATTTTCTGTTTGCAGTGAGTATTTCTTAATACGTATCTATTTAAAATTAGATGAAATTTATGAATATAACTTTGTTCTTATGGTATAATCTCCTTTTAAATTAAGGTGTTTTATGAAGACAAAAAAAGCTTATGTTCCCGTTAGAAATCTCATGCTTTGTTTAGATCCTTTTTGAAAACACTTCATGATACTTTCTGTATTTCATTAAAACATCTATCACAGTCAAAGATCTCTTGATGCTACCATTTCCAAAATCTTTCTATCATATCAACAGAAATCGGAATTTTTAATTTGTTACTTAGTATCCTGCTGTCCATCCTTTATGAAGTTCAGGCATCACAGTCCAATGAGAACTAAGCTGCTGGATTTTTTTCCTTTTTACATTTTGTTTTGTTTCAGGTTGTGCACATAATTATCTGTACCTCTTACTAGGTTCTTGCTATCATATAATAATTCCAGGAACCTATGAACTAGCAAGGTTTTTTTCCATGGTGTGTGCTTTCTGCACATTTCCGTATACTTGTGTCTTTTGAAAACCTGATTTCCTCATACCACCTTTTGTTTTGCCAACTATAATATATAATATCATTCAAACAACTCCATGGGGGCCAGCCTATTCCTGCACCTGTGGGTGGGTGCTTAGCAGCATCAATATTCATTTTTAATCTCTTGCTACATGTGCTGAATCATTAATGCCACATTTCCAAACACGCGGTTGCCAATGTTTTGGGGGTATTTTCAAGTGTTTCTGGAAAGCAATTTCACTCCTTTCTTTGGCTGTGGAAGTCTCATTTCCTTAGACTACCTCAACAAAAGATGGAGATATGAAATCAACATCTGTCAATATTGGTGTCTAGATCAAATTGATCATGAAAGAAGGAAACAACTGTCTTGAAACCATCAGCCTTTTTTTTTTTTTCTTTTAAGCAAACTTATTAGTACTTTGATAATCATCTTTTTGTACTGCATTCAATGTTCTGAGGCTTCCTGCATTTTCTTCTGCTGCAAGTGCTCAAAACAACATTGCCTGGGTACTGCACTCCACTGCTGCATTCTGCAGGGCTAGCAAGGGATACCACTATCATAAATGATTGAGATCACCATATCATTGCCATTCTGCTACTGATATTTGGTGTGGATCTTCTAAGAGACTTTGCATAGTGCTTCTGTAGCTCTAGGGAATCTTTATGTAGACTAAACAAATTCAGATGGGATAGTTAAACCATTGATATATGGTTATAGCAGGAGTAAATACAACAGTAAAATTAACCTTATATACAAAATTTATGGATCCAGCATGACTACTTCTTCTAATTAACTGAAATATTGAGCATCAGTATAAATAGCCTTCAAGGCAGGAGTAAGGATGCACTGATTAACATAGTAAACAATCTTGCTCATCAGTTAATAACCAAAACAACAAAAACCAGCTATATTTAGTGCTCTGCTGGCAGACAGTCAAGCCCCAAATAAGCAACTGTTGTGTTAAAATCTAAATAAGACTGAGGATGTACTGACTCATAGATGGAGATTGCTGCTGACAGACTATGTTTACAACACAGGAAACTAAAAAGTCACACAAACTTCAGATACAAAATTCAAGATCTTACATAAATATAGTATTTCATAATAACCTTTTGGTTGGGGGAAGGTGCCTTGTTTTCAGTTTCATTGTTTACCTTACATTAATTATATATTGAAAGCTCATATATTATGCATGAAGGCTAACAGAGGTAGACACCTATCCTACTGTTCATAGTAATTGTCTTCAAGAGCATGAAATATTGGTGACGAATGTTCTAAAAGATTAGAGAGGAATTTTAACTTCTTCCTTGTATATTTTGTTTTCCATCATCTGTAAATGTTCACTGTTGACTAGGTAGAAAATTTAACTGTTATTGAATACTATCATTTCATCATCTATGCTTTTCAATGTGCAGTATGAGCATTGCACTGTGCATATCTGAATTAAGGTCCCAGTTTCCCAGAAAGCTTGCATAGTGCAGGCATAATTTATTTTCAAATACATGAATGTTTCCAGATGTCATTGTAATCAAATACAGTATGATGCCGTTTAACCATGTCATGCAACTGGATCCCTAGCTGCTGTAGAAAACAGAATAAAAATGTGAGGATGTTACATAGCATAATCTTACTAGCTTGTGAGTGAATCTTTGAACATTCTGATTATTACCTCTTACAATGAAGACCTGTAGTTAAAATTTCCAAAAGCATATAAAACTGATAGCAGCTGTCACAAAAATCTCTAGATGAAGGCAGCACCAAGTCCTTGTTTAATTCCCATGATGTAAATTTTAATCACAGAAATATAATTTTGTGAGTTCCATTGATTTCTTTTATGTTGCATTGTGTTTCCCCAACAAGGTTTGATATTTTCTAGGGAGCAAAAAAGAAAGATACACACTTTCATGCTTTAGAAGGGATGTAATGAAAAATAAGTATCAAAAGGAAGTTACTTCCAAAGTATATTTCATTATTCAGATAGGAAAAGCAAGATTTACTTTTTTAACTTACTGATGACCTCTTAAGAATTTTTGGTGAGGTCTGTCTGAAAAATCCTGACAGAGACATTGTATCAGAAATAAAGTGTGTGTGTGTGTGTGTGTGTGTGTGTTGGGGGGAGGGGGGAGGCGAGGAAATCCTTTCAGATCTCTTTGTTTAATGGCCATGTATTTCCTTTATGTTATCTCCAGTTATGGATAAAAGACAATGAACGTTTCTTATTCAAGAGCTGCTGCTGTTGTCATCCAAGTTTAGTTTTAAAATCTGGATCTTACTCTTTTAGTTTTTAATTATTTTTTAAATTTTATATTGTTTTAAATAATATGTATGCAACTAATAGAAGAGAGCAATACGACTTTTTTTTTTCTATTCAATGATATTATTAAACTTAATTTTCTCAAAAATTTTAAAAGAACTTTTCCACTTTTAAGAATAATTTTAAAGCACTGAGGCTTAAATCATTGGCAATTCAAGACAAGGTCAACCACTTGTCAGTACACAGTTGTGTGGTGGTATAATTTAGACTTTCAAAGAAAATGCAATTTTCATCTCAAAAATATTTTCCACAGAAGTATATACTTAAAAAATTTTAATTTGGAAAATAAGTTTCTGAGTGTTGTCATAAAAATATATTTAATTTTCATTTACTGTATTTGGTTGCAAAAACCAGACAAAAAAAAAAAAATTGGTTTCCTAATAAAAGTAAAACATGTTGTTAGAAGACATATTTCAGACCTCCTACATTTAATATAAATAAAAATAGTAAACATTCAGGAAAGAATGATATTATGTATGTTAACTCCTCATAGCTTGATTAGAAAAATATACTAAAATACTCTTTTTGGAATGTTCAATACCATGCTATCTTAGTTGAGTTTCTCTAAGAAGATTACATCATTCTACAGCTCAGCTTCCTAGCCTGTCAAATCAGGAGAAGAACCAACAAAACTGATGATAACTGAGAAAAAAACATAATAAAGATCAATAACATATTGCCTACCCTCTTTATTTTCCATACCTCTTTAACTTCCTTCAAAGTCTTCTCAATTGCTCAGCATTTTGCCTTGTTCTTTTAAAAGTCTATTATGCTCAGCATTTTTGCTCCCTGCTTGTTCTTGTTATATCTATTTATCTCTCTATCTATTTATTTATTTATTTTATTCTTTCCTCCCTTACAGGCTTTCCTTTTCTTCTAGAACAGAGGCAGCAGATCCAGCCTTGTGAGCTCAAATACAATGGCAGCAGGAAAAGACTGTATATGACTCTTCTGTTAGAATCAAAATGGATGTCTAATGTAATAATGCCTTGATAATTTTACCTTTTCTTACAGATGGGAACTTTTCCATCTGATTCTGTGAATGACAAATAGAAATTAAGTGAAAATTTTCTAGGAGGTAGAAATATAGGTCTGGTGAAACCCTCTGATTTCAGAGTCCAGTAACTTATTTTGTCACAAAATGTAATTAAAAAAAAAAAAAAAAAATCTATTAAGTTCTATCATTAAAATAACTGGGTATTTCTGACTACTCTTTTTCACGCATTCTTCCAAAAAGCTGGTTAGAAACTTTCTTCTTTGATGAAACCCAAATTTATCCAAGAGAAATTCATATGTATTTTTTTGTTCTGACTATATTGTGGGGTGGGTTTTTCTGAAGCTTCAGTGGATCATCTGCTCTGGTTTTTATTTCCTCAGTGTATTTATAGAGAGAAATAATATCCTCACTGAGATTTCTCTTTTTCTTTTTTTTTTTTTCTTTTTCTGTTCAAATAAATTCTTTTAGGATTTATGCTCAGTATTGAATGTAAATTATGCTGGTGATGTGAACAGACATTCTCAGGGACTTTTCCACTCTGAGTTTATATTTCTGGAAACTTACATGTTCAGATCTGGATACAATATTTCAACCTAGATCATACTGGTGCATTAACATTTTGCTATCAAATCTAGGAATACTTTGACAACTTCCTTCTGAGTTATATCTTTTAAAGAACCATATTGGTGGGATAGCCTGTGAAAAAGTCACACACATAGTCACTTTCCTTTTATTGTCTTTTCTCATAGATAAGTTCCTAGCTCATGATGGAGATGCCACTTCCTTTCTAGTCACTTAGTACATGTTCACATAATCATTTGAGGCATGTACTGAATATGAAAGGATCAAATGCAGATCGCACCAAGCCGCAAACACACTTTTTCTTTTGTCCCATAATTATGATGTTTCACTTTTAGGAAACAACCAGTTAATTATTGTCACAATAAATACATAATGCCTAAAGATGGCCAATATCCTCAAAATATGTGAACTTGCTAAGGTTAGCACACAAGTTGTAATGTCATTATTGTCTGTGAATCTGAAATTCATTGAACTGAGAGCTTACTGACAGTTTTCACATTCCATCTAGTAGTAGTATCACCGTTAGCAGTCTCTGTGTTAACCAGCTGTAAAGATCAGCCTTACACTTTGGCAAAGTGTTTTGTGTATTTAACCATCAACTGAGTGACAGTCATCATAGTCCTTCTTCTGGGAGCCATATACACAAGCTACATAAGAATTGTGGGTTTGCACTTGGAGGTCATCTTAATAGGCCATTGACTCTGAGTTACAAACAAAAACTATAGTAGAGTTGTCTCTGACTCCATGGGGCTCCCAAAGACTGCATGACCACTTTTTATATTTCACAGTTAAATTTGCCTCCATTTCCATTACTTGAGTCCAAAGATCAACGACAAAGAGCGCGCTTCTTCAGGACTGACAGTGTGACACAGTGTTTCCAGTATTTTTTATTACAAAGCCTAACTTCTTGTACCACAGTTCTGAACATTTACTGGTGCTAAAATTAATAACTGATGAAAACTAGGTCTAATATTTACTCAGGCTATGTATCCCTTCTAAAAAACTTATGAGTAGGAATTTGCCCACATGTAGGGGTCTACATATACATGTCAGCATGTACATATAAAAATTTAACCTACATGTATGCAAGGTATCTTAACTCCTGCAGGCACAGAATAACTGCTACTGGATTCAGTTGCCCACACACCGGTAGTGGTATTTGAGGTACTTTGATGCACCTCTTCTGACCTTAGCTGTCAGTTCAGAAGGTTGTGGATGTCCTGTGGGTCTTTAACACTTCTCATCCTGTCATGGATAGGTGTTCTCAAATACCCCAGAGGGTCTCAGATGTCATCAAACTCCTATATTTAGATAACTGAGTCAAGCTCTAGATCTAGGTACAAACGTAGCTCTCTTACAGATGTGTGTAGTGTAGAGTCCTGTATAGGCTTATGTCCAAGTGATGTTCTGAATCAGTCCTTATGTTGTTATATCTCTCTTAGGTAGTTCCTTAACTAGCTTAACTTTTTTGTACCACTCACCAACTTCAAAAATTTAATTAAAAGACCGTATCACTCATTTTACGGAACGATAGGTAGATTAGTCCTACCACTTTTACTTGGTGTATAAATACACTAATTTCTTAAAAGTAGATACCTGCAGCTATTAGTACAGTCAGTCTTTATAAAGACAATGTGAAATTTCATCCAGCTTTTTTCTACTTATCCTGTTTTCAGTTAGTTCTTGCAGGGTTTCAATGTAAGGTCTGACAAACTATTCATGTGAAAAACAAGGACAGTAAGCCAAAATCAGCTGTCAAAGGAAAAGATGTACAGTTGAAAAACCTGACCATTACTGCATTGTAAGTGAAAACATTTGTCTCTAATATCTTAAATAAATTCCAATTTTTAAAGCATGAAACAGACACTTGACATGAGATATAAAAATCAGACTTTAATATTTTAAAAGCTGTACAAAGAAAAAAAAAAATCAGATTCTTAACAATATGATGTTACCTTTTTTTTTTCCCCCGAAGTTATTCTTGCATTCAAATTGCAATCATATGCCAACAGTCAGCAATTAGATGAAAGACCTCATGCATTTTTTGTGGGCAGGGGAAGCACACCTTATGTTTGAAAACAAGAATTTACTGGTAGTCTAATTAAAGTCTTAATAGTCTAATCAAAGAGTTAATATTAGTCTGTTTAAAATTGTACCAGCACTTATAGTCCAAAGTATCCAATTACAGCCCATTCCAAATTAAGTTAGTTAAAGCGGACACACATAAACATTCTAATATCTACCATCTTTTCTGAGGCTATGTTTGATGTTTTCAGTGTGTTGTTGTGGCAAGTCATGAGCATCCCAGCTTCTTTTGAAATTAATTTTCATGATGGGGGCTTGTCCTACCCTGTTGTTGGGTGTCCTTGAGGTTACTTCGTACATTTGCTAACAGTCAGCCTATTTTTTTTCACAATTTTTTTTTCATTCTTTATTTCAGAATGTCATGTTATATCTAAGTTTTACATATGCTGGATACTATTCATTGCTCTCTCTTATTTGTAAAGTAGTTCTGCTCTGTTCCTAAGGCTGCATTCCTTTAGCAAATAGTAATTGACCATTTCTGAGTACTGTTTATAGCTCTGGGACATCTGGTATCACCCTATGCCTGCACTTTCAGGGCCTGTGATCTCATCTTGTTGTATGTTTGGGGATGTCTGTTGTAAACCATTATTTGACTTCACAGCCTTCAAGTTGCCTAGGTAATGCTTTATTAGTACAAGACAGTCAAAGATACAACCCAGTTTTAGGGCCATTAATAGTTGCTTCTACAAAAATGATGATTGATTAGAACATGTATGTGTATATCCATAGACACACTATACTTCTGTAGCTACCTGTTATTAATATTTATTAGCTTTGGCATACCACTCTGAATTTATCAAAATTGCTTCCCAAGACTATGTTCAGCTAGGTTTCCAGTACTTAGCTGGTTCCTGCTCCTATCTTGCCTTGCCTAAGATCTCTCATCTCTATTCCACCTCCCTACTGACTATATTGCTGTAACTAAGTATATAGTTCTTCCACTTGAGGTGGAAAATTACACAAACAGGGAGAGACCATAGAAAAGTTGTAAGTAATTCTGAGTGCCTTCAGAATACTTCAGTTGACCAAAAGCTAATTCTACAGTCAAGATAGTCCTTCAAAAGATTCACTTCAGCTTTCTTCCAGGAGTTACATTTTTGTTCCACTTCTATCATTTTTGTTTAATCAAATACAACTTTGTTACACACAGATCAAATGTAGATTGGTGAGACTAATTAGCTGCTGTAATTTTTTGTAATGAAACTTTTGAAGTGCCCTCTGTTTCCATTTCTTTAGCTATAGGTCTCTGATCAACTAATTGGTCTCCTTCAAAAGCGTTAATGACTGATGGAGACTGGAGGGAGAGACATAAGCAGAGAAAAAGCTCTGCTGTTTGCATCTCTAATCTTCAGTTCTGTTGTAAGATCAGTTTGCATAATTTCTCCTATCATTTCTCTCTCTTTCCTTGACTTTGTGACTTCCAGAAGTTATACTCAAAGAGTGGAAGAGAAGAAAGTACGAGAAAGTACAGGAATACAGAATATAGTTCATTATGATTAAATCTTAATAGAAAATTGAAGGCAACATTACAACTAAATTAGCAAATCTTTCTTCAAGCATTAAAAAAGATAAGGATATTATTTTAAAAGTCTAGTTCATGCTTTTTTTTTTCTGAAAGAGATATTTTTGAGGATTTCATGGATTAAAACAAATATTCAATAAAAAATATGCTATGCATATGTATGATGGCAATATATATACAAAAATGTTTTTCCTCTTCAACATGACTTTTCATTTTGAATGTTAAGCTTAGTATGCATCATTTAAAACAGTCAAAATATGTGTGAAGGGTTGTGAATCTACCAAAAGGAAATGCATTCACTCAATTGGGCTTTTTTTTTTTTTTCTCTTTTGAAATGCATGAAAGAGATTTTGACTTTTCATTCCAATTTTACATTTTGAAATTTTTATGAATCAGGAAACTGTCTTTCACCTGTCATCTAGAAGCTTACAGTCAGAAGGATAAACAGCAGTTGCAGAAGAAACATTGGAGGACATGCTTCCTCTATTCCCCAAATCAAAATAAAATGGTCAGAAGAGCCCCAAGAGAGAGGAATGAGTAAAAGTACCAAGTAGTGGGAGTGGAGTTTCCCTTCTTTTACTAGTGATGTTATCACAGCTGGATGAGTCAAAGTGAAAGGAATAAATTTCAGTGTCAGCCTTCATTTTCTAATTATAACCATGTTTGCTGGACTGAACACATCTATTACTTCTAATGTAATCATTAAGAAGTGTCTTTATCCCCCCCCACTAAACAATATTCACTAAACCATGAGAAGGTATTTCCTGTTATTTGAATGGATCATATACTTTTCAGCTAAGCTATTTGCAAATGTAACAAAATTGCAATGTCTTTCCCCAAGTATGAAACCAAATCATGTAACAAGGGCACTAAGACATTTATGGGACCTATCCCTTCTATTAAAGAAAGGAAAACTTCAGAACTCATGTGTCTCGCTTTGAACCATAATACAAAAGAGGCAATCATTTTGCTTTATACTCATGAAGACACGAGAAAGGTAATTTTGCTTTTTGATATTTCTTTTCATTGTTGTGGGAATATGTAATGACTCCAGGTGAGATCACTGGATGTTTTCCTTGTTAACGAAAAGTTGATATGAGTTTTTATTTCCTTCCTGGTTTCAAGTTAAGCAGATTTTTTTTTCTAGAGCTTATAGTCAGCTGTACTATGTTAGTACACAATTTAATGATCTTGAAATTCCTTCAACTTGTACTTCCTGAAGGACCTAATCAACATCTATAACATTGATGTTATGTTATGAAATAACATTTCACCATCTGAAGTGAAATGAAAGCATCCCAAGTTAATCCATGGAAAGTTCAGATTTTTTTTCTTCATCAATTTTCCTAAATAAAATATTTCCTTAGTACTTTGAAAAATGACTACTGATTTCTATGCCCAACCTGCGACATCCAGCAGTGGCCACGTCTTCAAGAAAGGCTAATCATTCTGGGTACTGTGAAAGTAACCCAAATCAGAGAATCAGAGCTGCACTCCCATCTCTAGAACTGTTTGTTAAAAAACTTGAAATGTTTTCTGAAAGAAATAAAAATTTACATTTAACTTAAATTTCTAATTAAACTATTTTATGAAATTAAAAGGAAAAAATCTTGCTTTTTTCTTTCTCTTTCTTTTCAAAACTGTTGATCAAATCACATCTAAGACTAATAAAATTATTAACAGTAATATTGTTAATAATGCTTTCCTTTAATGTAACTATCTAGTAAAACACACACAAAACTTCTGATGTTTTTTTCTCTTTCAAGTGTCTTCCGAAACCTGTCAGTTCTGGAAATCAGCAGCATGTGGTGCAGATTCCGCCTGTTAGCCTGTCTTCAAAGAAGAACTCTTTACATGCACAATTCTCATATAAGATCACTAGAGAGTCATTGTAGCTTTCAATATACCTACATGCCTTGGCTCCCTAGCTACATATCTTCTAGTAAATGATGAAGTGACTGAAAATGTTCCTAGGGACTGGGACTTTATTCTCTGTATTTCCAAATAGTTAGAGCAGTCCTTGGTGCAGTTTCGGCCTTGACCAACTAACACTCCACCATTTCCTTGGCACAGCTGAAGCACTAGTATGCCCCAGAGATGATTTCCAATAGTTGGATGCAATTACTCGTCTGCAAGGTAAGAGACAATAATCACATAAATGGAGACTGTTTTGTGCTATTTGCCTTAATATGAAGGAATGATCTCAGACACTTTCAATTTACCAGCCTTGTTTCCACCTCTATATTGAATATCTGTCATGAAGTGTTTAGTGGAAATGTTTGCTAAGATTTTAATGACACAATTTTCACCTAAATAAAAACGTTTTGTGAGCTTTTGTTGAAAGCAGCAGAAGCAAAAGAAATACTTTGAAAATTATATAGCAAAATTCTTCTTATTTTCACCTAAATTGATTTCATTAAAAATTTCTGACTGAGGTCGCAGTCTATGCTTGATCTTGCAAATTGTTTAAGGCTCTGCATGCAGAGTGTCACTGAAGTTGCCAGACAAAGTACTTGTTACCTTCTCAAAGTTAGCAGCAAGTGCTTTGCTCATGAAGGATGATCACTAATAAAGATCTAAGAAATCTACAAACTCTCCACTGTTGTATTGCTTTGCAGGAAGTGGAGTTAACCAATATTCCTACTAGTTAGCATTGCCACTTTTAGCCTCCACAGCAAGTTCTCAGTGGTGTTTTTTTTTTCATTTGATTGGTACCAGCACACTTGTGTTCCTGCCTTCACATGTTCCTCTCTTTTCTCCTCACACCTTTCAAATGTACACATTGCTCACATAGTGTTAAATCAAAGTACTAGAAAGACCTCAACGGTTTCCTGTCTTGGTTTCTGTTACATGCCTAAATCCTCAAAGACATTGCATGAAGCGTTGGTTTTGTTTGGGGTTTTTTGTTTGTTTGTTGTTTTGTGTTTTTTTAACATATAAAATTCAGTTGTGGACAATGTAGCTTTTCTTCTGTTTCTTTCCCTCATTTATAAAAACAGTTCATTTATTTAAAAGGATGGAATCTGCTGTCTGAAATACAGTTTGCAAAACTACTAGAAAAGTAAATTGAAGTGTTTCAAACACAGAGCCAGAATTGGCTGGAACTACAGTTTCCCTGGGACAGAAGCTCCCAAAAAACCACATGCACCCTTCACACCCTGAGATGTCCTGTGGGGCTAAGGTTGCACGAAAACCTGAGAATGACCTTGCAATCAGGAGAAAAATTAAACCTGAACACAATGGGTCTTGACTCACTCAAGTGAAGTCTTAATAGTTTCATGTTTGTGAATAATGGTTTATCTGTAAAACATTAACAGGGTTTCAGAGAAATTTTTTTTTTTTTATAAGTACACAGTGAAGCTCAGATTTGTATGTACATGATTAAAGTAGTTTACAACCTAGCACCTTCTAAACTCCATATCCAAACAGTCTGCTTCTATCCTCACAGAGGATGATCCAGGTTACTTCCAGACTTGCCTGCTGAGGTGCAGTATAGTTTCTGGTTTACATACCACAGGTATGGGTTTGTTTCTTTTTCTGCACAGATATAGAGCCATAGAAAATTAGTAAGTCTGGAAGTCACAGCTTGGTGGGGTGAAGTACCTGGCACTAGGTAGAATATTTCTTTAGATGTATGACTTTCAAGAATGGATACATCTAAACTGGAAAAACAGTTTAAGTGTTTGAAGTACAAGCTGCCAACACATGATTTCTACCTATGCTGGTTTGGGCTGTGATAGAGTTCATTTTCTTCATAGCAGCTAGCATGGGGCTATGTTTTGGATTTGTGCTGAAAACAGTGTTGATAACACAGGGAAGTTTTCATTACTGCTGAGCAGTGCTTGCACAGAGCCAAGGGCTTTGCTGCTCCTCACCCCACCCCACCAGCGAGGAGGCTGGGGGGGCACAAGGAGTTGGAGGGGACACAGCCGGGACAGCTGACCCCGACTGACCAGAGGGATATTCCAGACCATAGGACGTCATGCTCAGCATATACAGCTGGGGGAAGAAGGAGGAAGGGGGGGACATTGGGAGTGATGGTGTTTGACTTCCCAAGTCACTGTTAGGCGTGACGGAGCCCTGCTGTCCTGGAGATGGCTGAACACCTGCCTGCCCATGGGAAGTGGGGAATGGATTCCTTGTTTTGCTTTGCTTGTGTGCACAGCTTTGCTTTCCCTATTAAACCATCTTTATCTCAGCCCACGAGTTTTCTCACTTTTACTTTTCCGATTCTCTCCCACACCCCAATTCGGGGGAGTGAGCGAGCAGCTGTGTGGGGCTTAGTTGCCGGCTGGGGTTAAACCACACTAGTAAAATCAGATCACAATCAGGTTGTTTAAAATCACTTCAGTCTTGAATTTTTGCTGTACAGCATTGTTACTTTTTCTATCGTCAGATCCTTATTATTTGTCTGTTATAGCTGTCATCAAATATTTTATCTAGACTTATTTTTTCTTTATATTTAAAATTACATGTGGGATTTCTGCCTGTGTATTGTACTTCTTGAGAATTCCAATAGAATGTGAAATATGCTATGGGGAAGAAACTATTGCCATGAATTATTGAATGATTAACATCCCATGAAATTTTGTAGTAAAATGGCTGTTTTCTGTAATATGCACAACATTCAAATGTAGAATATTTATTGTTGTCTGTCATTTAATCCAAACTGGTAGACTCAGAGATAATACTGTTAATGCAGCAATAATACTTAAGATATATTAGTGAAAATACAAATATAAATTGTCCCAGCTCCTCAGCTAGTATAAACCAGAACACGCAATTAACTGAATTCAGTACATTTCTGTTTCAGTCAATAGAGTTACGTTGATATTCACCAGCAGATGATTCGTCACATTATTTCTAATTTATATGTATCTCATTACAAACAAGAATGATAATGGTGCATCCAATTATCTTAGACAAAAGACCGTGACTTAAACTAGTTTCAGGATATACGATGCATATCATCTTCTCTTGTCAATCTTTGACATAATTGTTTGACTCAGACATTTAACTCATTTGTCTGTTTTTTTTTAAGCTAACATAGGACAGTTCAGGTAAGGCACCTATGTTAGATACTTAGACACTTCTCGCCACTTGATTGCAATTATTTTATCTCCCTCTTGATAGCGGTATTTATTTTGAGCGTTTTGTGATTTTTCTTTTTAAAAGCTGAAATATGAAGTTGCAGTCAGCATCTCACAAAAGTGTTCTTGTTTCATGAGTGGAAGAGCATTCTTCTTTCAACGTTTCCTTTTCTTTTTCTAGTTTCTCTCAAGAATCACATTCTCCTGTGCTAGTAACTATTTTTACTCAACAATATTAGACATGTTGTTCAGTCTCTTCTGTTCTGTGGGTATGGGATGCCTTCAAATTTCTGAGTTCTCTCAAGGTAAAGGAAATACTTTGCATAGGGGTAAGGGAAAAAAAAACAGAAACAAACCGATAAAAATTAATTTATTCCAGAAATCATACAATGCATTTCCAGTGTTTAGAACTTTTTTCTGTAATATTTTTTCTGTTTTTCCACATTTTAAAATAGTTCTTTCAACGAGTAGCTATGCCCATTCTTTTTCACACAATAATTTCTAGTTTTTCACTTACTCCATCTCAACATGATATTTGCTTTTTTAAATTTAATTTTTACATTTTTATTAAAGTTCAAATTAAAAAAAAATCTTAAATTAATGTTACTGTTATGCTCAGCTGTTTCCTCCTTTTATTTGTATTGTAGAAAAATGAGTTAGAGGAGCATATACTGTAATTACATAATATGCTCACAACCATTCCAAGTAACTACTCAAGGAAAATAAAAAAAATACAATCAGTTACATAAAGGCAAGCTTCTAGAATTGTGTATTAAATTTAGAACGAAGTGTTCTTAGAATATTTCTCTGTTTCTTCCTTTCCCTCTCCAATAAAAGAATGACATTAAAAATATCACAGATATGGGACTACCTTTTACTTTAGTCGTCTCTATGAGGGTTTCTCAGATTTAGGTATTTATTTCTGTTATGTGGTAGGTTATTTGCTCTCTCTTAACAAAAAACTCAGATGTTATCAAACATTTGTAGAAGCTGATACTCTAAAACACGTAAACTCTGCTGCAAACCTCACTGTAACATCTTGTGAATTATTTTTTTAAAAATATAAAACCAACTATACTTAATTTGACCAAAAATCCCTTCAGCTCAGCAGTCTGTCTCTATTAACAGCCAGTAGCTCAATAAATATCTTGGGAAAGAACAGAACAGGTTAGGTACACAGGGAAGCTCACTAGCTTCTAATACTTTGCTGCTCACAAACTTCCCTTAAGAACAGTGATGGCTTTTTCTTCTATCCATTTGACTTATTGATTTTTGTACTCATGCAAACTTACGAGTATTCATGTTTCGTGGAAATGCTATTATTGTTCTTTTTTATTTGTTTTAAACCTGACACCTTTTTATTTCAAAAATGAAATTTTTGAAATTTCCTTCACCGTTCATGCCAGGTGTTCACTGTTATCAGACAATGAATGATTGTTCCCTATATCCATTGTCTGAGGGTCTTCTGATTTTAAAGATCAGAGCCATCAGAACCTTCAGACTTCTCTTTTACAGGCTGAATAGGTCTAGTCTACTTAGTTATTTGTCATATGCATCGTACATATAGATACAGTAGGGAGATAATGTGTAAAAAACTTTTCCTTAAGAGCGAGAAGATTTAACTCCTAAATCAGGGGGTAAATATCAGGCAAAAAGCTTGTAGTGTCAGTGTTTTTGAATATAGTTGCCTCAGAGTTCCTAGACGCTTTTGAATAAGCAAGTGCTGACTTATGCTACACTCTTCCAGTACTTAAAGGGGGCCTACAAGAAAGCTGGAGAGGGACTTTTTACAAGGGCATGTAGTGATAGGACAAGGGGTAATGGCTTTAAACTGAAAGAGGGTAGATTTAGATTAGACATAAGGAAGAAGTTCTTCCCTGTGAGGGTGGTGAGGCACTGGAACAGGTTGCCCAGAGAGGTTGTGGATGCCCCCTCCCTGGCAGTGTTCAAGGCCAGGTTGGATGGGGCTTTGAGCAACCTGGTCTAGTGGAAGGTGTCCCTGCCCATGGCAGGGGGGCTGGAACTAAGTGATCTTTAAGGTCCCTTCCAACCCAAACCTTTTTATAATTCCATAATTTCAGAGCTTCACTTATACCTCTAGTAATGTAATTTACTTTCTGCAAGTTGTCCACACACCTGGCTTGCTGCTATAAGTTAATAAGGAATTGAATAAAAAATTCTAATCTCTCAGCTTCCTCCAATGCATAAAAACAATTTAAAATAACCAACTGGATAATTTAAACTCTTTTTAATAGAGAGGAATTTAGCCCCAGAATTACAAGAACTGCATGTTTCCTAGAGGCATTAACCAGGACATGTAATTACATCAATATATTTTCAATCTCTCTCTTTTTCTCTCACTGTCTTTTTCTCTCTCTTTTAAGGTTCACTACCAAATGAAAGAAAATAAAGTGAATTTTGTGGATGTCCCATCATGCAGATGAAAAATAAGTTCAAATGTCCTGATTACTAGAGAAGACACGCTTCTCTGCCGTCATAGTGATTCAGTCCTTTTGAGTCCTAGGAAAAATACAAAGTCTGTCATGGGGTACTTGGAAAAGCAAAAATATTATTAATGAAGGAATTACATTTGACAAAAAAGGCGTATACAAATATTCTGGCCCTTGATTTTAGAGTCTTCTCTCATTATAAAATCAACCTTGGCGCTAATCATGTCAAAACTTGCAAAGGTTCCCTGCTATTGTAGTATATTTACATAAAATAATAACAATATTGAATATCAAAGTATGATTTCAGAACAAAATAATATGCAATTCTAATTGCCTACCTCATTTTTAAAATCAATCCCAAGTAAAGGTCAGCCCCAAGGTCCTCAGTAAGTTTTCTTTTTCACACTCATGGCATAATAAAAAGAAAGCCTGAATAGTTCTGCCAACAGAAACACAGACAGTGCTTAACTGATTGCAGTGTCTTCAAATGATCACCACTTGGTCATCTATAACAATAAAATAAACGGAAACCATAGAATAAAATATATATGCTATAAAAGTTTATATCTTAACTACTGCTATTGATGTGTAAAGACTGTACGCTGCTCCATGTAAGGGCCTGGCACTCTGATATCTCTAACTGTAAAGGTCTGTAAAAATTGTTACTTTCCTTTCGAATATGTGATACAGCAGCAGTCTAGAGAGTGTCACTTCAGCTTGCTCTGCAGAGCAACTGTTCACATCATGAGGACAACTGTCTTCAAAAGAGAATGAAGACCTCCACTGCCTGGAGCATTGTGGGGAGCTCCAGGGCTTTGTCGCTACTTCAAGACCAGTTACATGCACAAGGATAAAAATGCAAAACTGGTCCAAAACTGAAAACTGGTCCTTCCATATCCTTCACAGAAAGAAATGTTATATGTAACAGGTATATCAGCTATATCAAAATATCAAGTACATATTGAGTACATCAAGACTCCTTTGCCTATGGTTCATGTTCTGAGTCATGCTTCATTCATTGAGTGGCGTTAGTGATCTCACTGGGATGATTCACAATGTAAATTACTGTTCATTCTGAATAAAGGTGACAGAATCTGTCTCAAACAGGGTAAAATGAAGAGTGAGAGTAAAAGAAATGTGAATCACTTCAAATTACAGCACTAGAATGAAACCCTGAACTAGCTCCTATAAAACTATTTATGAGCTTCAGATGTTCTCATGCTGAGGACATAAACAATACTTGTTTGCTGATGCTTGAATATCTGTAACAGAGAACTGTGACCACAAAATCTTTCCACGTAAACTGAAATCTCTAATTGCTCTCTGATCTATGGATAGCCTATTCATTTCCCTTATTAATGTATTTTGGCCAGAGTCCCCAAGAGACAACAGGCTTATTTAATAATACTCTGGAAAGAACTCCACAACATTTGTATCTAGTATGAGACAGAATTTGACCATTAATTGACCATTAATGACTAGTGTTCAGAAAAAAAAATGAACGGAGTTTTATGTTTCAAATACAAGTTGTCGTACACACTCAATTCTGCAGCAAGCTGGCTTCGTTGCCCAACATCTCAGAAGACAATTTTGCATTTTTACTTTCAGAAATATCCTGCCAGAGTGGTTGTATACTCTGTTTTCTAAGGCTTTGAGGAGAGTGTGTCCACTGGTACAGAAAGCCTTCTGCAGTTTCTTTCAACTCTTCTCTGGCTGTTTTGTTTACTTGTGGAGAGGCCAGTTACAGACCCCTTTGAGGAGGAATGTACAGCTGTAAATGAGATTCTAGAAAACTAAGGTTCATATTATCAGAAGACTGACTCTGGAACACAGCCTAAGATCTGTAGTTCATTGTGTGAGTATGTTAGCTGCGGTGTTATGGATCATGTTCCTGTTGTCTGTCCTGTATGTACTTTAAGAATGGGATTAATCTCACCTTTATCCTATAGAACTAGGCATTTAGTTAAATCTCCATGTTTAGCTAGCTGAAAACTAGCTTACATATGATACCTAACTTTCAAAAAAATAAAGTATAAAGGTTATAGTTCCTATGTGCCCCTGTTGATATATATTGGTTTTTCCCCTCGAGACACTGTGAAACAAGTTTATTTCTATGTCCCATCACATTCCAAATCATATCCAGAGTGGCCTACTTATCAGTAATACTATATAACTTTATATATGTTAAGTACTTTCAAATTTAACATATGCTATGGTACTAAAAATAAAATGAAAAGAAATTTATTTATTTGTAAATACAAGTTAACTGTTAGAATCAAATAATAATAGTATTAATAGTAAAATGTAAACAAGAGTCTTTCTCATTTCATTTAATCTATTTAGAAACATAGTCTCATTCAGTTATTTTTCAATTTCACTTTTAAAGGTTTTTCCCCATAATAAAATTCCATATGTTAAATAAAAGCCTTTATTTTCCTATTTACAAGTTCCACGGTACACCCTTTAGCAATGATTCCATAGCTATTTAGTTTAGCTTCCATCTTTAGTTTTCCATTGTCAGTTGGAATCAGTAAGTCCATCTCCTGCTATTACCCCGGATCAAGTAACTTTGCAGCCTTCTTCATTATTCTTCCAGGCTACATTTCCTGTGCACATTCCTCTTCCTGAAACATTTGTAACTTTAAAATAAAGATAATGAAATTAAGACACGCTTTCACATAGAACTTACTTTAGTTAATGTGGTGGGTTGACCCTGGCTGGATGCCACGTGCCCACCAAAGCCAATCTATCACTCTCCTCCTCAGCTAAACAGGGGAGAGAAAATATAACAAAAGGCTGGTGCGTCAAGATAAGGACAGGGAGAGATCACTCACCAATTACCATCATGGGCAAAACAGACTCGACTTGGGGAAATTAGCTTAATTTATTACCAATCAAATCAGAGTAGGGTAGTGAGAAATAAAACCAAATCTTAAAACATCTTCCCCTCCCCTGCCCCTTCTTCCCAGGCTCAACTCCACTCCTGATTTTCTCTACCTCCTTCCCCCAGTGGCACAGGGGGACGGGGAATGGGGCTTGGAGTCAGTTCATCACACGTTGTCTCTGCTGCTCCTTCCTCCTCAGGGGCAGGACTCCTCACGCTCTTCTCCTGCACCAGCGTTGGGTCCCTCCCACGGGAGATGGTCCTTCATGAACTTCTCCTGCATGGGTCCTTTCCACAGGCTGCAGTTCTTCATGAGCTGCTCCAGCGTGGGTCCCTCCCACGGGCTGCAGTCCTTCAGGCACAGACTGCTCCAGCGTGGGTCCCCCACGGGGTCACAAGTCCTGCCAGCAAACCTGCTCCAGCGTGGGCTTCCCACGGGGTCACAGCCTCCTTTGGGCATCCCTCTGCTCCGGCGTGGGGTCCTCCCCGGGCTGCAGGTGGAGATCTGCTCCCCCGTGGACCTCCCTGGGCTGCAGGGGGACAGCCTGCCTCACCATGGTCTTCCCCACGGGCTGCAGGGGAATCTCTGCTCCGGCGCCTGGAGCACCTCCTCCCCTCCTTCTGCACTGACCTGGGGGTCCACAGGGCTGTTTCTCTCACATATTCTCACTCATCTCTCTGGCCAAATTCCTGCCGCACAGGGTTTTTTACCCCCTCTCTAAATCTGTTCTCCCAGAGGCACTACCACCGTCACTGATGGGCTCGGCCTTGGCCAGTGGCAGGTCCGTCTTGGGGCCGGCTGGCATTGGCTCTGTTGGACGTAGGGGAAGCTTCTAGCAGCTTCTCACAAAAGCCACCCTGTAGCTCCCCTCTGCTACCAAAACCTTGCCACACATACTCAATGCAGCTATCTTTGTGACAAAACTGGGATTAATATTCTCATATATTGTTTGCCATTACTCATTTTTGAGCCCAGTCCCATTCTCATGGATGTCAATGGCACAAAGAACATTGACTTTAATAGAGAATATCTTTTCCCTTAAAAATATAGAACTAAAGTATTGGGAAATACTTATTTGGACCATTTATGCAGTTGTTCCTGTTTCCCCAGTGTCAACTTCTCATGAAGTATTAGGTAAGATAATTTTCATGTTGAAAAGGCCCTGACAGAACTAAATTATGCAATGAGGCCTGGCAGTCCAATCCTGTATTGATCATTTCTAGTTGTGATGTAAATCATAATAATGTTTTATAGTTATTGGCTCAAACTAAATTTCCAGACCAGAAAATCTACCACTATAATGAAATAAAAAGTTTTTACTGCTGGTACAGATACTGTAGGTAGCCAAACGAAACCTTGGTATTTCCTTTCTCATAATGCAGACAAATAAACCCACACTTCAGCACAAGCAAATGTGACTTCCAGTTTGAAAGTATCTGTGAAATTTTACCATTTTCTTTTATATAAGAAAAATTCAGATTCACCCCTGTAATATTATGCAATGCATCAACAAAAGATGAGTGAAAATTAAATATATTTTTAATTACTATACCAATTTGTTGCACTAAAAAGACAAAATTTTTAAAAAGCATCAGTACTGCTTTTTACCTTAAATAAGTTCATTTTCAGTCTATGCAAAACACAGAGTATAAACTCAGTCAAACTTTACAAAGCTGTATGTGGACAATAATTAGACATCCCAGGTATGTTTGAAAGGATTTTAAAGTCACTGCAGTGTTTTTGGCTTGGTCAAAGTTAATTTTCTTCATAGTGGCTGGTATGGTGCTACGTTTTGGATTTGTCACCAAAACAGTGCTGTTAACACACCCACGTTTTAGTTATTGCTGAGCAGCGCTTGGACAGTGTCACGGCCTTTTTTTCTGCTTTCACGCTGCCCCGCCAGCAAGGAGGCTGCGGGAGGGCAAGAAGCTGGGAGGGGACACAGCCGGGACAGCTGACCCCAGCTGACCAAAGGGATGTCCCGTACCATATGTTGTCGTGCTCAGCAATAAAAACTGGGGGGGGAAGAAAGAGGAATTTGAGGGGGGTGTTTGGAGTGATGGCGTTTGTCTTCCCAAGTCACCATTAGGCGTGCTGGAGCCCTGCTGTCCTGGAGATAGCTGAACACCCGCCTGCCCATGGGTAGTGGTGAATGAATTCCTTGGTTTCCTTTGCTTGTGCGCACAGTTTTTGCTTTACCTATTAAACTGTCTTTATCTCAACCCATGAGTTTTCACGTTTTTGCCCTTCCGATTCTCTTCCCCATCCCACTGGTGGGAAGTGAGTGAGTGGCTGTGTGGTGCTGTGGGAAAATCAGTCAGTAATCTTATGGTCAGTAAGTAATAACAAGCAGGGTAACTGATTTGGAAAACAGAAGAACTATGTATATTCCACCCCCCCCCCCCCCCCCCAAAAAAAAAAAGAGAAAGGTTTGGAATTGATTCTTCTTCTTTTTTCTTCTCTTTCTTCCTTTGACACCGCTGACTGAGTTAATATCTTTGTGCTTCCTGTAAAATTAAGTGTAAGTATGAAAGACAGGGATTTAAAATGCAAACATTACAAAATCAAGCATTTATGAATAAAAGTATGACATTTTAATGATGCTTTAAAAAGTTCAGAGCTGCAGAACATGAGTTTCTTTGGTACTTTCAAATTGCTATACTTTCTTCTATTTTTACCCATTGGAATGTTACTAAGAAAAGTGGTGTAGGTATTTTTTTATACAAATGTTTGTCAAATAATATCTAGAGTTAGGATTTTTTTTCTCTTCAGGTGTCGTTGTTGTAGCATTATGATCTATGACTGGTCTGCAGTCTCAAGAGATCTGCTTAGGATGAAATACTATCTAATTATGATTATGATTATGATTAACTCCCCTTGATTTTCCATGTACTGGTATACATGCTGAAAGATCATTGGACTTGATCTTGAGCAAACTGGCAGAATGTCTAAATCTGCAGATTTCTATAGAATTTATTAATCATATTATCAACATTCTCTCTTAATGGGTCAATGAGCTCGCTGCTACCAAAAGTAAAAATAATCTGTTTTATGGTGGGAACTGCTACAACTTACTCAAGCTATCTAAAATTTACATACTTCAGCTAGGATTCATATCAACTAAAGTTAGTCTTCTGCAACATAAAATTGACAACTAAAAGAATTGCAATTGATTCTTTTTATATTTAATGTGATGATACAAACAATGAATCCTTTCACCAGATATTGCTATCTAAATCAAGATGTGACCACTTGCATCCTCAATGATCCTGTGCCTTTTCATCAGCAGTAAAGGGACTATATGTTGAACTACTCAGATGTACATGGCTGTTTGGTCAAATTGATTCCGTGCATACTCTGAGATAAACTCTCAGGCTCCTTGAAGAGCCAACAGTGAGAAACAGATATGTTGAGGATACAATTTCTTCCTCTGCTTTGGATTCCTAATATGAGAAGGCAGCCCTATCTTTCCGTAGTAAAATGAACTAAACTGTTACCTTAGACTTAAATGGATAAAAGTACAAAATGTAAATTTTACTTCAAGCTCAATACAGTTGCTTAAAAATAAGACTCTAGTGCCATTGAGAGTCTGAGGACTTCTGAGAAGTCCACAAAGGGGCTGACTGATGCCACACAGGATGGACAGAGACATGTTTTTCTGGCCTGGCAGAGGAAACTGCAGAGGATAACCTCAAGCCCTATGTTTAGGCAATTGAATCAAGCCCTAAACATTGAATTTAGAAACCCCAAGACCAGCATAGAAGGAAGAGGACTTAATGAAAATAAAGTATTTTAATATAAGGAATTTAGCAAACTGGCTTACTGCAAATACTCAACAAACTGAAAACAATAAGAGATTAATATTCAGACCCTTACCAAATATCCTCATTCAGTCATCTACATTTAAGGCAATTGTGTCATATGAATGCAATGTATTAAAATAATGGATGAGTATTTCATTACTTTATGCATCCTGTTAGAACTTGTTTTAGTACTACATCTCGGGGTATGTCTTTGGAAACATCAGCTGAATTGAAAAAAAAATCTAAATTTGAGGACTTATAGAGTGGTGGAAACACAAGCCCTGAGCCCTCCAAGCTCTTAATACATGTACAGATTCCTCATGTTCTGGACTGGACACATATGTCTAAATATTTTGCTGCATCAAAGATGGTAGCTATGAGATAATCAAATGTGCTGAAAAATGTGAGAAAATATTTCAATAAGCCAGGGTTGTGATATACTATCTATTTATTGTTCTTTTTATTATTTGGACTGACTCAAAAGTACAAATGTTACTTTTAATTTTGATTACAACACCTTTTGAAACAAATTATTAATTTCCATTTTAATCCTCTTGTGTATTTTTAAAATGGCCTCAACAAATGGCTATGAAGTTTCTAGGTTTTTTACATAGTGGTATATATTTTGTGCTGAGCTGCATCTAATGTAGTTCCTGTAAAGTCAGTAAATTTGTGTGGACTAGAAATCACTGCTGAATTTAGCCTAATATCTATGTAGAAGTCAACTGTGGTAATGCAGGCAAACCAAATAAAAATCATGGCAGGAAAGTCATTATAGTCTGCAATTAATATAACAGATTTTACAATGTGTGCTAGCAATGAAGAGGTTTTGCCTTTTACACAGTTTTATAATAACAATTATAAGATGAAATGGCAATGATGATATGCATATAATGAGATAGGTCATAGTTATAGGTCTAGCTGCGTCTCCTTTCTCTTTATGGTTGCTGAATTCATCCCTCAGGTGTTTGGCTTCTTGTGCTTAATGGGCTTAATGTAACATTATATGATCCTTCCACATAACTATACTGTATAACTATAACTACACCAATGTTTATTAATTTGCAATCCCAAGAGCATTTGGGCCATTTATTGGACAATAACCTCCTTAAGCCTAATTCATTCATAGGAGACCAACAAAAAAAAAAAGGCTATCGTAATATAACTGTGCTAGAAAGAGGCAAGGCTGTACAGAGCTGCCTCATCTGCTCAGCAGTGTCAGAGGCAGTTGTGCATACTCCTGTTAACAAGTATTTACGCACGTGGCAAAGTCTGTGAGTGAGGACTTAGGCAGTTTAGAGGCTCAGATATTCACAGGCAGAAGCTAGGTTTCGGAGAATTTCATTAGCATCTTAAAGGCAATTTGAGCAGAGACTTTTATGCAGCTCTTGTAAATTTAGCCTGAACAACATGCATGCATAGCCATACTACTTAAGAGCCTAGTATTTTATAATGATGAGTTAGGAAGGTCTAGTTCTTTTAAACACTTCACACTATTAAATCACTAACTGAATTCAGCTCTTCTCTAACAGCTACAGAACATGAGCATACATAATGTCTATAACATTCCTTCTCATCACATTGTTCACAAATGTACTGTTTTCCTGACTAACCCACCTTGTATACACCTGTTCAGAAATGCTTTAAGGTGAAAATCTTAAATCTTAGACCAGAAGGTTTGATCCTGACTTTACTTAAGTCAAAAGAATGTTTTTGGTCACTTCGAAAGGATTTAGATGAGACCTAGACCTGAAAGCATTTTGTGAATTTAACATGAATGTTTCTAACAATCATGAGGTGACTACAAATAAGAGAGAGCTCAGATGAGGCCATGAAGATGTGTTAACAGGGCCTTTTCATTGCAAGTGAACAAGGGGTGCGCTGTTGATTGCTATGAAGCAAACTAACTCATGAGGATACGTTCTTACTTCCAAGTAAATGTGTTTGGCAGCTTTCAGCAGCTCCAGCCTTCAGGTCCCCCTTCTGTTACTGACCTAATTGGATCTTCTGTCTTCAAACAGTTTCTTCCTTTATCCTGGATTGAAGCAAGGGAGGTCTTGCTTAATTATATGCTTTAATGCTTGTTGAGAGCTGAAGGATAGCAGCAAATAAGCTAAAACCCACCAGATCAAAGTATTTTTATGAAGTACAATACTTTGCCCAGCAGCAAAAGACATATCAAACATTGACCTCTTTGCAAAGGCATTTAGCCTCATGATTGCCCTCCTAACAGTTATTTCTGATCTCTTCCCCTGTTTACCACAATTCATTTCTCTTCTGCTGGAGGATGGTTCATAACAGCTTCAGATTATAAACTATACAGTTCACTTAGTACAGTAGTCACAACTGCTGCAGAAACTCTCATAATAAGGGAGGTTAATACTTAAAAAAATCCATAGAAGTGACTTATTTTATCTTTTTTTGCTTCTGGCTTTCATTGCAGAGCTATTTATTTGCTATTAAAATATATAAGACTGAAGCAGAATTTCTCCCACTGTAGTAATCACATTTCTAGTGTCAGTAAATACGTTGTTCAGAATATATCTAACTTGAAAATGGATCCAGTTTTCAAGTAATTTTTTTACTGCATCCAGCTATGCTCAGTTTGTGTTCATCCAGTTGCACATCACCCCTCTCTCCTTTTCTTGGCCAGTATCTTGTATTAATTCATCCACTTTGCATAGATAGTAAATAAAGTTTTTTGCTTCCACCTGGTGCAGTGTAGAATAGAAAGGTAATAGGATAACTTATTCCAGTATCCTGAAAAAAATAGAACATTGTGAAAAACTGTGACTACTGATGTGTTTTCCCTTAACCATTCAGCATGCTGGTCATGTATATGATCCCAAAGAACTGCTAAAATGTAGATAGCACTAGATTATGGCGAGAGTATGTATCCCAGAAAACATTCATGAACCATAGAACTATTATATTTTATGAAATGCTTACATTAGGACTTCACTCCCTTAGCTCCCCACCTCCAGTTTTATATCTTTAAATCAAATGTGCTAAATTCTTAATTTTTTCTCTGTTCTTTGTGTTTCCACTTTTGAGAATGAATGTAATATACTTTTTTGTTTTACAACAAATAAATCCTAAAGTATATGTTCCAAAATATTTCCTTCAATTTTTGTGATTTCTGCACACTCTTCCCTTTGCCTTTGCCTTTGTTTGTCTCTCTTTTCTGCCTGTCTTATCTGTCTTTTCTCATGGTCTTTGATTCATTTAGGCCTATAAATCCATCACTACAAATTGATGCTATGTACTAATTTGGCTGCTTCTGATATTAATATGCAAGATTGAGGCCCAGTTGAACAGCGTCTTCTGTGCCTGTTTCACTTCTCTTTGGATGTTCCTGGGATTAACGGAGACTATGTTTCACAGCATGCACCAGACTCACCTTTCATTAGGTACTTTGACTTCCTGAAGATCTTCATGCTTCCTGCTGGCCCTCTAACCAGTTTTCCTGTCTGTAGCAGCAAAAGCATGATCATTTGACCCTTTAACTTCATAAGCAGCATTTCTACTAAAAAACCCCAGCATTTAGCATTTCTTAAGCTAAAATTAAGCAGAGATATGTATCTCAGGAACACTGCTAAATGTAGATTTTCAATTAACTTTTCTCTGACCCTGTTTTTTAAAAGTTGACTTCAGAATTTTAGGCCTGGAGGCCAAAATTTAAATGAACTGAATGCATGTCCTTTCTAAACACATACATGGTGATATTTTCAAATTACCTCCAATAATTTACCACACTGACAGCAGACAGATCTGAGGTGCACAAGTAAGTACCATTATTGGAAGCTATCCTTTGAAGTAGACAAAGAATAAATGAGCACGGTGAATGAATATGCTTTACGTTTCTCCAGGTTATAACTAAAGCCCTATGAAAGTAGTTGCAGGTTAGGAATTTTCTAACCTGTAAGGCTTTTATCTATACAGTAACTGTTTTGTGAATGACCAACATCAACTGAGAGACTCCCTGGGCAGTGAGATCCAGATTTTGGAAGTTTTCTTGGCAGCTCCCTGTTTAGCTCCAGTAAGAGGACAGGTGCCTTTCATACTCTGGATGATGTTCATATGGAGTTTTGGCCAGTGCTGTGTTTTTTTCTTTCTTTTACAGAAATTTTTCATTTCCATTGTTAGCCACTGCTGTTTTATAAAACTTCCAGGTGGAACACCAAGTGATTAGATGGAAACTGACCCTTTCAAATTATCATCTCAACAGTAAAGAAGGACATGGAGGACTCAATTTTTAAAAGTGGTCTTTTTGTCAAAATGATGCAATTTTAAACCTGATTTTCATGATACATCTTTTGACATAGACAATTAATTTGAGGACCCAGATAAAAAACTGGCTTGCTACTTTAGGAGCTCTAGTTTAAAAGATGGATAAAAGTGTCTGTACAGTTAGATAATTTTAAGTTGGTGTTCTATGTTTTTTTTCAGGAAGGCGACATATTGTACTAGCTGCTAGCTATAAGAAATTTCCATATTAATTCAGTAGTTGTCTTCAATATAACGATAAAAATACATACGTGTTTGATTCCCTTAGATCATTAATTTGATGTTACTTTTATTTTGCAAATCTATCTATCTATCTATCTATCTATCTATCTATCTATCATTCTATCATCGACTGCATGACATAAACTGCATAGCAAGGTATTAAAATATACATGCAGGCCTTACAAAAAATAAGCTGTAAGTTATGTTAGAAGTAATACACTTTAAATGTTTCTAGTAAATTAATCATAATGCACAATCAATACCTTCAAAGGAGAAAGCTAGTTTCACTCTACTAAATTAAAATATCAAAGTTAAAAAAAGAAAAAAGAAATCCAAATTGTGTTTTTTTAAAGCAGAAACAAAATTAAAAGGCAAGGTAAGACAGACCTAAGATCACGTGTTATCTGAAGTGGTTTACACCTCCTTAACTCCAGCTTTTAATCCCTGACACAAACATATTGGTGAGTAAAAGGAGCTTCAAAGTTAGTGGAAAGGCAACACTGCGTGCTCTTGTCAGGAACCACAAAACATATGGAGAATGACCACTGAGATCCTGACTCCTTTTCATGTATCACATTCAGAATGTTAAAGGACAATTCTCCTGCACTTCAGAACTCTTGTGTATCACCAAAATGGAGTAAATAAGCATTTATGTAAATAAGAATGGGTACTGGGAAACAAAAGGGTTATGATGCAAATTATGCCTTAGATTTGAAAGTGTGGGAAATTAAAGTAAAATCACACACAAGTAGCCAAATATTTCAATAATTTCTATATTGCTGGATGTTGACATAATTTTAGGAAAG
Source organism: Aquila chrysaetos chrysaetos (assembly GCF_900496995.4). Classification (NCBI taxonomy): domain Eukaryota; kingdom Metazoa; phylum Chordata; class Aves; order Accipitriformes; family Accipitridae; genus Aquila; species Aquila chrysaetos. The sequence continues at coordinate 68,902,198 of NC_044005.1, forward strand.
CTACAAAATAGCCCATGAAATTAAGCATTCTTAATAACACTTTTAGTCCCTCTACTGTTTTAAGACAGATGGTGTATGGGCAGCTCTAGTCTAGCTGCACATATATTTTTAATAAGCTTTGTTCATACAGAACAACAAATACTATCATGTGAGTATCCAACTAAAACTGGGATACACATGTAAAGGGACTGCAAATCAACAGAGTTCAACTGGGAAGGTAATAGTAGTTGAGCCAGTTACTAACCATATCAGCAACAACTGGAAGATAAAACTTTTTTTTTCTACAAAGTGATTGTGCACAGTATTGACTACCAAGAAAACCACACACGTCAACTTCTTTTATGGATGTAACAAGCAAAAACTATGGGGAATGAACTAAACAAAATTTTCACTGAAGTTTGCTAAGTTAGTGCTAACCCTGAATCTATTTCTATTTTTCTCCTTTAGTTCTGAATGTTTGAGCTGCAGTTCTGAAAGTCATTTTATTTCTATGAAATAAGTAATTTTCTGCATGCAGACAGAAATTAAAATCAATGGTATATTTTTAATGTAAATATCCACATATCTCCATCAGTGATAATATTAAATGCATGGCATGAATCTAGACATAGAATGAAAAATAAAATAAAGATATGGGATGACTTGCATTTCTTTTACCTAAGCAAACAGGGAGAAAGCAAAAAGAACTTTTGATATGTGTCAATCACCTTCCCTTTTACCCATTTAGAATATTGTCTTATAACACTATTATAAGAATAAGAATATGAACAGAATAACTTGTAGTAGAATTCCCAGTAAATACTATGCATCTTGAATAAATGACAAATTTGGGGTTGTACAGAAGTTTTGCAAATAAAGAGCCAAGTACAGTAACTTGGAGTAGACTTCATTTCACTTAAGATAGGAAGATGCTAGTTGCTTTACGTTCCCATTATAGTTGATGGGAGGAAATAAATACTTTTAGAACACACTTTCATCTGACCTAGTTGATCTACTTTGGGATGAGTTAGACTATATGTTAAGATGCGTATCTCTCAGTAGAAGTGGAGTAGGATGATTTGCTCATATATAGATATTGGTATTAGTCTACATTTGGTCAGATACTTAACTCTAGTTTGATCAGATGCTTGCCTTCACATTTCGTACAGTAAAATGCTTCAGAATGTCACTCTGAAATTTAGTAATTTTATCATGATTTTCTGAAGGAATACATTCATGCCCAGTCTACTCCATTTGTCCTTCTACCATCACATGTTCTGGATTATTTGCCTCTTCTCCCATTGGTCTTCTAGAAAACACCCATGCTGGATTCACAGACAGAAACCCTAACTAGTTGTTTTCCAGACTAAATAAATTGGTCTCTTTTATCTGCTCCAAACTGAGATAATCTTTCATGATAACTAGCATCATACACAGTATTTCAAAGTGATTGTCATAATTTCCTTGAACAATATTATTGTTTCCTATCTCTTCTAATATAACCTTGAGTCACATTTGCCTTTCTGTAGCCTTAGCACACTAGTTTTTTCCCTCTCATCTTCAGTTCTTTTGTAAACCCATATCCTTGTGCTCAGTTTTTTCCCTCTGATGAGCTTGCAGTTCCTGAAATTACTCTCTTTAGACAGTAGTCCTGGCACCGCAAATTTTCACTGGCAATTCACCCAAATTCCCCCAAGCCTGTCAGTCTTTAAGAGGCATTTGGACAATGCCTTTAATAATATGCCTTAAATTTTGGTCAGCCCTGAAGTGGTCAGGCAGTTGGACTAGATGATCATTGTAGGTCCCTTCCAACGGAAAATATTCTTTCCATTCTATTCTGTTCTGTTCTGTTCTGTTTCTTTCATTACAGGACTCACAGTATGGTATTTGATTCTTTTTTAATATTGACCGTATCTCCCATATTTAGTCTATCAACACATTTTATTACTCTACTCCTAATTTTTTAGCCAGAATTAATTTGAATATTATGTTAGCTTTTCCTAAAAAACTTGTGAACTTTTTAGTGATATCTAATGTTGCAATGTAGCAAGAAAAAGGACTGGCATTACAAATAATTCAAGAACATTCTCAAAACTAAATGAATATTCCACTTGTTTTTCTCCAGGGTGGAGATACTAAGGATGAGAGCAAAGACTATGTGGTTAGTGGGCAAGAAGGTAATTGAAACATCATAATGAAAGCTTACAGTAAAAAAAATTTTAGAAGTGGCAAAAAAAAACATAAAAGATCTCAATCAAAGGAACTAATACTCTCTATCATAGTATGCTGGAACATTCTGTATGTGAAATTGCTAATTTATCATTAGGAAGTTAGTGAAGGTGGTATATAACTGAGATGGGAAAATACAATGCCTGCTTTTAAGAGGAAAGAAAATAGCAATCTGTATAAGTGTAGACTCATTGTCATATGAATCAACGGTATTGAAAGCTCTGGACAAACTTTTAAAGGAAAATATAATCAAAGAAATGGAAGAATGTGGAAAATGGGATGAAATACAACACATTTAATAAAGGTAGTTCATGCTTGATTAATTTGATATCTTTTTTGATAAGTGAATTTTTAGACAAGGGAAATGAAGTACATCTAATCTATCTGGACTCAGGCTCTCTGAATAATTGATTTTTCAGTTCAGCCACTCATCTGAAAAAAAAAAAATTAAGAACTGGAAGAAAAATAATAACAACAATAATGATTACAATAAATTGCTTAAGGGATAGGGAGAAGGTAGTAATTTTAGTAGCTATAGACATCCTTTCTGTATGTATATGTATTTGTATCATAAAGAGAGAGGTTTAAAGTTATAATAGCAAATAAGGGAAGAAGGCAGATGTGTTCTGTCAAATCTAAACAGAAACAAACAGCAGTGAGATCATATAAGGCCTTGTCTAAGTATTTTTTTAAAAATGATTTTGTTTTGTTTGATTAGGTATTTTAACAATTTTAGGAAAGAAGGATTTCAAAGAGGGCTTTAAATTCAGCCCTGGATATGTTAAGTTGTTAAGTAGTTGCAGCTATCGAGAAAAGTAGCAAGCATTAGAAAAGCAAGAGATATTGTACTATTAATGCTCCAATACGTAAAATCAAGGAAGAATAGTATGTGAACTAAACCAGAATCAAACACATAGATAAAATACTTTATAAGGAAATATTAAAATTAATTTCCTTTAAGTTGCTAAAGCAAAATAAATTTTAAATCTAAAATAAGTATAAATTTAAATTAAGATAGTAATGTTACTAAAAATACAAAAGTTTGAAGAAGCCTTTGGGAGAAAACCTACAAAAAATGGACAACACAAGAATCCCATTAATGAGAACAGAAAATTATTAACTTAGCAGAGGTATCAGATGTTTGGAAACAATTTTTAAAGCATCACGCGCCTCAGCTAATCCTTTTGGAAGAATGCTTTAGTTGATAATAAGTCTCTATTTTTATTTAGTTAGAAATAGAAGACAGATATGTCCTCATAAATCAAATCATAAAGGTGACAGTGGATATTATCCTGAAGACAGAAAGCACAGTCAGATGGGTTGGTTGCTAATTTTATAAGGTGTCTTAGTGTCTATATCAATATGCTTTCTTAAAGTGCTCTTAAAAAAGGGAACATTTCTTTACATCGGAAAAGAAACAAGGATAATTCTTGCTCACTACATATATAATTAAAAATAATTGTTAAATGTTTCTGCCACAGTTTTGCCAAATATACAAGGAGGTTTATTAGTTAGAAGGTAAAGCCAGATCAGTCAGGACTTATTGTGGTTAGACAAATTGCTGCTAATAAAATTAAGATGTCCGTGATTTGAGTTACAGTTCTCATGAAGATAACATCTAATACATTTTATTATCTCCCGGAACGCAGAAAAATCCTTAGCCAAATAGAATGTAAATACATGTTTCTTCTATTAAAAAAAAATATTTTGGAGAAAAGCTAAGAACTGGCATTCCATCCACATATGAGAATCCTGGAAGCTTAGATTTAACAAGTGGAGTTTTTCATTAGGACCAAAAGCAAGAGAGGTACCCGCTGTCACTAATTAAGAAAACTAGGACACTCTGCACCACAGTCTGGTAATGATGAAATCAACAGTAATATCAAAATATGTAATTGCAGTATTTCCAATATTTTAGATTTTTGTTTCAGTTGAAGACATTTTAGTAGAAGCAAATGTAAAGGCTCAGAAAAAATAATTATGACTAGTTCTGATTTACAGAAATGTAAAATACTTGAAAATAAGAAACATGCAAGAGTGCATTACATGAGCTGCTTTTTGAAAAAAAATTCAAATGGGAAAACAATTTTCATGAGCAACTTTTGTCTGTACAATGGTCTGGTCTTTTTGGAAGTCAGCTAAAGAACTCTAAATGTTAACTCCAGTGCTCATTTTCCTGAGACAATAAGGCTCAAATCCTGTCAGGCTGAAAAGCTCAGTTCCCTACATGTAAGGTTATTCTTGTCACTCTCATTCTGAAAGAAATAATATCAAAAAAAGTTGATCTTGCTTCCCCAGAATGCTCAGTTACTGTCACGCTCAGATGAAAGCCTTCTAACACACACCGCTCTAAGTGAAACACAGGCCAGAAATAAGACATACCTTGCAGTTCACTGGGACCTGTAAGGTTTGGGGTCAGCTGCCATTGCAATCTTGCTAGAGTTACTCTCTGGCAACATTTACTAAAGAAGGAATAATCTGTCCACTTAAGCCATTGTGAATCCATTATTCTTTCTTTTTTTGGAGGTATGTTTATTTTAAATCTGAAACTGTAAGATACATTCTTATCAGAATGAACATCTTCTCCTCACACACATGAAGTAATTTTTCATATGGCTGTTTGCTGGTACAAAAGTTGAACTGTTCTTTGAACTTACATTGACAGTTTCATTAAACTTAGTAGGCAAGTCACTGAGATTCCCATTAACAAGAGGTTTGCAACAGTGCCAAATAATGATAAAATTAAGGGAATCCATTATGACATAAGGGGCCTAAGCTAAGCTTCTGAACATTTTTTATTTACATTGCAGCTTGAACATATGCCAATAATGCAGCAGGAGAAAAGAGAAAGCTCTTGTACAGTCTGTACCAGTATCAGTAAAGACTGGGTGATGAATGGATTGAGAGCAGGACTTGGGGATATTGGTAGATGAAAAATTAAATATGAGCCAGCAATGTATGCCTGCAACCCAGAAAGCCAATTGTATCCTGGGCTGCATAAAAAGAAGCATGGCCAGCAGGACAAGGCAGGTGATTCTCCCCCACTACTCTGCTCTCATGAGACCCCACCTGGAGTACTGCATCCAGTTCTGGGGTCCCCAGCTCAAGAAAGATATGGAGCTGTTAGAGTGGTTACAGAGGAGGGCCACAAAAATGATCAGAGGGCTGGAATATCTGTCTTAGGAAGAAAGGCTGAGACAGCCAGGGTTGTTCAGCCTGGAGAAGAGAAGGCTCCGGGGAAACCTTGCTGCAGCCTTTCAATATATAAAAAGGGCTTATAAGAAAGATGGAGAGACACTTTTTACCAGGGCCTGCAGTGACAGGACAAAGTGTAACTTCTAAAACTAAAAAAAGGTAGATTTAGATACAAAAAAGGGGGTAGATAGATAGATACATGGAAGAAATTTTTTATGATGAGAGTGGTGAGGCACTGGAACAGATTGCCCAGAGAGGTTGTGGATGCCCCATCCCTGGCAGTGTTCAAGGCCAGGTTGGATGGGGCTTTGAGCAACCTGGTCCAGTGGAAGGTGTCCCTGCCCATTGCAGGCAGGTTGGACTAGATGATCTTTAAAGGTCCCTCCCAATCCAAACCATTCTATGATTCTCTAATTTTATTCTAGTCACTGGGTCTTCAAGAGTTGCAAATCTGAGACTCTGAAGAATGACAGGAATAGTGAATGTAATTGAAACAAAATGAAAGAAAGATGAAAAAATAAATGCACAATGTGGAAGGTTTCACAAAACCTATATCATGATGAAAAAAACATTAAAAAGATTAACGATATGTATCTGAAATGTTTTGATTCCTAATAAGATGCCATGAAATGCAAATTAAACCATTTAAAATTGCAGCTTCAGGTCTTTACTGAACAGAAACTGTCAAATTTAAGATCCTGTATGAACGTTAGGTAGTGTTTTTTTCAAATTCAGTGTCTCTTCAGAGACCTCAATGGAGACTCATTCAGTGCATAAGTGGGTTCTAAAGAGCAAAGATGCAAGGTTGCATAAGCAATGAGACTGGAGAATTATGCAACAAATCTCATAGTGTCATGTATAGACAACCAAGATGTAATATATTACAATATACTGTATTGGTACCTCTTTTCAGAGGGATAAACTAGAAGTTTGTTAGAACAAGGAGAATACTAAGCTATTCTAAAGATAGGAAGGGAAGAACCAAGGCAGAATGGACTACAATTGTTTTCTTCACAGACAATTAAAAACATGACTTAAGAATATGTACAGCAGTAAATGTTTTAGAGAATTTAGATTTAAAACTGCTGTCATCCCTGTAACATACTATTATAACAATACAGGCTGCCTGCTAAAATGAAAGGGGAAATTTTACCACAATATGTAATTCAACTGTAGAGAATGATGCCACAGAACCCTGTCTAAGTGAAAAAAATAAACTGGCTACCAAATGGAATATTATGGGAATATTTTTGAATTATAATTAATCACTATTTGGTGCAGGTATGCGACTTTGAGCCGCAGAGTATTCGGCAGTTATTAGAGACCAAGATGAAACTAATGGAGACAAGGGGAGAGACAAGTTTCATTCATGTGTGTATTGCAGACAGGACTATTATCTGCCTATAGGAAGTTTACAGCAGTAGGAAGAAAGGACTGGTAAAGTCTGCCCACGTTTCAGTTTTCAGCTCAGTTCATTAGCGTATACTCTCATTGATGGAGTATGCTATCCCCATGGTGGAATAGAGCTGGAGTACGCTGAAGAGTTGGTTGAGGACACTGAGATGCAGACATAGAGTATTTGCCATCTGAGTATTTGAAGCATTTATTTTGAGAATGACAAGCACAGCAGCTAATGTTAGAAACATTTTAGATAACCCGTTAGTGATCCTAACTGGAAGACGATTGTACACTGAAGAATTAATGATCCACATAACACTTTACCTGAGAAGGTGCAGGCCTTTGCTGTGCTGTGTTGTATTATGATGCACATTTAGCTTGGCCTTCAGGGTTGTGTTGTGCTGTGCATATCCCTTGGCTGCAGGGTGCACCTAGCTGGTTATAGTAATGAAGGAGCCTGTAGACAGCTGCCATTTGCATCAGCAATTACATCACCTGTGTGTCCTTGTATTTATCTTAAAGTGAAGCAGTATGTTCTCATGTGAACATCCTTTTGTTTGACACTAGAAATGATTAATAGAATTGTTCTTTTCTAAGAATATCCTATAAGAGCTCTAAAGACCAAAATGCCGTCAAACAGATGGGATCTGCGCTATGTGCTGTTCCCTGACTGGAGGTCTGTCTGATGATACATCACTGTACCCTACCTCTGAAGGCATGTAAGGTTATCCATACTATCCTCTTTTTCCCTACAGTGTTAACTCCAATAAATGGTATTTTAAGCAATATCTTACCAGACCTGAGTGATCTTTTCACTGGGATCATAACAAACACCAGCCCCAGTGCCTTGCAGCAGTGCACTACAAATCCCAGGTTAGATAAATTAGACATTTAAGCCATCTGAGAGTGCTTGTTCCCCTGCAATACAAGTTCTAGGGACATGATGGATGTTCCTTCAGTATCTGAAGGCAGCACATAGCACTACATTCAATTTTGCTTTGTGGTAGCGTCTTTCAGAAAAGAGGATGTCAGTCCCTGCCTTAGCTGTTCCAATTCAGAGCAGCTACAGTGCAAACATCCATTCTATCCTATGCTGCCTGTACTATGGAGGTGATAATTCTTGATTAGTGAGGCCTGATATACATAGCTGGGAACAATAATATCAAAGCTGCTCATTGGAAGGATGGGCAGTTCCCATCTATTCAAGGTAGTGAAAAAACACTCTTGAAGTTGTCACTTGTAAACAGTCTGGTGCTGGCCATAGGACATGTAATTTGACAAAATATGGATTTAATCCAAGATGGCAATGCTGATGTTACTGAATAGCTATGTTTCTTCATTACGAACAACGGGTAAGGTTTCTCAGAATGCTCTCTCTGTCGTAGTGTTCCATTGTGGCAAAAATGGCTGTGACTATCTGACTTGATTTAAACTACAACTGATTTGCCTCATCAAGAAGTGTAAAGCAGTAAGACTGAATCACTGAAACTGAGGAAAGAAACATTGCAATGTTAATAATTAATTTTTCAATACCTCTATTTCTTCAAAGGGTTTATCTTGGTCAAATAATTTCTAAGAGCAGAGACACGTTACCATTGTCTCTTTTGCTGCTGTTCTACAGTAGGAGAGCAATAGTCCTACAAACAGCCGTCAGCAGGATGCTAGTGATTGGAAAGAACTTAAAGGCAAAGGGAGTGATGGGTCTGTGTGTGTGTGTGTGAGAGAGTGATTTTCCTAGGGAATCCAAACACTTTGCAAGTCAGGGAAAGAACCAGCTTTTGTATAGCCACTATTGCCTTACATGTGGAAATGAAACAAATTGATAAAATTATCTTATATACACAGACACTAACTTTATTGATCATTGTATCAGAGCTAGTGCAAAAGGATGAATGAGCTTTGCTAGACAAGTGGGTGCAGAAGCTGTAGAATCAGTGAGCAGCAGGAAATGAGTGATTTTCTGAGCTCCTGGAATGACATAACTGTATGTATCTCTGTATGCCATTACAAATACCAGAATATTTTCACTTGTAATTACGCTGGTGTGAGACTGGTCACCTAAACTGGAAGACAGTGTTTCTGCTCCTGGACTAGAAAATTAATGCATCGAACAAGAAAGAAGTTAATTCTTGCATCAAAGCCTCAAGCAAGCGCCTTGTGCATTATGTAAGTTCTTATTTATGATAAAATTTAAATAAGATCTAAATTATTCTGGTTACCTCAACTTTATCTGACTGAATACAATGATGCATGTAGAAAAGGCATAAGAAATATCTGTTCTGAGGTCCAGAAGAAGACAAGACCTCAAAGGAAATGAGAGGGAGACTGAAAAGGTAAATCTTCTCTGCTGTCCCTGCTGAGGAAGACAGGAATAGTTGTTTGGCACATTTCAAGAAAATCAGGCTTTTTCCTCAAGACTACATTTATTAGTCAGTGGATTAATAAATTCTCACTTCTCTGGCATCTGCATTTCTGTAAGAAATTACAGAAGTAATTAATTCTTCATGTGAAAATACACTTACTTTCTCTACCCTTTAGTAATAATAATTTACTATCATGGAATGATTCTTTGAACACACACATTCATTAGATACCTGGCCGTTCTCAGATGATAATGGACAATTATTGACAATTTTTTTTTAAGTACAACAGCAGAAATAATTCCTATCCATAAAGAGTAAATAGAAATGCTATTTATTCCTTCTTTCTAAATGACACGTTAACCTTTTTGATTAATCTAGTGCTAAAAGTCACATGGCATTATTTTATTAAACAGCATTTCATGTCAGTCTTAATAGCTTGAATCAAACAGCACTTACTGTTTGCCCTTGGAGTGTTCACTTCTTGTGTTATTTGCATAAACAAATCATGTAATACGCCTCTCTGATGCAAATCCCATTGATTAATATCACATATTTATCTTGCAACAAAGGACTTCATAGTGTTAAAGATCCAATAACTAGAAGAGGAACAAGTGCAGAGAATGGGAAGACACTGAGTCTTCAGTCAAGTTCCCCATGGTGACAATCACCGTAATTCCACTGAAGACAATGGAGCTAAACTGGCTTTAATCTAAATCTTAATTCCATCAGTTTGCCTGGAAAATGAAAAGCCAGGCATTTTACTGGGAACAGCTGGATTTGTAGGCTCCTGCATTCTGTATGACCTTGTAAGGTTCCTCAATTTTTGTTTGAACTCCTTTGTTCCCAACCTATAATGTACAAATCTGCCCATTGAAATCATAAACTTAATCTAGATATTTTTTTACAATGCTTATTCAAGGCTCTGGTTTTATTATACAACAATATAATATTTGTCATATTTATTAATCCTAATAAATTATTGATTGCTCCCTTTTTTGAGAAATATGGGCATCCACTAATAACTAGGTCAAGTAGAAGGTGGCAAAATGATGGTTTTGAGAATGGATATAAAGTTGCAGGAAGCAAACAAAAACATTTTAAATAAAGAAGTTTGATCTTTCCCTATACTGATCAGGCAATATAAATAGGTCTGTGATAAAACCCCAATCAACCAGAGACACAACATTCCATTTTCTGAGGCTGAAATTCATTTCTATCCTTAATTCTCTACTTTTCCTTCAGAAATAGAATAAGAATTCAGTTTGATCTAAAAAAAAATATCCATGTGAGGAATTTCACAAAGAAATATTAGATGTACGTGTGACTTTTAAGCACCTATCTTGAACTATCAAATACCATTACTATTGCAAAGTCATCACCAACTTGTATCCTAGCACTGCAAGTGCTTAAAATCACATGGAGCTTAAGTTGCCATGAGTAGGTCTAATAGATGCCTACTTTTCTTCTGCTGAGTGTCTGATATCTACCTGTGTCTTACCATTGAGCCTTACACTTTTAAAGCCCTGGAAGAAGCCCCAGCTGACCACACAGACTGGTGCTTATGCATACAAGTAGCCCTAAACTGGTGGGCATACTCTGACAGAAAGGTAACCAAGACAGGATGTAGTAGCAAATTGTTTAGGACTTGTTTAGGAAGTGGAAGACACTTATTCGTATTACTGCCTACCCAGTTCGGAGTGGGGATTAGAAGGCAGCTTCATCATCTTCTTGCTCATACAGAGAGGCTTAACTTCAGCAAGAGGTAATAAATAAAACATACTACAGAATATTTTTCATCTAAAATAGTCTTTAGGAGACTAGAGACTTGTAAGTCTAAGACTAAGACTAAGTAAAGACTTGGGACCTGAATATCACACACTGTTAGGGTACAAGAACATCTTCAATTTATTGATACCATTTTTTATGTGTGAAGTCCCTCAGGAGGGGTATTTTGCAACCGATGGTCCAAGTTGGCAGAAGGAACTATTTTGCAATACAGAATGCAGTTAACCAGCTGGACTCGTAAAAACACATTGTTAAGAAATTTTCTTTCTTTAATGAATGTTAGGGAAGCTGACACTGATACTTGATTGTACCCCTAACAATTTCTTCTACCCCACAAAGAAACAGATCACACAGGTTAATCCTGGATTCTGCAGGTCTTAGTCAATGAGCCATCTTAGAGAAGGATTTAAGCTTCGATTTCCTGCTCAGAAAAACTTTTGACCTTAGACAATAAGGTTGTATTATTGTGCCTTAGTTCCTTTTTTGTAAAATAGAGATTTCCAAGAAAGGTTGAGATCTACTGATAAAGAACACTACAGAAAATATAGCTTCTCCCCAAAAATAGTATTTTTCAAAAATCTTACCCTAGCTGCTCCCTGGTTTCTATTTGGGATGTTTGTTTGTTTTTTGTTTTTTTTTTTTTTTTGGGGGGGGGGGGTACAGTGGCAGAAGTTGGTTTGATTCTTTGCTTTAAAAAATTATAATGTCTATCTTTTCAGCTGATGCCATGTGATTACTGTTATTATGACTTTTTTTTTTTTTTTTTGCCATGTGCCAGCTTGTGGGACCTTTGTATGAGAAGATTCACCTAAATAAACAAAGAAACGAGCAAAATTTTACTCTGACTAATTTAAGAGAAAAAACACACAAGCCAGAAAGCAATTAAAAATGACAGCTTACTACTTGAAGGACGTGCCATAGATATCTCCAAGAGTCCAACAGATTCTGGACTATTTGGCAGAAATAAAAAAAATACCTACCAAAAAAACCCCAGGACATGCTCATAAACAGTTTGTATGAGGTTTCTGGGAAGAGAAAAGAAGAGAATGAGATGCAGCAGCAGAAGACCCTAATGTTACAAAGAACACATATCGACAACTAGAACTGCGTCTGATGGTTTTTCCCCTTACAATGAATTACAGTCCTTACTTCCCCATTGAGACAGCTGGAGTGGCATATAAAAAGGCAGGAACAGCAGTGTGAAAACTGCAGATGTATTGCTACCTTCTATATTCAAATAAGTTCAATTCCATAGCCAAGTTAGGATTTCACCAAAGCCTGAGCAATTATCAGAATACACAAGAGTAGTTTACCAGCATCAATGGTAAATGTATTACACAGAATAAGAAAATATGTACCCATCACGGCACATTGAGAATCCATCCAAAGTAGAGAAATTTTGTGGCAAGAACCCCATAATAAACTGGTGTCTAGTCCCTTCTTTTGAAATAGCCTGAAAAATAAATCAAGCATTTCATGTTATTTGCTATATACTTAGTATGAATCATAATTGCTTTATCTTTAGTAATAGTATGGAAAGTAATTTACTTTAAGGAACTAATCTACTGTTCCGTAAGTTTTGGTTATTTTTAGTTCTCATACATGGCTAATTTACTGCATCATCTGCTGCATACAGGCCTTTGTTTAGTTATATAGCTTTCAGGTATTCTATATTTAAAGAGTAAAATTACTTTTACAGACAGCCAACGGCAGAACTTTGCAATGTATAAGCTCTTCTTTAACAGTTGCAGTCATCAATGATAGGACAGAGACATTACCACTGTTGCATGCCATAACAGTCAGAGATTTCATTCACAACCAGGACTGTGCAATCACTGTAACAGGGGTGACCTTGTTCTAAGATGACTAGTGTCTTAATTAAGCAATAAAATTAATAAGAAGGATTTTTTAAATTTATTTTGTGAAGCAAGTTACCCACTGTATGAACAGAAGTAGGAGCACAAATAATTTTTAGAGAAAGCTGCTTTAGAGGAAAACAGAATCAGTTTTATTAGCTATTTTAACTTCTCTTTTATAAACATACCTTATGAAAGATGGATTTATTTTTTAGTAAAAAAATTGGGGTTTCATTTTTGGTTCCTCATTTGGTTGGATTTTTTTCCTGAGACAATACTGCATATTTCACTGATCAAGTTTCACTTTTTTTGAAAATTCAGTGAATGACATTTTGTCGCAATGAACTTCTGGTAAATATTTTTAGAAAATCATTATTTTCCTTTATCGGTCTGAAATTTGCTGTCTTTCACTATGGCTAAAGAGACTTGGTTCTTGTAAAAATGGCATTCTTATTCCCCTACCTCCCAAGATTTAATAGCCCTTCTCAGTTTCTCTGCTTCAAAGTAAAGACTACTGGTTTCATCCTATCAGAGATCTTATTAAAGATCTTTGATTAGCATTTTGGACAGACATTCACTCTATAGGGAAATCATAAACTGTGATAAAGCAGAGAAAGATACCCTTTATTTACACAATGATGTAAAACCGTTGTATAGTACTTAAAAAAACAAACAAACCTCAGACAGAATTAACACACAAAACCATTATTATCACACCTTCAGATGATAATTAACATATTAATAATAAAATTTAAATCAACTAAGCATGTTAAATTAGCTTATTTAATTAAAAATTATGTTATTTTCCTGTTGAATGGAGCTTTGGCTTGAATTTCTAAGAGAAATGTTTATTAGTCCAGCATGCTGCAAGGTAGTTCCTAGCTGAGTTCTAATCTAGCTACATGATTCATGAATATGACCTGAAAAATCATGGGACGTCCTTGGAGGGGTCAAGTATAAAATTATGGTCTGCTGAAGCTAGTAGAACTGTTTTAGTTAGGGATACACCATATATTTTGCAGAAAATGTTAAAAATCTGGCTTCCCCTTTGTTTATGTTCCCCCATATTTTCAGTTTAATGTTTTGAACTTATTCCCACAAATTTGAAAAGATTCCAACATTTTGAAAAATTCAGCAGCAGCTTGCTTAGCATATCACAAAATCCTGGACTGTGGAGAATTCAGTTTCAGACATCTTCGTTATGAGCAAAAAGTATTTTGTGTCCATGCCTATGCAACATAATTTCTATCAAGGGCAGCTGGGGTAAAAACAGGTATGAATCTGACTCTAGAAAGTGAAAACTGTATCTAAATATTAGGTCCAGGCACTCATAAATGGCAAGTATTTCATCGTGTAATTCTAACATGGAAGCCAAACAAGTACATTCATAACTCTTCCTCAAGTGTGGTTACAAATGCAAACCATCTGGAACATGTTTTGCTGAGAAACAAATTACATTCTCACATAGTGAACTGTCAAAAAGAAAGGCTGATTTGTAGACTATTTCAAATATCAGCTCAAGAGTTGAGGCCTTGGGTCAAATGCTTTCTCTGCCACGGATTGCCTTTGTGATCTTTGGCATATCACATAAATCTAGGTATCAGAAAAGGACTTACAGGCCTGAGTTCTAAGTTGTGATCTCAAGGCCACTTCATTGTGGAAGAACTTGTACTCTGCAGATGTCATTATTTTTACCTTTACAGTTCCTAAAAGTGCCATAACTGCATATTGGCAGAGGTCAATACATTCTGCATAGCTCAGCTTATTGCTTAGGCTTGTTATATTCATGGTTACAAGTTGTCCTATTTAACTTGGCAAGGATTCAGAAACAAGATGTCCCTCTCCCTAAATCCTCTGTCTGGCCAATGCGCTCAGAGCATTCCTAACACCTACCACAGGACCAGGATCCTCATATAAACTAACGTGAGTCATTAGTTTCTTTAAAAATACAGAATATAAGATAGTTGTGATATATTCCTGTCCTCCAGTAGCTTCCCTGCAAGCATGCTGGTGGACAGAGGCAGAGTCTTCTCATCTAGCCTTATTGGTGTACTGGGAGTCACCTGCAAGGGAGCCGAATCACATTTTGGAGACGTCTAGCTCTTTCCTTTGACTACAGAGTCTACAGCAACTAGCGGAAATTTACAAAACCCTTACGAGCTACATAAAGATGGGTATGAAGAACTCCACTCTGATGACTCCCTGAGCAATACGTCAGCATTTCAGATTTCATCCTGCAGTGCCTGGCTTCTCCAGCATACCTCCTCGGGTGGCTGCAATTTGCTCTAGCTGCAAGGCCTGTCACCGGCAGCCGACTGGAAATCTGCTATGTGGGCATGAGACGAAAGGCCCCAAGTGTGCATGGGTGATACGGGATCTGTCACGTGTCCTAAGTATTATAGAGACAGAGACGTGAAAAATGGGTATTTCTGTACAAAAGCTTAAGGATGCATCATCCTGGCTGGTGGCATTGTTAGGTTAATGTAACATGCAAGCATCCCAAGTTTTAAGAACTGATTATGATTGTTATCATATGTATTTTTTTTGAGTTATGTTTTTGATTAATTTACCAAATGAGCTGTCCAGGTAAATTAAAGAAATTCCAGGAAGTTTTCTTTTACTTCTTTTTTTTTTCAACCCAAGGGCAAGTCTCAATTGTCAAAGTAGGTAACACTCTTTTGTCCATAAAATATTCGATTGTGCCTTATTCGGACCCTAAAAAGTGGCTTTTATAACCCACCTTGCTTTAATGTTCTACACTATTTTCTTTTATCCTAAGTTTTGGCAGTCACACATAATAGTTATTGGGATTTGTGCTCTGTATAAAATATTTAATAGAATTCTTTAGTTACACGCTGTAAATATTCTGCAAGTAGCAGATGGTAAAATGAGAAAACATTTGTTTAAAAGTCAAAATAGTCAACAAAAGAACAGATCACCTTTCTCCTGTGGAAGACACTAATTTGGCACACCTATATGCTTTATATCAAGTGGAAACAACAAAGAAAACAGAACTGTAAAATGCTCTGTAAAAAAAAAGAGAAAAAAAAACAAAGAAAGACTGTGATGTTAAGGATCAAACAGAAATGCAGAAAAGTGTCATCCAAGTCATAAGCTATGTTATAAATCAGACTTTTTCTATCTCGTCTTTTTCAGAAAATGCCTAACAAACTGCATGAGAAGCTGCAATTTTTTTTTTTTTCTTATTGAAACTATTGTCTGCTGTAAGAACCCTTAGGCCTTCAGATTTTATTAAGGGCACCGTCAATTGGAACATGTTGGTTACTGCTCTCTAACTCATGTTTCTGCTTAAGGATGCAAAAGGAGAGCACTTGGCGGGCAGTTTCTGTGGTTTTTAACACTTGGATCTGCAACACTGTGTACAATTCCTCATTTTATATTTTCTAAAAGATGAAAGAAATTTTCAAATAATAAGATCATTGTATGTTTTTTCTAGCTCTGCAAATAACAATCCTGTTTTTTCTGTTTTTAATGTAAGGGCTGTAAAAGCCTTTTCAGAAGTAAGACCTTTAGAGTGCACTTGTTCAGAAATGTTAAATTAACATTGCTAACTCTGAAGTTACATTACCAACATTCCCTGGACATCTTTTTTTCCTCATCATAACACATTAACTTTACAGTTTCTGATGATACAGATGGGAGTTGCCTGGTCAACCTTCTCTAGCTCAAGTTCACTTGGTTTGATTGAAGCAATGAATTCCCTAGAATCCCTCTTTCCTTGCAAACAGGCTGTAAGGAGAACCAAATAAAATATTTTCCAGAAATTTTCTTTCCAGAAAATGACAGAATTTTGTGATGAAATATCTTGCTTGTCACTTCATTTATTGGTTTACACTTTTCCAATAGCAGAAATCAGCATTTTAAAGAGAACAAATGCCATAAAACAAATTTAAACTACTAAATTTTGAAATGCTCTTCAGCAGAGCAAAAGGTGTAAATGCAGTCATGTATAATGTCATTTGAGGTTAATGACAAAATAAATTGTTTCCCCATTTTTGGAGAAAGCTTTTGTGAAGAGATGTATTGCCATAAGTTTGAAATCCGTGCTCCGTGACAGCTGCTGACTAGTAATGAGTTCTAATGAGCTGCCTCTACTAGAAAAACTAACATTTGAAACAACAACCTCTTTACAAATTGTAAGAGCATGGGAGCAGAGACAACTTCTCTATCCTGAGCTGATAAGTGCATGCTGATATCAATAGTATTTCAATTCAAAAGCAAACCTCCACTGCTCAATTCAAATTTGAAAATGGAATGGGAGATTAGTGTTTGCATAGGCAATCAAGATTTGCATCTATTTCCTTGTGGTTTTTGTGATAGAGTAATGCTTTTGCTATTTTAAAACTATTAATATCTAAGCAAAAGTAATGCCCTAGGAAACACAAACTAGATTATGTTAATCTAATCTAAATCTATAGTTTTAAATATATTGTAAGTATTTCTGTATTCTGAAACAGATTACATTTATGTATTAACATGAACAAGGATTTCATACACAAAGACAAAGGCACCTACTCAAAGCTGGCTCTGAGGTTCTCTATCAGTTCCAATGCTATTTCAGAAGGCAGCGCTGTCAGAAGCTAAGGACAAAGGGCCGGAGAGTAATCTTGCTGTCTTCAGCGTTAATGAAGAGTTACTCCATACTGATTCAGTGGGTTAATGTTCATCCAAAAATGATGTAACAATATCAAAACTAGAAAGTCTTAACTTTTATTTTCCCAGCCTGCTTTTTTGTACTAAAGCATACTTTACTTTTTATAGTGCTTGTCCAATTTTTAATTGCAAGTGAACAGATTTTCTGATATTTAACCCTTCATTCAACAGTGATTATATAAATATATATGTATATACATAAATATGTTGCATATTTTCTTGTAAATTCCCTGTTGTCAGATCTGATAATGAATATACGTTATGCTAGAGCTACAAGGACTTGGAAAATTATTCTACTGCCATAAATAACTTAGTTTTCAAAACACGTAGTGCATTGTTTGCCTACATTTCAGTCTCTCTGATGATAGAGTAAACATGTATCCTGGAAAAAAAAATGTGTATTATGTAAAGCAGCTGGCAAACAGGAGGAGTTCCAAATCAAATACTTTGAATTTTTTTTTTTTTTGAGTTTCTCTGTATATACATATATATATATAATGTATTTTTAACAAGTAGGTAGGAGTGCACCCATTACAACTGATATTTATTCACATAGTAAGTATGGATACTGTCAACTATATTAGTCATGTTAAGAGAAATCTGTATTAAAAGGTCTAAAGTTGTGCATTTTTATATTTGCCTTACTACTTTCACTTACTTGTAAAATATAATTACATGTATATCATGGTAAGTATAAGAAATTTAATGGATACAGGATTTTATTGAACTGATGTTTTGAAGATACAGTGGCAAGGAGCATTCCCCACTAGGTTATATAGTCTGTGATTAATATCCAGGAGAACCTATTGGTGATAAATGAACCAAAGAAGGGAGTTCCATCAGTGAAACAGAAACATACAGAGAACTATGAGAAGATTAATCAAACATTTTGTACAAAGGAAACAGAATGTAAAGTGCATTTCCCAGTGAACACAAAAGAAAACAAAATGTGATGAAAACCAGCCATAATGTTCTATGCTACCAGAGAAAAACCTGAATATACCCCAACACAGGCTGGCCTTTAATCTGCATTGCTTCTTTCTTGTATGATTAGTTTCACTGTCAAACTAGTTATGAAATGCTGCAGCTTTCATTTCAAGACATTTTCGTATATACCCAGTTTTCACATAAATGAGTCACTATATAAAAAATACAGGAGGAAATCATCAGTGCCTACTTAAGTGCAAGGAGGCCACAATTTTATTAAGCACCAATCCTGTCCGTTATATCTAGAAGAAATGATTATAAAACACTGTCCTCTGTGGGTGTTCCTAAAGCACAGCTCTAGATCATGTAACAAGTCTTATCCAAATTTTCCATACCTGTACCTAAGGACTACTTCCTCTAGTATTCACCATTTCCTTTACCTATGCACAGCTAGCTGAGTGAAAGCAATGATTTGTGTCCTTGTGGTCTATTGCTAGCTTTTAATACAGCAAGAGAACAGTGAAGTTAACTGGCTGAACAGCTGTCTATTCTTTTTAAACTAGGCAATAAAATAAGGAGATGTTATCGCAAAACTAAAAGACTCCTGCAAGTGCTTTAGTTAATTCTATTTTTTAATCAGATCCCTGTTTCATTCCATGTAACAGAAGCAAAGTTACTTTTTTAACCCACCATAGGTCCTTCACATGGCTCACCGTCAAGAACACTGTGCAGTGAAATGAGCAGAAGAAAAACTCAGGCACGGAAACAGAAGTTACATTATTTTAAAAAGACACAGTAATTACAGCCATAGTTGTCTGAGATATGTCCAACCTCATAATGTTTTAGGTTTGACTACCTTCAGTTCATGCTTTTCCATTTTCAGGAAAAAAAAGGCTGAAGCCTGCCAGTAGATAGTTTTTACTGTTAACTAAGAAAAATCTGATAAAACACCACACAGATTTTGGGTTTCAGTGTATTGCTACCAACCCCCTCCCCTCCAAACAGCTATTCAATTAATATGGATAAGTTAAAAAAAAATTAAGAAAAAAGATATAAAAATGTGGATAGTTATACAGATGTTAGCATAAGTTACCTAGAATATAATAGGTCACTCTTACTATCTTACTAGCACTGCCAAGTGATGAACAAGTCACTTCTGCCATCTCTCATGACTGGTTTACTGCGGCCAGTTAGCAGCTCTGTATACCCCCCACAGAGCTGAACTTAGCCATTTTGTCTGAACTCAGAAATGCTACAGGCAAAAAGAGGTTTTTCTTCTTTCTT
The DNA here is from genome assembly GCF_900496995.4 of Aquila chrysaetos chrysaetos. Lineage (NCBI taxonomy): Eukaryota > Metazoa > Chordata > Aves > Accipitriformes > Accipitridae > Aquila > Aquila chrysaetos. The sequence goes on from NC_044005.1 coordinate 68,921,888, forward strand.
CGTAGCACCAGTCATTGAGTTTGCTGTCCTCCGACCTGACTGAAGGACTGGAAGCCTTTCTTGGCACCAGAGAATCCAGGCACTGGAATGTTATTTATGTCTAATGCGTATTTAAATATAAATATATTTGCTTAAACATTGAGGCCAGGTGTTCAGTCCCATTTTTTTACTCATGTCATCTTTTGCCTGTATGTCAGAGTCGGTGGTCATTTGTTGATTAAAACAAATGTAGTGGGATTTGGCTTTTGCACGTGAAAAATGAATTTAGAATCTTTGATTGTTCCTATGCAGAGCAGTGATACTACAGACATTTTCAAGATTTTAGCGAAAGGTCCCCTTATATATGTAGCTGTCATACATACATATAACATGACTGAAATAATTCAGCAAACATCTTAAAAGCATAGCGAATGGATCATATTAGTTGCATTACGAACAGATCCTTAGCTGATTTAATTGACTTCAGTGACTTCAGCATTGCCAGGTGGACCTGTGTCAGATGAGGACTGGCCTGTAATTGAAGAAATATAAGAAAAGTAATAGCAGCAGGAGCTTAATGAAGATAGGGGACACTGTAAATGCCAAAAGATCCATCTAGAGAGCAAAGAGTGAGGGCTGAGGAGGTCTGAAAACTTAAAAAATACTTGATTTTATAAAACAAATAAATCATAAAATTAATCAAGATGTAAAATTTATCTGTATTTTAAAATGGTGACCAATTGCCTTTTTGCAACTTTCTTTCCCTGTGTCACTTCTGAATGATCAACTCCCCTGCCTCAATGAAGATAGATTTCTATTATTTAGCATGGAACATCCAGTCCGCTATGGAGTCATATAAAATATATCTTTGTTAGTAACTGTCTTCTGGTAGGGTTTTAACAGGAATGTTATCTAATTCCTTGTGTCATGTCCTCCTGTGGTTAAGTGAACAAATGCCTTATGTACTGATTGAGAGTAATAGGGAAACTCTTCTTGACACACAAACTCCATAGGTCAGGATTGAATTCCCAGTTCAAAAAAATATGGTAAACTCTTTCAAATTCTTTATTTATGTGTTTTATATTTAATACAGAGAACACATTCCATCCCTGCTCTTCCACACATAACTTTTTCATTATATAATCTTGATTACTTATATTAACTGAGGACAGAAACTACAGTTACCTAGACCCTTTGTAAGTATTTAGAAAACATGTTCTCTGCAACACACAGTCTAAAGAGAAACAGTTTACAGAAACAATACGGGGAAAGGGAAACAAGGATAGGCCTCTTAGATGGAAGGAACTTAAAGCACTGAGTTTCTAATCAACTCAGCCTATTTTAACAGACTTAAAAATGTTTCACGGGGGGCGGGGGGGGAGTAATTTGATTGACAGCACACTTGAATGGGAATGTGGAACCTGGTGCATGAGGAAAGAAGAAATGAGGCCACTCTGCAATGATGAGACAGATTTAAAAAAAAAAAAAAAAGGGAAAAAGGTCTATATGTAGCTGCATGCTTTTTCAATAAAAGATTCACATATTGAGTAAAAATAGAAAGGAAAAATGCCCAGGAAAGATATAAAGAAAAGAACTTCACACAATGGGAAAAGCAAAACATGAACTACACTACGCACCCAAAATTTTTATTTTAATTCTAAGCCCACATATTTAAAAAAATTGCAAATCCAGTACAAGCCTTTTGGTATTTTAAATCAGTTTAAGTTTCTGATGGTACAGTATATTTGAAGAGTAACGTAATAAAGATATTGTTGCATGGTGAGGCCAGTCTTTTAATAGCATGCAAGACTGAACAAAATTTGAAACTTGAAAGAAGGAATATGGAGGTAAATGGAAAATGTGATGCAATTTCACGTGATACTATCAAAGGTAAATTGCTGCAAACTAGATATCTTTTCCAATAAGTAACTTTTTTTTAGTCAAGGAAAATACAGATCTAATCTATATACACTGCAATTAAAAAAAAAAAAAAAAAAAAAAGTGTTTCCACCTGGAAACTTTTGGCTTAGTTGGAGAAAATGAACATTATTTCCAGAATTGTAAGGGGTAAGGAACTACTAAAGAAAAAAGAAGTTGTGCTGAAAGTCAAACTATGAGACTGAAAGGAGGTTATTCTTAAAGTGTCTTATGTATTGCTCTTAAAAAACTTCTAACACCTTCTGAATTAACAGCTCTGTTACAGAAAATAAGATGGTGATAATAACAGCTAGCAATGCACAGAGTTGGGAGACTTTTTTCAGGAAAATTAGGATATCATGACAGACATTCAGAATTAGGATGAACAGAACTGATATAAATTTCTGCAATAAGGTGGGAATTTATAAAACCTGTATGCACTCCTCTGTCATGAAGTGTCTATAAGCTCAAAGCAATATGGCTATAATGACTTTAAGAGGTATATCCAACAGAGAAAGGGAAACATTAATGTAATTATATAAAGCGTTGTGAGATTTCATCTGCAAAATGTGTACAATGCTTAGCCAAAAAATGGAAGGCTGAGGAAGGGTACAAATAAGGTTTTTAAAAGTACATGTGTGACATAAACAAGGAAAAAATTATGTTTCAGCTATTAGATGATGTTGGCAGGAAAATAAATGGGGAAAAAACTCTCTATTAATATATTAAGAACAATTCTTCGATTATTCAAGAGTTTTCTTTTATTGCTGTCTTCATAAATCCCTATTGTATCACTTTCCTCTTCCCCATCTGAGTACCCTAACCACTGAAATACAGAATACAGATCTCTTTCTTACACTCAAGTACAATGAGCGCAATTATTTAAATAATGTGGAACTTATTGTCTAAGAATCTATTAAAAAAAACTCATTATTTTCATCATCAAGCAATCTGCTAGCAAGTCTAAAGCTTAAATTCAAGCCCAGTGTCTGTCTGTACCGTGATCGAAGGTGTCCCATATTTTAGGTGATAGCTATTTTGGAGCCTGTCTAGCTTGCTGTACTTCATTCAGACTAAAAATCTGAGCTAAGAGACCTTTCATAGGTCAGAACTATCTGTGCCCACAAAAAAGGTTATTTTCAATGAGTCAAAAGGTTTAGACCAAAGCTGTCAAAGTTTCAGTCTTTAAAACAGCATTTAAAATGCATTTGACAGAGTAGGCCAAAAGCTTTCAACAGGAATACAAGGGGATGTGGTTGCAGAGTATTTCATTATTTGGGAAGGACTAGCTTTGGAAGGCAATAAATTTCTCTGAACGTGTGGAGTCTGAACAGCTGCAGAACTGAGGAATGACAGCTTTTGTTCTGTATTTGTATTGTCCTTATCACCACAAGGTTCTTGTCATAGGATGTTATCCTACAAATGATTAAGAAATAAACAAGTATGTCAGCAGTATCCTCTTTCTTGTGATCCTAAATTCAGTATAAAAATGAGATTGTGCACTTGTGTCTCAAGAATCACTGCATTTTTGTTTATAAGCTGTGAGATATTCACTATGATATTCGTGGTATCCAGTGTAAGACTTACCTTCTACTTAGTATCAGTAATGGTTTGGAAATGGAACAATTCCTGGAATACTGAGGGTGCCACACAGCATGCAGCACAACAATGATGGCAAAGATGAAGCTGTAATCTGCACCCGACTGATGAGGTCAGGCTATCACCTTCTCTAGAGCATATAAATAATTAAGATGCTTCTCTGTCAGTCTTTTTTTTTTTTTTTTTTTACCCTGTGCTAGGCCACCGGGCTTTCTTTATGTGTCCTCTCCCCCGCCACAACCCTTTAACACATACTTGTGGATTAGGCAATCTATCTCTAAGACTGACAAATCTCCTCACCTATCTCAGAAAGAGGTGCTTAGCCACCTGATAGAGCCTGAGTTCATGAGGAAGGACCCTGGGTGAACTATCTTAGAGTAGCCATCTAATTAGGCATTAAAATTAGGTAATTTTTTTTTTTTAGTGTCCTCATCATCTTTGAAATTCCTGAAGTAATGGAGTCCCATTCCTAGTTATGACTTAAAAGTACTCCTAGAATATAAATAATAATAGTAGGAAAAAAAATAAATAGCCACTAAATACCTAGACCTTGGTCTTCTCCCAGATTATTACAGTAGTATTTATTGCAATTTCTATTTTTCATCATAAATAGCAAATTATTAGCTATTAGTCAGGGTACAACTTTTTATGCCTTAAGTTATATATGTCCCTCCTTACTTTGCCAGACTTGGGTATAAATCTGAAAAGGCTGTTTTCCTAATTCTCAGATGAACTCGATATTTGCAATGCCTATTCAGTATGGGGAGTTTTAATCTACTAGGTGGTGGAAACACGGGTTTTGCTATAAAAGACTCAGCTGCGCTGTAAGCTTGAGCTGTATTACATACCTCTCTGAATGAGTGCTCTCTAGAACAGGTGCATGTGCTATTTCTCTTTATTCCTCTTAACTTAGTTACCAGTCATAAGCATCTGTCTTCTCCAAACACAGACTTTTGGCATTTAATACACCTTTAGATATAGCTAGGTCATCCGAGCAGTAAGTCAAATAATGCTAGGGACCAAAGGATGGCCTCTCCAAAATAAAGATGCAGAGCCTTGTGTTTTCTTTGTGCTCCCATATTTCAGTAACAGGGTCACCTGAGGTCAATTCACCCTCAGAATTTTTTTTCTTTTTTTTGGTTAAGAGATGAGCATGATGATTGCTTCAACTTCATTCAATCTAGCTATGAAATTATTTCACTACTAGAAATATTGCTTTAGGTCATTCTTATTTCAGTGTATGCTTTTTGCTAAATGGTATGACTGTGCTAAAATTTAAGTATATTATCTGAATACAAGTCCATTCCTCTCTTCACAAAAGGAAGACCTAACCAGGCTGGATTTGTTTCAACAGAGTTATATATTGTCTTAAGCCTGGCTTGGAAGGTTTTAAAGATAAAAATTAACTTTTATTCTTAAAACAATTTATGTGAGCATTTGGGATACGTCATACCACCAAGATGAAAAGTTTATTAATCATTTCATTTTCAAGAAACTGAAGTCAAAACAAAGAAATGTGAATAACATATATATCATCTGTTGATAATTTATGGACAGAAATAAAGACAGCTTGATTACTTCTCCTTGGTTTTGAAGTCTCATAATTCTTTTTTTTTTCCTTTTTTTTCTTTCTCCAAATTTCCATTCAGTGCTAATCATTAATAAAATTATTAAAATGCATGTAGGCTAGGAACTGATTGCCTGTAGGACACCATCAGAAAAACATCCACTTAAACATTGAGTTACCCAGCGTCTGATCAAAGTAATGTGTCATGTTTTATTTTGTTTTGCTTTTTTGCTTTGTTTTTTATTCGCCTTTCCTAAAAATAAGCAGAAGCCTTCTGAATTCAAAGTATACTGGAAAATTATTATTATTAGCAGCCACAGCTGAAATAATAATAATAATAATAAAAAAAGCTACCTTATACAATCTATTTTCTATAATCCCATGCTGATTGGTATTAAAAAATAATTAAAGAGGGCTAATACAATCAGTCAAGTACTACATTATCACTTTCATATTTTTTGTGTAGTATATATATTTCAAGCCTATAATATGTGGCCATTCTGTTTACAGATTTTAAAATATTGATAAAACACTAGCTTTCTTCCAGTTCTCTGGAACTTCTCCCATGACCAGGACTTATTGAAAATCAACATTATTGGCCCATAAAAGCCCTTGCTCAGCTCTTCTGATAGTTTTAGATTCAAATTATTAATCCTGCTTCTTTGAAATATCTAACTATATAAGCTGCTATTAAATATTTTCCTGAGTTATTGTTGGAATGGAAAATATTTCATGTATTATTATACTAAAAGACTGAATACAAATATTTATTAAATGGTTCTTTTTGCATTCTTGTTGAAAAGCCTGACACTTCCACTTCAGAAGAAATATTATAGGATTCATCTTTTTTCCTGGTATATTTATACTTCAATTTCCTCTAATTCAAAGCAACTCAGGTTCTACCTTTTTTTCTTTGGTGTCTCTTAACAGTCTTCTACAAGTTTTAGGTGTTACATTACTTATGACTTTACCTCCTTTTCCCATTTGTTTCTTAATTAGAGTGCTCCTTATTTATATTCTTTAGCTGATTTCACTACCTTAGCTATGCTGCTTTCAGGGTTTGGGGGTTTTTTCCTACTATAGTTTTAAATTTTGTCTTTCTCACTTTCTTACCTTCCATTTTTACTTGTACTCTCCTTTTTCCATTGATCCTGCAAGCAAACATTTTCTCTCTTCCCAAAATGCGCTGCCAGTAAATTGCAGAAAAAAAAAGCAACCTTGAGGCAATAAAAAACAAGCACCTTTTCCTTGCCAAAGAGTAATTTGTGTTACCAGAAGTGCAAAATTCCTGAGAATAGGAAGACTATTAGACGTCTGGAGCAGTTAAAGAAACTTCAGCCTCTTTAACATCCTGTGCCTTAGGCTATTTGCTATAATTAACTCTCTCTGCCAGGGCAGTTAACTAAAAATTCCCAGTAAATTTTACTATAATGGAACATCTTTTGAGAGCCAGAGGAGATAGATAGGTAAAAATCATTATCTAAGGCTGTGTCCTGCAGAAAGCTGTTGTGTCTTTATCTCCTTTTTCTTTACTTTGGACCTGACGATGTAGCTATCATTCATGGCGGTGAGAATTTACCAGCTGCAGTTCCCTGGGAACCCAGAGTGTTGCTATTCATCTTTTGCTGGTGATGTACACAGCTTCTTCCTTCAGCGAGTTCTCTGTATTACTTCTTTTCCATGACGGGCTACGCTGTACATCATTGCTCGGTACCTGTAAAACACAGCCTGGGGAGGTGCCATGCTCCACGGTAGGGCGGGAGGACTCCCGAGATCTCCTTCTCCTGAAGGGACGTGTGGCTGGCAGGAAAATAGAGAATTGGAGCTTGCTGCCTACTAATTCTAAGGCTGAAAAGAATGAAACCTATGCAAGCTCTAAACAAGAAACACAGCGTAAAAGATAGTCATGTAGATAAATGTCATATCCTTATCTTGCAGTCAGATTTCTCTTTACTTCTTGGTAATAAAAAGAAGAGTTTTGGGCTATATCACAAGGTCCAAATTTTAAAAGATGTAAAATATTTAAGCAGCATAATTCTACTTAATTCAATTTAACCTGTATTGATTTATGTTTATTAAGGATCTGGCCAGTATATCATTAAATGCAAAAACTTATAGAACACAGATACAAGAGGAAAATATGCCTAAAGGAAATTTTTTCTCTGTATTTTTTTCCTCTATAGCTGAAACAGTATAACAGCTGTACTTTGAATAAATGTCATGAATCCGGGTTACTGTGAAGAAAAATAAAAGCCTATTAATACATATATCTCTTTAGTCTCTCTCCATGGGCATTCCAGAATGGCAGAAACGTTTTTGTCCCAAATCCTGCCAGCTGTGGGGGATAATGGTGCTGCTGAAAGCCAACGTACCTCCACTGCTGGCTCTTCTGTGGTTTGTAACAACTCGGTGACAACATTAGGGTTCATCTGTGAAAAGATCAACAAAAGTAAAAAAGGTAGTTAGCCAGTGGTGGGTCTCAAAGAACTGTTGTACCCTTCATTCTCTTCCTTCCAAGGTCTTTTAAAACAAAATTCAATGTACCATATGAATGAGAGATATTAGCACTTGATCTTGAATGCCTGACTTCTAACTTTCCAGAAGAGTCTCAGGGTAGTTCGGTATTCCATTTATTTTTTTTTGCTGCTGAGAATTATGAGCAACACAGAAATTAAGTATGTCTTAAGCGAAACCTAAACCAAAATGAATGATTGATACTTGGTTTTGCTTTTCTCAAACAGGAACCTACCACTGCCACTTTTACTCACGTCAGTGGAACCACTCATGGAACAAGGTCATATTTAATGCACATCAGGCAGGGAGACTCAAGCCTTTTCAAAGGCTGGGACTGTGTGGAATTAAATCTTCCAGCTGACAGGTGTGATCTATATTTTAAGTATTCTTTAATGTTGTGTGTGTGTGTACAGTATATATACAGCTCATTTAATGTAGGATGAAATTGATATCAAGGTATAGAACCTATTCTTTTGTTTTCCATTACATTCCTTTTTTTTTTTTCCCCATTTCTTAATGTAAGTCAGATTTTGCCTGTCATTTTCTTTCAAAGCACTTGTGCATTGCCACACTTACCACAGCTGTCCCCTGCGTGTATCAAATGCAGTGTGCTACTGCCCACATTGTCTGTATCTCCAGATAAAATGTCATGCTGCTGCTGCCATGCAGCCTGTCACCTGTGCTTAAGTACTTCCCTATCATGGTGCTCACCTCTGACTGCATCTTGGCAGCTGCCAAATCAGTCTTACGGGAACTATGACAAGAACTGTAATATTGAGCAAAATTTGTAAGGCATACCAAGGACAGAAAAAAAAGAAAAAAAAAAAAAGTTGTTTGTTTGCTTGCTCAGGGAAAAAAAGACAATAAGCAAGATACGTATGAGATTCGCTGCTAACCTAACACCCCCCAAAAAAAGCCTTTAAGTAAGCTGCAGCTAAATGACCATATCAAATAAAGGAGACACCTGAAGCAATACTGAACAGGAATTTATAAGGACAAATCCAAATTTCTACCCTTAAGACATACATTGCTTTCAGCCTAGATTCTCCGAGCTTTGCCTTTACCAGGTCATACCTGGATTATCATGTGAAAAAAACAGGACATGAACTAGTAGCCTAGTGGTTAGGAGTATTATTCCTGGAAAAAGAAGTTGTGGTTTCTTTCCCTGTAACATGATGATGTTTTATTTTGTTTTGTTCTGATCTTGTCTTAATAGATTCTAATAAATAAATCCTCTAAAAACTGCAAAAAAAAAGAAAAAAAGGAAACTTTCAGAAAACTTAACCTTTTCCCCCTTGAAAATTCTGGATTGGAGTTTTCTGGCTTAAGCTCATGCTGTTCTAAAACTAATGCAAACATGTTTGAGTTAAACACCTGCTGAGGTTACTGGACCTTGAATTTCATACAGAAAATACTGGAAGAGATGCCTTTTACCTTACTGAGGCACTTTACCAGTACTTAAATTTAAGTTTCTAGTTCATCGGCTCTCATGTTAAGTGATAAATATATTACACATGCTGAAAGGTAGGTGACTTTAAAGGTTTTTGTAGCACCATCCAGTTCTCTTATATTACACATCTAACTAATGAGTTTAAGGTGAGATTCATCAGATTAAATGTTGATTCCTACAGTGTTTACATCTGAGTTTATCACCCCGGATTGCCTTTATCAGTGGAGAGATACTGGCCATTTCAGTCTGTAATTAGTCTGGCCTGGTTTAGAGATGTGCCTTAAGATGCTATAAATTGTTTCCATTCCTTTACAACTGCTTTTATGTGAGAAGAGGCAGAGTCTTAGTGGTGGAGTGCCCTAGGTGACTGTATCCTCCATCCTTCCCTCACTTTCATCTAAAAGTTAGGCCTGCAGAAAAGAGATTAAGCAACTTAATTGGGCAGAGGTGATCTCCCTCCTGAGGCTTTCAAAGGGTCTGACTTCTTTGCACATAGTGAAGGTTCCCACTTAATTTAGGAACAAGAATTACAAAGTTTAGGTGCAAGGGAGATGTCTTGGGTAAGTAAACTGACAAATTTTATTCCTGGTTCCTATCTGAATAGAGGTTGTCCAAAAGCAACAGCTGACCAAAATATGAGCCCACAGGGCTTACAAATGTGCCTTTGTCCCCTCCCAGACAGACCTGCGCTATGGTATCGTCATGGTCTGACTGCAAAACAAACAGGCAAAACCAACTTCAGATGGATTTGCGTTGTGTTACGTTTTGTGAATGAAGGCTTGTCTCCATAGACATGAAGAAGCCCAGAGCGGCGGGCAGGGGAATGGGTCCTCCAACTCGGCCCCTCCCAGGGCATCCCAGGAGGGCGTGAGCCCCACGGGCTGTGAGTGACACCCATCACCAGCCGTCAACTGGAGAGGCTCTCCAGGCCACCCTACAGGGTGGGAGTGGAGGTAGGGGATTCAGTATGGGATGCAGGGGGGAGCGTTTTGGGATTGTACAAGACCACTGTCAGACAATTAGAGGAGGAACCAAAGGCAGGGAAAGGGAGGGATCTGGGTGGTTTGTGGAGGAATGGGAATGGGAAAATAGAAAGATAAAGAGATAGAAGAGGCCAGATGATTCTTATCAGACTGCTGGTCCATATGCTTGTCTGGCTGTGCCCTATGCCTGATCACTTCAGTCTGTCCTGCACCCTCATTAAACTCCGTTTCTGACTATTTTTCTGAGTAAGGGGCTTTATCTTCAGCGTGCATGTGTGTACATGGAAGCCGGTAGCCAGAACTGGGGACTGCAGATCATGGGGACCATGTATCTTGGGTGGCAGCAACTTGAGAGACTGGAGTGGTGCATGTTGACATGTGATCACTAGCTAACATCCAGCTGGACTAGATGGTAAGTATGACAGAGGCTTGGGAGAGAAGTTTTGGAGCAGCTGTAGAGACCAGAGTGGTCTGAGAGTTGGCTACTGGAGGATCCAGGAGACCCAAGCCAGCAACTGGGGAGACTGTGAGGTGTGGGGGTCAGACTCAGTCGCAAATGTGTGTCTTCGTGCATGAGGCAACTTGGAAACCAGAGGATCCAGGGGCCAGTACTGGGTAGACTGGGTGTCTAAAGCCAGCTACTGGAGGGATCCATGCTGTACATATAAATTGCCCACAAACAACAGACCTTCATCCTGAGCTGCCAGAGGTGGAAGCAGGGCTAAGCTGTCTGTGCTACCTGCACTTGTGTGAGTGTTCCTGTCTGTGTTAATTTGTGTGGCCAGCCATGCGAGTATGTATATGTGTGTTGCGGAAGTCTACTTGTGTGTGTGTGTGTGTGTGTGTGTGTGTGCGCGCCTATCAAGGATATGTGCTCAGCTCAGTCTGGCTGCTGGCTGGACCTAGGAATGTGGTGCTGCAGCAGCCTCACCTCTGTCAGGCTACTGGATTCAGCAACTTGCAGTGACTTTTCTGTGTATTTTGTTTCTCTGTATTATTAAACCGAATGTTATAAACAGTTATAAACTTACAGAGAAATGTAAGGGCAATTTCAATCCTTTGGTTCAGATGAGAATTTCTCTTATATGAGAGACAATTTCCTCAAATATCAAAACTCAAGGGGTTCCTTCTGTGTTTTTTAATACTTTCGTTCAAAAGCTGCAATCTCTGCAAGACCTAGTTGTGAAGTATGGGAATGAATTTTGTACTCCATTTTCATTGAAATAACTTTTGATATTGGATAAAGCTGTGGAACAGCCACTTCTTCACTCTTTGCTATGCTGGTCAGAAGTGTGGAATATTTGTGTAAACATTAAGTGAGTCATAGAAGTTTGGAATTTGAAATCAATGGGAGAAACTACCTTGTGGAAAGGGAAAATTGTGCAGAGAGGATTTTTAGTATAAAGTTCAAAAAAACCCCACATCTATTTGCTATTTGAAATTACAGCAAGCTATATCCCTAGGTCTTTCTAAAATGGGAAGTCTATTACTCTGTCTATACGTCTTAGGTTTTATACCACACCCACAACAATTAGGATTTGGCACAATATGCTACAGAAGTTGGCTGTTACAGTTATTTCTAGAAAAGAGTAAGCAATCAGAACAATCATTTCCATATTTTCTTTCAGAATAATAAAGGAATCAGCAGTATACAATGGCTGTATTTTTTGTTGGAGATTTTGTTCATTTCTTGCATTGTATGCTGTATGATGAGACTGATATGACTATTAGCTTATCACAGTTTCTTTGAAAGATACACCGATTTGAAGTAACAAGCCACAGTCTTTACTCTTAACCTGTTTTGAGTGAAAACAGAAACAAGTCCAAGAACTTCACTGAGTTAGTTCCTGTATTCTTAATCTCATTCCTTTCTCATGCCTATTCAAAAATGTATGTAGTTCTTTACTTTGGCATGATGGGAGGGCTGTGAATGCATGAATTAGTCATTCAATACTTAACATCATCAAAATGGGCATATTACGATGAATCCAGAGTCCATCTACCTTTCTCCTAACAATGCCTAGCAGAGGAAGGATAGATGCATGTTATAATTCTTTTTAATGCAAACCCAGGTTTTAGCAGTGTGCAGGGAATTCTAAACTGAGGGTATAATCTTTCTTCTTGATAGCTCCTGATGGATTTTTCTTCTATGAATGCACTTAGTTGCTGTCTGAATCCATGCAAACATTTGGCATCCACAAAATCTGTTGTCAATGACTTCCATGGTTTCAATTTTATATCATGATTGGGCAGGACGTAGTATCTCTCATAAACTTTACTTTAGAGAATGGAAGATTGTGCAAAATGAAAGTAACTCAAGAACTAACTGGTAGCTGTCACTAAAGTGATTTACAAATGATCTAGTAAGCATGGGCTTTGCACCTTCACTCTGTAACCACACTGAATGCTGCCTTTGAAAACATATGGTTGTCTAAGTTTGACTGGCTTGAGTTATATGATCCCACATCACCTTTTAGATAAGAATCACAGAGCCAGCTAAATAAGCACACTTCTTTCGCTTAGAAATGCCAACATATGATTTGACTAAGAATGCACAGACCCTCTGCAGACAAATCAGGAACAGAACTCAGCCTTCCTCAAGCTCCATCTATGTTCTTGTGATAAAAAAACCTAATCCTTTTATTCAGTGTCTATCCCAGTTCACTTACTTTTGTCACATCTTACTGTCTAGTGTTTGTTTGTATCAGATTTTGATGTAAGCAAGCAGAGTATTTATTACTCCAATTACTTTATTAGGTATTGCTAGGCAGAGAAGTCCTTGAATGCAAGGACCTACCATACAGTTCACATAAACCTGTATTCATTTTTTTTAAGGGGAAAAAATGGCTTTCATTTCTAGCTGATAGAATTTATCTATGAAATGTGAAAATTGCAAACATATTCATCACAATCCTTCCTTTTCTGGTCCTATTAATGGGTGCACATTCTCACTGTGATTGCATCCTGTTTCTATCAATTTATATACAGGAATGATATGTTCTTTTCTATTAAATATTCTGAAGAAAACATATATTCAAACTCACAATCCTTCTTGTACTATAATGAATCTATTTTATTACAGTTGAACGCATGCTACAGAATGTCCATTTCTATTATATTGAAATTCAGTGCAAAATACCTTTTATTAAAATATAGCATCTGCTTGTAAAGCAATATGCACTCTTACACGGAAAACAAAGAACCATGCACCTGTGACGTTGATTTAACATTTGGAATGACAAAGAATTTCCTTAAAAAGAAAGAATAAAGTGTTAAGGATTAAAAAAGAGATAAGGAAAAAAAAAATCACTCTGCCCACCTTTCCATTTACAACAATAATCAGTATCTTTTAAATAATGGTACTTCACTGCATTTCAGTGTACATTTAACTATGTTCTCATCCTCTGCATCAAAAGTGTTTCTGACTTCAGCTCAGAAGCATAGCTGCAGATGCCACAGAAATCTGCTGGCCTGGAGTGGAAGTTACATGTAATTACCTCTCTTACCTCCACTTCTTTGGACGAGCCTTGCCATCCATTGGCAGTGCTATACTTCACAGCAAGTTGCAAAGCTGCACTGTAAGCTCTTTGCTTTCTGATTCTGTTCTGTGCCATTAGACTTCTGCCAGTCAGCTGCTCCAGTGATGCACAGTAAAATGCAAGTTATAAAACACTGTGATAGTTACATGAAATAGACTTGGGGGGGGGGGGGGTTTTTGTTTGGTTTGGTTTTTTGTGGGATTATATTCTTTCCCAGCTAGTGGAAAGGAATTTCTGTAGAAACAGTTTATTGGAGGTTAACGCATTAAAAAAAAAAAAAAAAAAACCAACAAAAAAAAAACAACAAAAAAAACCCACCCCAAACAAACCAGAAAAGCTCAACCCTTCTTTCAGGTGAGTGTTGCAGGGCTTAAGCAGTGTTCAGCTGTGTTAGGGTGATGCACAATCATGTTCCCTTGACACTAGCCCGACAGTGTGATAGTGCTGTAGGGACTACCATCTCTGAGCCATATTCTAATAGTATGTGTAATAGGAAGATCAGATAGCTGAGGACTGATAAAAATTACTAATGGATTCATCCTTTGAAATCTAAGAAGAGCTACAGCTGCCCAGCAAGCAAGGGGCGGGAGGCTACAGTATTTGCTTCCACAGCACAGTCAGAAGGAGTTAGAGGAAAACTTAACAGTGTAAACTGACAGCTGCTGACTCCAGGCTTTTAGTAGCCTAGCAGGTGCTGTGCTGAGCAGCACACAGTGATGGTGGAAGAGTACAGACAAGTGGAATGAACCAGAGAGTAAAAACTGCATGTAGACTGAGTTCTGAGAAAAGCCACTGATCCAAATTATTCCAGTGAAATGGAAGCTAAATGTGGCAGTAGTACAAAGCAGTCAGTCCTCCTTTGCCTCATGAGCAGATATCATATAAGACTACAGATCCCTCACTGACCTGCAGAGGCCAGAAATGGTACTCACAGTCAGTGCGTAAGGACATATAAACACCCAGATTGAGAAAAGCCGAATAGATGTTTATCTGCATGAACTAACAAAACAATCTTGAGACTGCCTAGCCACATTCTCCCAGTGATCATGGAAGAAACATTTTCTTTCTTTTTTCCCATCTCTGAGTCAGAGTTTTGGCATGCCATACAAGGTTGGAGGTATGGCACGGTGCAAGCGAACCAAATATATATCACTCCAGGCCAGAAACACCATGACTGTGAACCAATGTCATAGGACTTTGGTGGGTTGATCCTGGCCAATAGCTAAGCACCCACACAGCCACTTGCTCAATCCACCTTCCCTCCCCCAGAAAGACAGGGAGACAATAAGAAGAGCAAAAAAGAGACAAGTTGTAGGGTGCGAGAAAGACTGTTTAATAACTTAAAAGAAGATGGGGGGAAAAAAAAAACACCACAAGAGATGCAAAGGTAATCACTCACCACCCCCACAAGCAGACCAATGTCCAGCCGGTCTGCAAGCAACAGCCACCTGGGAAGAGAAAAATCTTCTGTTGCCATGTATGGTGCTGTGTGGTACAAAATATCACTTTGGCCAATTCAGGTCAGCTGTCCCAGCTGTGTTTCCTCCCAACTTCTTGCCCAGCCCCAGCCTACACACTGCGGGGGCAGAGTGAGTTAAAGAGAAAGCCTTGACACTGTGCAAATACTATTCAGCAGGAGCCAAAACATCGATGTGTTATCAGCACTGTGTTAGTCCCAAATCCAAAACACAGCACCGTACAGTCTGCTACGAAGAAGGTTAACTCCATCACAGCCAGACCCAGTGCAGAGCGGTCCAGCTTGTCCCAGGATGCTGGTGCTGCTCCTTACAATCTAGTTAGCCCTGCCCACACGTGACCTGGTGTTCAGGTGTTTTTCCAACTCAAGCAAGATGGAAATTCAAGTTCCAGGAAAGATAAGTGAGCCTGTCAGTCTTTTCTTTCTGGGCAGGCTCTTTGGGAGCCACATGTGGCCTCTGGATGTCTTTGAAGAAGCTGACTGAAGATAGGAGTGTGGGAAATAACCTGGCAGTGCCTTAAACTGAAAAAATGTCCCGTTTCACCCTAAATTGTTGCGTCCCGGTACAGGTCAGGGTAACTTAACTCTTGGTACCAATTTTCTCACGGACAACCTTGCCAAAATGATGTTATTAACTAGGCCATTCATTATTAGTCATATGTTCGCTTCCTTCTGTGGGAATATCTGCAAAACTGCCTATGAACCAGACTCCTCAGATTAGCTCTGGCTTTCCTGGAAAGTGTAAATTCTGCAGGCATCCCTGAATGCACACACACATGGCTTCATCAGAGAGAGCGCTGATCAGGAGAGGGGGAAGGGAGGTGAGAGAATCATCTCACACAGTAAGTTCACAGTGCAGATGTCTGCCTCCCAGCTGCTTATGTGGTAAGAAGGGCCCAGAGATGCTCAAGATTAGCACATCACCACATGCATCTGGTACCTAGGGAATTAAAAGATAAACAAAAGGCCCCATGGGCGTCTATCAGCTTTGCAGGCAGGCAATTTGTTATCACTCTCTCCCAATTCCCACACTATTCTCTATCCTCTTCCCTCTGCTCTTCTGCCCTTCTTAAAGAAGTAGACAAGGCATCTCACAGAGCCACTCTTAAGGACTTCACGCCCCATCTGCCCTATCTCAGGGCTATCCCTCTTCCCCTGTCTCCTGCAGGAAAGGGAAAGAGCAGGGAGCTGTTGGCTTAAATGAAAGTCCACTGTGGTTGACAATGCCCATCTTCTTGCACCATACACATCTCAGGGTCAAGTCTCTCTGTAAGATGTTTGTTTTCAGAGTATTTCTGGAAGATTAGGAGACCAAAACCTTTATCTTAAATACTTACCTTAAGAGATTTCTTCCCATCATGGCCATGGAGTTTTGTTCCTTGGCATCTAACCATTAACTCCTGTTCTCCACTGTATCTGTGTAGGTGTGGAAAAGAAAGCTGGTTTACCTAATACTTTTACCTGCCTTTTCTACTAATAAAGGAAGCAAATGCCCTTGATGGCACATGTCATGTCTCTCATCTTTTCTAAGGATCTAAACTTTCGCTATCTACCAACACTGAAGACATGCACAGACTTGAAAAAGGTTTCTTAAGAGACCTAACAAAGCTGAAGCAAGAAAAGCAAGTGCTCTGTCAGAAGAGAGCACTTTTTCCACAAGCAGTGACTACTAGCTGGATTTAGGCCTTATTCCTATAAATACTTCTGCAAACATTTTAATTCTGCTCATCCACTTAAAATTATTCACACATGTAAGAGCACGTAAGATCAGGACCTTACACGATAAACACTCACAGAAAATAAACAGATACTGGGGATTTTTGTTTGGTTGGTTTTTTAATTACAAACCAAAGGTTCTGGGGGGAAAGGAATGCTAGATACACAAAAAGAAACTTACACTTTCTTTATCAAATAAAATTATTTGAACATCAGGAAATTAACAAATAGAGAACCAACGCAGTTCTCAACTGCCACATAATTTTTTATTATTTGCTTAACTCAAGGCACTCATTAGTTCTCAACTTTGACTCCTAAAATTTGCCAAAGATACCTTGTTAGACATTATTTTGCATAGCAACATCTTCCATTTCCCTATGAAAAATCTGTTTTCCAATTCGCTAGAACACAAACATGTACTGAAATACCACTCATTAGAAAACAAACCAAATAACAAGAAACAATGCTAGTAGCTGTCTTTTATAGATAATAGAGATTGCATATTGAAGCTTTAAAAGTAATACATAGTCCTGCATCACCATGACTCTGATTACAAAATAGCTGCCTTCTACAACCCCAGTTAAGCTTCCTTAACTTAAACAGGACACCATGCAAGCAAGCAGCAAAACACATTGCTGAATTGCAGCTTCTATAATCGGTATATTAGGTAACATTTAATATGTAGTCATTCCAATTTTAATAATAAAAATAATAATTAGAACTATGAGAAAACTTACAGCACTCTGACTTTATATTTCTCAGGATTATATTTCTAACAAAGTCTTTACTACACATTTAATAGACATTATAGAAAGTCAATGCTCCTGTTCCAACAGCATATTGTCATTATAAAGTAAGTAATGACATAAAGGCGTTGCTGTGGATGTCAGGTTGGAAGAGTTACAGTGCCTATAAGAGGAGGAAGAATGTGTTGTATCTTCTAACAGTTCATTTTCATTTTATTAAGGAAAATAGATGATGTTTTCCTTTATAGATTACAAAGTGTGGTGCAGGGGAAGCAGGTATCATGTTCCCCTCCTTACAGATGGGGAAACTGTAGGAGAAAGAAGTAAAAGCTCCATCTATACAGATAAACTAAATAGGTCCCCAACAAGATACTAAAACTCAATCATCTACGGTGAAGGACAGGCAGGTTCCAAACAGGAGTCAGCACAGGCTTTGGACCATTACTCTGGAGATCTGGCATGGTTTGACAGTTAAAAGAGTCAAATAGGAAGGATATGGGTTATTCTAGTTGGCTTCCTTGGCCGAAAATCACTGTTAAGCTTTGGCAGAGGTCTTTTGTCCAATGTTTATGTTTATCACATAAACGGGCTCTAAGATCTAGATCTGGGTCTGGAGCTGGACTGGCTTAAATATGAAGTGTGGACAGAATATGGAAGTAGGATTGTTTCTTTGTTTTTCTCAAATATGTATAGAGCTATTCAATTACACTGAGTTGATAACACCAGCTGAAGACTTACTGCTTTTTTAGAGTAACAAATTGTACTGTTGAAATTTTTGCTATGTTAAAATGTTTCAGTCATTTTCCAGACAAATAAATAATATTTACAGTAGTTTTTGAACTGAGACATGCCTTCTAATTTTGTTGTTCATGAATACAAAGCTTATTAAAAAAGGGACTTAGGGCATTTTTTTTCTCCTTTTGATCGTTAATTGTAAATGCTTATGACATATAATATTCTTTTGGTGGTGGTGTTGCTATTTCAGTGCTCAGGGCACTATAATTTTCTTTCGTAGTGGGTGATACGATACTTATTGTTTGTATTTATAGAGTTAACAGTGGCTGACTCTGTCATATATTTTTCTAAGCTTCTCGGGTCTTGAGTCATCAAAATCACCCAGGGAGAGGTTTACAGTAAATCAGAGCAGACACTTTCTGTACTTGCTCTTCCCCTCTAACTGTGTTGTGTAAGTCTTGTTTAAATGTGCTTCTGGAGGTAATTTTAGTGTGGGTATATTTAGTTCTCTTTATATTTTCAGCAATCTTGATAAAATAAAAGATCCCCCATGCACAATAAACTTGTATTTTCTGTACTCAGAAGTGAAGTGTAGTGCTTGAAGCTGCCCCAATTGCATTGGTTTGAAGGATATTATATGTTATTTTTTGACTTAAGCCCAAAGACAGCCTGAGCCAATCTACTAAGGTCATAAATTTAGAAATGCCTTCAGCCAAATTTTGCTTTCATCTCCACTAATGTAAATTGGGACTTACACCTTTAACTTCAGAGCAGTTACTCCAGATTCACACTAGAAAGAAGATGACCAGATTTTGGCTGCCTAGCTCAATGTTGTTTCTTACCTGAGTATATCACAGCTCTAGTTACAGCTTTAAGTATTTTTTGGAAAGCCTGGACATGAGACAGGAAAGTTCAAGATCAATTTACAGCAGTGACATGTTTTCTTACCCTGTGTTTCGCTGAGCAGATGGAAAGAGCTTGGGGAGGGCATGAAGTTCAGTCATGTCTGGATAAAAGCATTAACTGCAAAATTGTTACAGAAACTCAGCACGTTTTGTAGGTGGCCTTTTTCTTTCACACTTGATTTTGAAATTGAAGGATATTATATCTCAGGATATAATCCTGAGAAATCTGGGTCTAGTTTTTATTTACATGTGTAAGGGGAGTTAAAATGATGTACCTATGGGAAAAACAATACTTTCAGGTCATTTTTTTCCTACAGTTGTGAACTGATGTATAACTCCAGAAAGGGCTGTAGTTCCTCAGGTGGAAATCAGGTGGAATTTGAGCACTGTAAGTCAGCTTTGCCGTCCTTAAAACCTCAGCTCAGATGACTTCTTATTCTGGAAGCACTTGAACTGTGAAAGTGACTTGGTTTTCAGCAGAAGAGTTCCTCAAATACCTAAAGTCCTGCTCTGTGTCTGTCCAAGGGTGCCACAGTTTTAACAAGGCTAGACAACTTTGTACTGCTTTGATCTGGCTCGGATCTATAAATTAGATGCAACGTTACCAGGAACCTTGAAAGAGCTCGATCCAGCAGGCATGCTGTGAGCACGCTTACACAAAATTCAGTCACACTTGCCATTTTTTGTAAGACATGGTGTGTTTCAATGCTCTCCTTTTATACATAGGGTCAGTGGTTAGAGGATTAATTTCAGATCCAGAGGACCTGGGCTTCAGTTGCCCTCTCTGCCTGAAATAACTCAAAGCCACCTTTCCTATGATTTGCCCCACCGAGGAAGCAATTGGTATGTGCGGCCTGGGACAGTCAAAGTCTACAGTAAATCCTATTTTAAATCCTATTTTAACAACTATTTGAACTTGTTTTAAAGCAATTTCACTTTGGAAAAAACGTACTGAAAAAATGTACTGAAATAGACATTGTATTAGAGCAAGAAGAAGAAGAAAAGGCGGGGGGGGGGGGGGGGGGGGGAGAGAGAGAGAGGAGGGTCACCAGCTCCTCAGTTAAAGTGTTCATTTCATGGGGGGTGGTGGGAAGTTCTGGGTTCCAGCTCTTGCTGAAAGGCCCTAAACCTCGACAGATCTTAGAAAAAAATAAATGGAGCATAGTTTAATTTATCTGTGAGATTTAAACACAACTTTAGGGAGGTTTCTTTGCTCTGCTACTTTAGACTAGCTGCTTTTTCAGTGTTTTAACTTTATAGCTGTTGGCTCAGCATGCTGGTTATTATGGATTATCTTGTAAGGTTCTTACCTATCTCCAACTGCTGGCTGCAAAGGTGTCTAAATGTTATGGTATTCTGTGCTGTGGTATCCTGATGCTTCTTTAATGTTTTTGTTTGTCTGCATGTTTGTTTTTCCACTCTGGTGTCACTACCTGTAATCATGAGGGATCAGTCTCACCATATTTCTCTAGGAACAGTGTTAGGAAACATACAGCTTTTATACCCATGCAGGTGATGTTAAACATTGATCTGCAAAATATGTGGAGATATCTTAGATTTCCTAAGCAAGCTGCTAAACTAAGAAAGAACACCTATTCAGCAAAACAAATGGACATCTTCTGGCCAGCGTTACAATGCAGAAGCTACAATGTTGGAAGGCACAGATGCTCACAGAGTTTGTGTAAATCTCAGGAATTTGGGCTAGTTGGTCAAACTGAATTTCAAGGCCATAGCTCTGTTTATTTGATGGACTGGACTACAAATTTGAGCTGAAATTGCTGTATGCTGAGAAGGGAGCTTGGCTGTGTGTCGGAATTGATACTATTTTGGGCTCAGTTTATGATGATGTTTACCTATTTTAAGAAAGAAAAGAAGTTGTACAAAGCATTTTTCATATGCTTCTCATGCAGGGGTAATGCACCAGGCAAGCAAGTCTGCCACTCTGCTTGCAGCATGTATGCAGAAATAGGACAGCCACCTGTGTGTATCTATTGAACTTTAGGTCATGCCTCACTGAAAATGGCCCTGCATTCAGTTTCCATGGGGTGAAAGAAAGTTAGTACTTGAGCAACTCACCACCTACCCATCTAATTAACTACTTATTGCTAAATAAGTTACACCCTGACTCAAAAATTGAAATACGTAGTAGTGATAGCAGGCAAAAGACCTTAAAGCTTTTTAAGAGAAATTCACAGAGAACTTCTGCCTAGTTGCAGTGTACAAGTATGATAGTGGAGTTTCTTGCCTGCCATTCTGCTGGGCTGAAACAACATCTTTCACCTGTGAACTTAGAAACTCTTTACAAATACCTTTGCATTTATTTAGTTAAGGTTCACAATATGCGGTGCATGTTTGTTTGAGGGGAGAGAGCAAAGGAATCAATTGGGTGGAAGCTA
This sequence comes from Aquila chrysaetos chrysaetos, assembly GCF_900496995.4. Classification (NCBI taxonomy): domain Eukaryota; kingdom Metazoa; phylum Chordata; class Aves; order Accipitriformes; family Accipitridae; genus Aquila; species Aquila chrysaetos. The sequence continues at coordinate 68,943,411 of NC_044005.1, forward strand.
CAGAAGTCATGAAGGCAGGGATGTCTTTGGAGATATGAGAGGGGCTGATAGATACAGAGGTGTTTGAATGTCTAGTCGAAGAGAAATATTCCATTTCTGAACTCTGTTGACTCTTCAACAAACACCATTTCAGCTTTGGGATGAAGGAGGAAGATGAGACAGAGTTAAAAAACAACTGTTAATATATTATATACATCAGATAATTGTTTAAAGAGAATATCCTATCAAATTTATTGGGTGAGAAATAGAGTCTTAAACTATTAGGACTCCAGAGCATAGCCTTTCTAGCCCACCATAATACGCTTGGCAGCAAAAACATGAGGCCAAAAGCGGGTGAATGTTCACGTTCGAGAGGAACAGAGAAGAGAGGGAAGAGAAGAACGAGGTCCAGATGGGGAAGGGGCACACAGCTGCCTGGCCCAGCAGTAGGGGAAAGCAGAAGATAACACTTTAGAAAAAGCCTGATGCAAATTTGTCAGATGTGCCTCTGCAGTAGGAATCAAAGGAATTCAAGTACTTCATCTGACTTTTTCTCAAAGTACTGAGCCTCTCTCCCTTTTTGCATACTGCTTTCCAGTGGCAGCCCAAAGGCGAGCCCTTTGTTTCAGTGGAGCTCCACGGACCCCAGGATCCTACTGCTCATGAGCTGCTGTACTAATCCAACACATACTGCTGGCTTGAGTGCACATACATTAGTCTTGCTAGAAACCTTTATTTTAAAGAAAGAAAAAAGGAAAAGAACAAAAAATGAATCAAACCTCAGTGATTATGTTCCAGCTGCTGAGCATCCAGTAAAAAAAACCTCCCAGCACATGTGTTCGTGTTTTTCTGTTTATATCAGAATTTACTGTGAAGAGGGGACATAACCTGAGTGAATGTGGATGAAACTCAATTTTTTCTAATAAGTTACATATGTTTACATGAATGTTCAAACTGCCCTATGCCATGATATGATTAGGTTGACAGGAAGTAAATAGGTAGATAGATAGCTCTCTTGCTAGTTGCAATGTGATTTCTCTCTTCACAGTACTGTTTAATACTGTGATATATTCAAAGGAAGATAAATACAAAGCTGGCATGTCTGACCTGTGTCCGGTGCTGTTCTTTATTAATAATCAGATCATTGACTTAAATTACTTTGAAGCTCTTCATGCTAATGAAAGAAGCAATACAGACACACACTGACATGAACTGGTCCCAAGGTGTTTCCTGAACTAGTGAACTTGTCCAAAGGAAGAGCAGCAGAAGGTATTCAACCTGTATTGCCAGCTCATCTGGTTTTGGCTGATGACTGAGAGACTTGGGAAGATTTTCCTTGGTTCTGTCTCTAAGGACAAGGAATAAAGAGAGTAGAAGAGAATCTTTTACTCAGCATTTAGCAGCAGTTCCTAGAGTAGTGTGCAGTAAGATATATTCTCCTTTGAACAGATTTCCAATAAATCTGGAAAGGCACAGGGGGTAGAAGAGATCAATGAACCATGCTGAGTTACAGAATGACCTTACAGCCCACAGGAAGAAGATCTCATTGGTGTTTATTTTTAGATGACAACTGTGTTGGACTGACTTTTATTTTTTTGGCAAAGGCGCTAAGAACAGAAGTGGCATAAATAACACCTATGGTGACTTTGAATACACCAGAAAGGAATTCAGTTAGGCCTCCAGCCTCCTGTTAATGTACACATCGAACCCCAGTTAACATCATTGTAAATTTAACCATGTGCAGTGGTTAAAGAATAAATCTTATGCTGAATAAATGACACCACTGGCTATTTTGCATAAGGTTGAAAGCAAAGGCTTGCCTCATGAACGATGTCAGGTCTTCAGGTTCATGCACAAGTTTGGAGAGAGCTGCAGAAATAAAACATCAGGTGTAGCAGCAGTTGGCACTGACACAGGTTTTCACTGAGCCTTTACAAAGACAACGGAAAGCAGAGGTAGTTTCAGAAGAAATTCTTAAATAAGTGGAAAGGAATGAAAGAAGAGATAAAGAGTAAATGCTGCAGTCACATTTTAACCACATTTATTTTCCTAGTTATTTAGGCAATTCACTTGTGAGGAAAAATTAATAATTACAAAATTTACTCCCTTATAGCACAGCCTGCTTTTTATTTGTGTGAGAGTACAGTGAAAAGTTCACCTTAGTTTTGGCTAAACAAGGAGCAACATCTCGACAGTATACTTTCCATGATGTCTGTTTTTATGATTTCCTCATGAATCACACAATATTAATTTTTTTCTTGAAACCTCAGCTCTAGGAGTTGCTTTTTTGTTGTTGTTGTTGTTATTACTTGGAATCTTAGTTTTCATTAAGTAGCAATAAGGTACCAAGCGCTTATGCTTGCAGATTTCATGTTAAAAATGTGGCCTAACTTTACCTCTTGATTTTAGACAAAAAAGGCAAAGAAAAATAAATCTTAAACTCTTATATATTCATTATTATTATTATTGTTTATAATTTATTTAGATCTATAACATTTTTACCGTTATTTAGATATATCATGATGTATGCCTATTTATCTGCCAGGAATTATTAATGCTTTCAGTTGCAGTACTGCACTTTTCCCTGTTTAGCATATTCCATTATAACAGGCACCGTAAAATCAGAGTGCTTTGGTTATGTGTTGAGTGTTGTTGTGATGGAAATGAAGAAACGAGGAATAGCTGCTTATGTGAATACAGATATCTGAGCACAGACTAAGCACGGACATTAATATCGCACTCCTTAAGGGGAGTGAGGAGGACTCAAACACAGCAGGAACAGCTGCTGTCAACATAGCTGCTAACTGAAACGCCGCTTCTTGGGAGGGGGGAAATGCAGCAGCTTTCTGTATTTTCACTCCAGTATGTTTGGATTTAGGCACCGATTTTCCATGATTAACATATCTGATCCCCAATGCATTTCCAAACCTTTGCTGGTTGAAGTGAGCATCTGTGGGAGTCCTGGGAGCTTTACCTTGCAGACTTTCTTTTCACGATTCCCATTTCAGCGACTTATCCCACAAGGGAACAATTAACTTCGTAAAAGAGGTAGGGGGAACTTCCTCTCCTCTTTTTGGATATTCTTCTGAGAAACAGGAGAAGAGGAAAGGAATAGTCCTTAAAGTGCTAAATAATTATTTAAATCTTTAAGACAAGGAAATAGGAAGTGATGGGGGAAAATCATGTCTTTTTCGAGATATATATATATATATATTTGTTAAAAAACTAGTAACATATGAGAGTCATTCTGTGAAGACATAAAATTATGAACCAATTAAAACCAGATGACAGGGAAAAAAAAAGTCATTCTGAGTCTAGACTTAAGCTTAATGACTCAAATTCATATAAACTGAAAATGAAATATGCTGACATGTAGGTTTTTTTTCTTTAATTCAAGAGTAAACATTCTGCTTGTGCTTGAAAGGAGAGCTCAATGTGTTTTATTTTGCATACTTTCCTGCTTTTTATTAAAATGCAGAATAAGAAAGAAATGAAAAAATCTCCTAAAGAAAAAGGGTGTGAAAAAATTGAGCATGTGTTCCCTGTAAAGGGCAATATTAAATCTCAGATTAATGTAACATAATTTAATAATAAAGTAAAAAAGACAAAATATTCTATTTATGGCTCTTGGGAAAAGCTGAATGCGATATAGAATTAATTTATTCTATAAGATGATCCATACCCTTATAATATGGAAGCTATCATTCTCTGTTTCGTTCTGTAAGATCTTAGCATTTATTTATATAAAATTCAATTGCTATCAGCCCTGCTTTGTTCAATGGAACTTTTCCAAAAGTTTCATTTTGCAAAACAGCAGCTGTACGAATAGAAAAGGAGAAGTCCTGATAGAAGCTGTAGAAGTCTGCTCAAAAGTTTCGTGGACATGAGTAGGAAAGATACATTAGGCTGTGCGTGAATGTTATATAAGATGAAATAGGTTTTGTGCTTTGATCCTGAAGCCAACAGACATGGTGCAGTTCATGTCCACACAATTCAACTCCTTTCCTGCCAAAACATGGTCATGACATCCAAACTGCCTATTGGGAACGGTTTCCAACCCATGCCATCCTTCAAAGCATACCCAGACATGCTAGTTGGCATGGTAGTTTAGTAGTTTTGCTAGTTCTCCTGGACCAAACATATCAGAAACCAGGCTAACAGTTTAGCAATATGAATGATTACATATCAGTACCTTACTCCCTTTTAATTTTCTGAAGACATAACCAAAAATTAGATAGCTATTACAAATGAGTTAGGAGGTAGAAGCACAACCACAGAGATGTGCAATGATATTTTCCAGCTAGGAAGGAGACTAACTGTTCAGGAGGTATATATGATGATTTTAATACCTTATGTTGACTGGTAGCTTATAGAAATTCCACTGTCTAAGTGCAAGCACAGCAATAGCAAATATAACTACAAGTCAGTAATATTTAACTGTGAAACAACCAAACCCAGCCAATGACTACAGGCAATTATAGCAACAGAACAATGAGATAATGATAAGCTAAACATGGCAGTGAATATATATATGTATGTATGTGTGCATGAATCTATCTATCTATCTTTGTAGCAATCGTATAAGATAACTAATGAAATTATATAAGTGGCAGTGGATATTTATGATAAACTCTGTAGCACATAGTCATTAGCAGCATAGCATTCTGGTTATGAGACACTATTCTGCCCAGATCCCTATGTTCTCCCGACACACGAAGGTCTACAAGATCCCCCCATTGGCACTTAGAGGTCACACTCACAGCATGGGGGATCCAGGCACATCCTGCCTGGTACGTCAAGGCAATTTGGAGAAAATCCTCACCTTTCAAGAGACAGTTCTCAGCCCCTGGCACCTGCAATGCTGATTCTCTTCTGCTGACCCCACCTTGACGAATTTCTGAGTTGTCTTTTATCTCCTTATGACACTGTGGCCCATTAGCCACATATGTTCTCAGCTGTCCAGACTGTCCTTCTGCTGTTTTGCTGAATCCATTCCAGTCCAAATACAAGAGACCGGGAAGCCAGTTCTTTGAAACTGGCTGAGAGACAGCTCTTCCCTTTTCTTTCATTTACAGCTGTCTTAACCATGAAGTTATTGCATTATTTTCGCTATGTTCTATTCATTATGCTGGCTCAGCAGCTTGTTAGTTCAGCAACTCTGTTATAGTCTACAGATATTTTCAGGCCCAGCAGTTATGCTTACTCAGCGACTGTGTTAGCCTCTGTCCTACCCTAAGAAATGTCATATGCAGTTCTGCAGGGTTTAGCAAGAATTGTAACATTAAGTGCCCCCACCCCATGCCTGTAAGAGACATAACTGATATATTGGGTCCCATCTCTGCTCAGCAGTCCCCTCCCCAGCAAAAGCAAGCTGTGCTAAGGTCTACCGGCTTGTGCTATTGTAGTGGCTCCAGTTCCTTTCCTCTGTCGCAAGATCAGGATCCCCTTTGGCATTTTGCAACTACCCAGCATTATTGTCTGAGTTTGAAGTCTGTTCACATGTAGTCAGGAGAACAATTCTGAATCAAGATCTTTCTGGGTCACCTGAACTCCATGTCAGAAAACATATTTCACGTGCAACTGCGGAAAGTCAGCATGGTCCTTTCCCTTTTCCTGCATGGGGTTAGCCTTTGCCACTCTGAGGCACGTGATGTTCGCTTGATAACCTTATTTCAAAACCGTGTGCCAATGCCTTTGTCACTTCTGAGGTGGGCAAGAATGATTGATTTTTGCATTGAGAAATCCCCTTAACTTCAAGTGAAGATGTTGGGAGGGCATGTCACTTCCCAGCGATCGCAGTGCTACACAGGGCTCCACGCAATGACCAAATATGTTGCCGTATGGCCGGTGCCCAGGAACTCCTTCCCTATCCTGAAGGATTTGCTTACTGTTTGATGAAAGGCCGGAGTAGGGCAAAGAGCAGATGGTGGCATCGGTGGCTGCAGAGTGACAGCACCAGGATTAGCCCCAGTGTGAACAAGCAGAGTGACAAGCCAAGAGAAGGAGGATTTGGTTGACAAAAAGCATTTCCACAGGTGACCTGCATAGCATGTGGTTAAGGAGATTGCAGACTGCTGTATGGATTTAACATGGTCTATGCTCCTTGGCACCAAATGTAGAACAAAAGAATTAGAGAAAAAGCCGCACTGAGAAAAAGAATATTCTCTGTGTGTCTCCAAATGAACCAAAAAATAAAATAAAAATAAGAAAAGTAAATAACTGAAGAGAACTCCTAACCTTGGCAAGCTGTGCTCCCCCACATGATTTAAACTCTATACAAGTGCCTGAGAAACTTCAAATATTGAAAATGTCATCAAACATTAATAAATAAGGTATCATTTTTATTCTACACTAGAGGAATGATGTGATACCTTATATGGTCAAAATATCCCCCCCACCAATATTTGAATACCAGATGTAAATTTTTTGTGCACCTTAAGCCCCTTCTCAGGTCTGCCTGTGCAGATGGAAGTCATAATTTTGTGTTTTAATTAAATATAGAATGTGCACCCACTCTTTGCACGTTAAATGTTAATGACAAGAGCATGACATAAGTGTATATTTATTTTTTTAATAAATGCAGTCCATGGATTTGAAGGTTGCGTTGACATCATAGGCTATTTTCCTCCCAAGTTTTATTAGTGTTTTTCCAACCTGTTTCATATTTCTCTAAAATGAGGCCACTGCCACTCCCCAGTACACTTTCTGCTGGTGGCTACAATCAAATGAATAGCTGACAGAAGACTGAAGTAAGCAAAGAGAAGAATATTTGCCATGCAAAACATCATTGTTGCTGAAGTTAATTAAATTAAAAGGAAAGTCCTGGATATCCTTATGCTCTACAGAAGTTTCTAGTGAAATGGGGTTTGTTTTTGGTCTGGTTCGGTTTTTCTTACATACCGACTCCCTGATGTACAGTCGTCTTTGCTCATTTAAGTCAGTTGGTAGCTCACTGTCGCTTAGCGTGATTCTAAACCAGAATTATGAAGCCTTCATAATGACCTTTAGAGCCTAAGTCTTTCTCTGATTTATCCTTCTACCACTGATACAAGATTTTTCAGGTAGATAAATGAAGAAATTTAAACTCATTATCTTTAAAAATTATTTTATCTAAATATAAGAAAAATTTTAAACACTCTTTTTCTGGGAAAAGTGTGAATTGAGTAGAATTCAAATGTTTAATGAATTTCTCATAGTGCCCTAAAGCAGGTTTTAAAAATGAAAAAAACCAAACCAAAAGCATACTCTTTGAGTAAGCTGTAGTGGTAAAAAATAATTCATGAGATTTGAAGAGGGTAACAATCAGAAAGCAGAACAAAACCAAGGCAGATCTCTGGTTGTGTGGTGGGTTTGCTTTGGCTTTATGAAAGTAGAGGCTTAAAGCATAACTATAGTTTCAGGAAGAAAACATCAGAGGAATGTAAGAGGTCAATGAGCAGGATGGTGGAGGAAAGAAGAAAGAGCAGGTAGAAGAAGGTTGACGGTTAGTGGAGGAGAGAGGAGTGTGAATGAGCAATCAGAAGCCTGAACAGCCTTTTTCTGAGCAACAGAGCCAAACGCAGGCTGCAGACTGAATTGCAGAAGAGTAGAAGTGAGAAAATAAGCAGTCTCAATATTAGTAGTAACAGGAACCACAGACCACAAATTCTACTGGAAACAATTATTATTATTGATAACAATAACAAATATTCCATTCTTGGCTATCTTCTCACAATGATGCCATTTGGTGGAAGACACAGCTTTATACTGTGGATATATACATACACTTTGGGAGTTTTAATTGTCTAATTCAGTGTGCACAGAGTTGTGAGCTAGTCAGTAGTTGTTAGCAACAGGACAATATTCGTCCGTGGGCTGACTTCATTGTCTTTCCTACCATTGTGCCAGAGTTAGTACTTGGTCCCTGGTGCACAATGACCTAGATAAAATTTGAAAGGACATCCTTGAAATGAAGGGTTCTCTTTTTACTGTTCAGAGTGATTTATCATGCCCCTTTTACAATATTGTTGTTGTTATTGTTTTATAATTTAAATGCATTAAGCATTCAACTTTCTTCACCTCTGTTCCTTGTCCCATTCTGCCGCATTCCTTTCTCAAGAAACATTTACTTCTGTTTTCAACTGTTTTTAAAAAGCAAAAGACATATAAAAAAATTAATGCAAAACCACTCTCTTTTACTCATTCTTATCCTGCTCCTCTTGCCACAGAATATCTACAGCTGAAAAGTTATTATTTCATGAAACAGAATATTGCTCTGATTACAGCCTAATTAATTACTAACACCTACAAATAAAATGCATTAAGGCTGCCAAAAATTACAACCTTCATTAAGGCACTATGTAGAAAAGCGTTAAGAGCTATGTGGGTCATGTTAGCAGATCTATAAATTTTGAAAATTGAACCACTGATGTTCAATATTCTGCTAAGAAGTTTAATATCCCCAAAGAAAGAAATTTGATGTTACTAGTTCTTTAAGAAAATGATCTTTTCTTTCAGAAAAGTCATATTTTTCAAATAAATATCTTTAGTTTTAATGAAGCTGGAAATATTTCTCCCTTACATTCTGCTTGTATAGCTGAAACACAGAATTTGAGTGCTTCTTTCTGACTTAATGTGTCAGTGTCAGGTAATATTCTTCCTGAGATACCAAGTGAGGCTCAGCAAAGTGCTGCAGCAGACGTCTGTGCTACTCTTGCACAGTTGCTTCCAAAACTTCCAAAGAGCCAACAGGAAGAAAAAAGAAGACGACTACTAAAATACGAAATGCTTAACATTTGAAGTGTGCTCCAGGTTTTGACTCTGTTGATGTCTTAGTATCTTCAAGTCCAAGTACAAAGTATATATGGACAAGTGTGACAAGTTGCAGCTAACTGGAAAATGGTTCGTTATTCATAGCTTAGTTTAGTGCTTCATAGCCTTCTGAGCAAAATCTGTCGCATTGTAAAGAGAGAGGTCATATGAAAAAATCTTTTAAAGTTGTACCAGATCATATAAGCCCAGAGATATGCGCAGCAGAGAACGCTTTGTGTTGTCACTTTGTGCTCAGACTGGATCTGTAAGAACTAAAGTATGTGCTGAATTGTTAACATCAGACCTAACTGCCACTGAATTTGGAATATCTCTCATCAGTACTACTTCATACTACGCTTTCTAAGGAATATGCGGAGCACATTGTAGCTATTGAGGTTTTTTTCTTTTCTCCTAATCTTTAATTGAAATCTTTTTTATTATCAGTATTCATTATAAAGAAGCCACTTCAGGAAAGATTCCCCCCCCCCCCCCCCCAATACCTATTAATAGAGTAGTTAGCGTGTATTTGTAGACAATAAAACAAAATGAAGCATAGATTCCTGGTAGGGAATTCTGCAGGGAGAGCCTTATTGCATAAATGTGAATAAATAGGAAAAAAGATCTTAATTTCCAAAGAACAAGAGTAATTTCCAGATTTTCATATGTAAAGAAAAGTCACCATTTGAACACTAAATCATAAAATAAAAATGCAAAGCTGAAAATTAATTCAAGAGAAACCATCCTTCATAAAAAAGCATTGCCTGTCAGCATTTGTAAAATTGGAAGGCACTATCACAAAGAAACAGGCTGTCTTCCATATACAAATGCTATAGCATTTAACCTGCTAAAAATAAACAAAAACAGCCTACCAAATCAGTCAGTCAACAGATGAACAGGGCACAAATGGTTCACATCGTCACCCAGCACTAAATGTAGCCAGCTTTGGGCCTTACTGAGCAAAAACTCATGGCGGAGAATCTAAATATTTGATACATTCTGTTTGCCAGGCTGAGATACAAGAAGAGGGGAAACCTTCTCTCCCTTGTTTTAAAGGTCATTACTTCAAAACGCATCAGAAGCTGATTAAGTAGAGGTGAGTGAACTTTTCAAAGTGCACGTTTCAAGTGAAACTTATTGTGTAAAATTCTGTGAGGTAAAGTACTTTCTTTTCACCAAGTACAGTCTGTGGCAGTAAAATTCATTGCAAATAGGAGGTATTAACTTGGAACAGCTCACCCAGTCCAAAAGCCGTGCCAGTAAATGGGATAGTGAGGGGCTAACACCTGAAGTTGGTGTAGGTTTTGCCACTCATTTTGACAGGAGTTAGACTGGTTATACTGGATCATAGGTCCATTCGGTATGTCCTAAGTTACAATAATCAGTGCCGCACAGAGAACAAGAAAAATGTGTTTTGCAGATTTCCAAAGTGCAGACTAATAGGATTTTGCAGTGTTGCCACTGACAGTGGAGAACACCAGGTCAAAAAATTATATTAAGCGTTACCTGGGAAGGCACAAATGGAATTGTCCCCATGTCCCCTGAACCAGCAAGTACTCAAATCTAGTCAGCTCAGCCTGCATCTCCTCTGATTAATACAAATAGCTGAAAACACCAAGAATGATTCTTGGAGACTTGAACACTGTTATTTAGATGTATTTTAAAGTAATTGGAAAAAGTGGAAATACTCATATGACTTTATGTCACAACTTCTATGATGTCTATCCATCAGCTTTGCTTTAATACACACCGTTATCTCTTGTGCTTTCTTTGTGTATATGTTGATAGCATCATGTTTTTCTTTTCCTTTAAATGCTTTTTTGCAATCTTCAAAGGTATAAGGTAGAATAGAATAGTTCAAAGGTCTGTAAATATTTTCAGCCTGATTTCTATGCCTGCGTGTTCTGAAAGAGGGAAATAAACTGAATGCTGGTTTAAAGATACACTTTCCCTTTAAAGAAGCAATGAAAGCTTGATCTGTTAGATGTTTAATTTGGACTTCTTTAATGTGTGATTGATGCTAGCCCAAAATCTTCTGTCTCCATCTTTGTTGCTGCAACTTCTAAGAAAGCACAGCTTCTCCAAGTTTTGTAAGAATCAAAATGTTTTGATTTTTATCATTGAAATATATGATATTCTGTTAGAAAGATCTGTGATTTTATTGTACTATCCTTTGGAAAGTCACTAGCCTGAGATTTTTTTTTTTTTTTTCACTTATTTATGTCTGCCTAATCAGTCATTAAGAATCCAAAGGACTTAAGATCTTCCTACAAAATACAGGACAATGCTGTCTATGTGTCTTCTATTGGTAAAACAGATTCTAGCAGCCTCAATTCTACATGTGGACAGATACAGATGAGTGGCAAGGTCAGTCACTTCTGCTTATATAGTCATAGTAGTCATAATAGCACCTGGTCTTGATTTAGTACAGATTTAAAAAGCACTTTACAAAGGAGGTCAGGAACACTGAGAGGTCCGGCAGCAGAGAGAGGAAGTGACTTGCTTGAGGACATTCATCACTGTCATGAGTGTAGAAGGGACTCAAGAACTCCAGTTTGGTGCTTAAACTCAGGCGACCCTCCCGGACTTACTATTACAGCTCAGTGGTACCCCAGATGTCTACTCACATTTATTCCCTATTTTACATATAGTTGTTTGATCTGTGCTCATAACCCTTTTTATTTGTTTCCTAAGAGCACTGAGCATTGAACAAGCTTGCTGACTGGAGTGGCTGCCAAAGCAGCAGATTTTGCAGTCACTGCAGCAGATTGAAAGTGATAATTGTGAAAACCGGGAACTGTAGAGTAAAAGAGGGATTAATCCAGACAGGGGATAGACGAATGTCACATGCTCTTTGTAGCCTATCAAACAGCTGCTATTCAAAATTGCACATATTGATTATTTGAAGCAGTATCCGTATCAGCTCGTGATCAGCTTTTTGGCTTGAATATATCCTTATATAGCATTTGTTCAACAATTTCAACCAACTAACAAATTTGTGAAAATTACAATGTTTGCATGTGATTCACAAACAATAAAAGAAGTGAAAATACTGAATAAACGATTCACAATAATGGAGCTTCACATTATTACAAAATCATTTGACATTTCTTAAATAGAAAAACCCTGATGTAAAATTGAATTGTCTTTTTTCCCTTTTTGCCTTCCCCCACCCCACTCTTTCAGTGCAGTTAAAAATCCATAAGTCATAGAATCTATATCGGTGCTTGAAATTTGAAGAAATAAAAGGCACAACTGAAGGAAATGAACAGGCTGTGTTTGTAATGATGGTGTGCATGTGGAACAACATTTATTAGTCTTTCTGTGAACGAAGTTTATTCACAGAGAAAATGGTTAATGTTTGATTTATTGAGATAGTTACATTTTTCATTTATACAGAATAGTAAATCATTTTGGGGATTAACTTTATGTCTCTTGGTACCATGTATTAAAGGGTTCTTTAAGTCTAATCCTAAAAGGACTGTGCAAAAGCACATCAGAAAACAGGGCACACCTCATGTTACAGGACTTTTCCAACACTGCCATACTTTACAGATGTGTAGGCAGCAAATTATGGCACTCAGTTTTTTGAAGTCTTTACAGATAATCAAAAGTTATCCATTGCCTGCATATATCCAGTTGGCAAAAACATTATAGTTGGATATAAGCTTTTATATGCCTTAGTATTGAGAAAATACTGCTTTTCAAGAAAATTTAAAGAAACATATATAAAAATACTCTGGAGACAAGAAGTAAAAACAAACTCATTGTGGATCTTGAAATTAATAATAACATGTACTATTTAAAATATATCAGCCTAAAATTTAGGAACACTACTTCAGAAGAATAATACATTGTATCAATACATGATAGGAACACTACTTCAGAAGAATAATACATTGTATCAATATATGAAGCTAAAATATTTTGAATTTCTAAACATAACAGCTAGGTTGGATATAGGTTGGATTTCTCAAACATAACTTTTAATTTTTGGAGAAAAATTAACTAACTCAATTTTTCTTTTGATGGCCAAAACAAACAAACAAAAACAACAAACAAAAAACAAAACAAAAAATGGAAGGGAGAAAAGACTTCAATTACTTTTGGGTAAATTTGTAGGTAAACTCCAAATTTTTTTTAACTGGTCAAGCTACTGTAATATCTCAAGGAAGTTTTAGGTGCCCTTCAAAAGCTCCCTGACCAGCCTGTATAGAAGCATACACGTTAAAGCTGGCAACAACACCAAGAGGTCATGATACTGTCCAAATCAGAATTAACTACAACTAAATCATTCCTGAAAACTGTTTGCCTAACCATCTTCTTAATAGCTTTCATTAATGGAAAGCTAGACATACCATTCATCATTTTTCCCTTAATACTGACCCTGTATTTTCCATGTTCCAACTCAAAAGAAGAAAAACTTCTTCACCAACAGGGTTGTCAGGCATTGGAACAGGCTGCCCAGGGAAGTGGTGGAGTCACCATCCCTGGAGGTATTTAAAAGACGTGTAGATGTGGTGCTTAGGGACATGGTTTAGTGGTGGACTTGGCAGTGCTAGGTTAGCGGTTAGACTCAATGATCTTAAAGGTCCTTTCCAACCTAAATGATTCTATGATTCAAAACTTTTTCTCATCTTAACCACACTGGACATGGTGAACAGTGTACTCCTTTTCTGCATCTTCATTGGTTGTATTTGAAGACTGCTACCAAGTTTCCTTTACCTTCTCTTCTCTCAGTTAAGCCTCTCCATGTCTTCCATTTATTTATTCTTCTCTTAGGTCAAATTTTCTACCCTTCTTATTAGCCATAAGTAGCTGCACATTTTGATCCCAGGTGTGACTTTCCAGTAGTAAGTAGAAAAATAAAATTATTGCATGCGCCTTCCAGATGCATCCGTTATATCTCCACCCAGTCTGAAGGTCAGGGTTTTTTGCTTTTTTGCAGTGGTTTGACATAGTTGACTCATGTTTGGTTGTGATCTCTATCTGATGTCTTTTACCCATTTTCCCAATTTGCTAAGTGGATAAATCAAGGTTGGGCAGGTTTCCTGAGTGTTGATGTTTGGGCTTGAGCTATGGCTTTCTACCTGTACCAGAAAACTCTTATCATATTTTTAACTGTATTTTCTCATGCTTAAGAGGACATTAAAAACATGCCAAATGTCATAAGGCAGTTGACATTCAGTCTGAATGTCTTCCAACACACAACACAATACCACAGTTTTACTGTTTAGTGCTCTGTTTGTTGTTCATTTATGTTGTCATTCTTCACAGTGTGCCCCGCAGGACAAGAATTCTCTGTTTATTATATCTAAATGTACTCAATATATTGCCTAACACAGAGGGCCACAATAATTTGGGAGGGTGGTGGGTCCTGTAGGTACTATCAAAATACAGACAGTAACAGGAACAAATTAATATACTGTAGCTATCTGCTTATTTAAAGAGAGAAAGATTACCTTTATGGCACTATTTTTAAAGTGCTGAATTTTATAATATGGGTTTAAATAGAGAATAGTATATGAATTAATGAAGAGTACAGGCCCATTACCAAAATGGGTTAAAAAAAGAGTCTTCATGTTACCTTAAAACATCTCTGAACTTAGGACAGACCTTTTATTTCAAAGATATTTAGCACTGTTTTTACCATTTCAAAGCTAACTCTGAAGCTTTAGCCTTTACTTATGCTCAGCTGCTTTTCTACTGGCTAGAAAGGGGTGCAGCACATCTGGTAGCCAATTGCCAGTAGCGTCCTAAATGAGACTGGTGTCATGGCTCCTAAATCCTAATATCATCTTTGAAATCAGGTCTTCAGTGACTTCAGGTATTTGGCACTGCTGCTTTCTCCCCAGCTGAAAAGAATTCTAATTTACTTTCCTCTTTAGATCTGCACAGGGAATGATTCTACATCAAATTGTTATGATCAGGGAAGATATTGCTTGCAGCAGTCTCTCACAGGTTTCAAAATGACTCACAGGGATTGAAAAGCTGTATGCATGTCAGCAGTGAAGGAAAAGGGGAGGAAACACAAAAAGGGGAAGTGGACAATTTGGAACTTTGGATGGCAGTCAATTTGCAAACAAAAAAAGGCAAATGGAAAATACATATAAAGAGAGAGTGCGCTTATTTCTGAGGTGGAGACAAAAAGATTTTGAAATGTAACTACACATAGTACAAATGCATCTTTAGACATCTCTCTGTTCAAAATTATATCCTTTCTTACAGGCTAACTCATTTGTAGTTTGTTTTTGGTTTTGTTTTTTTTAATGAAGATGGGAAAATATTACTGAGAGTTTTGATGGGGTGAAAAAATCTCATTGTTTTAACTGAATTTTGGCACTTTTCATACCAGTCTTCTGGAATTCAATTGCAGTCCATTGCAATTTTCAAAGACATGTCAATGAAATTGCCTCCTCAGAAAAAAGTAATTCAGAAATATGAATGATTAGAAAAGATGGCAAGTATGTTTATTATAAAAAAAAATCCCCATGAAACCTTATATAAATGTTATGAAAAGGAAGGTTCTGTTTCCCCAAACTGCACATACACACCATTTTTACATTATTTTTTAACTTGCAAATTTTAAAGAATATTTTCTTATTTTAACACTTGCAAAGTTGTACATATATTGTGTCAAGGTGCATTTATACTCTTAAAAATCTTCCTTTCTTCACCAGAAACCTATCAGAATCCTTCTCACTACCTTTTCCAAATGAAGTCACAGTGAGTACCACAAGTGATGCTTGTTCGGGGAGTAGATCGTTTTCAGTTTATTATCAAATATAATGTATTTGTTCATGAAATCCATATATGCAAAAATAATATTAAAAAGCTTTATGCACTATTTTGATTGACATTTTTTGAATGGCATGTGGCGTGTGCAGTACTACACTGTACTGCACAGATACTGTACTACTATCGTGCAGCTAAAACTCCTTGTTTACTAATTCACCCTTTTCTCCTGCATTACTGTCTTATTGGAGTTAAAAAAAATTATAGTCATATGATAAGCCAGCACTCAGTCTCTGTACTGTCCGATTACCCTTATACGATACTCCTACACAAGACCAGGTCAATAAATCTCCACGGTGGACAATTATTCACAGCGTTTCTGTGGTACAAAAGCTGTTCTCATGCAACAACACTGTTACAAAGCCAGATGCTTAAGATACGCAGGAGGCACTATTGCAGCTGGTAAAGAGAGGCTTGTCCTCGCCCCTGCTATACAACGAAAGGCATGACCCTCTGGGAAAACGCGTGTTTCTCTCCACCTTCTGAAATAGACCCTTTGGTTGACAAAGCTGATGCGATCTCTCAGAGGAAGTCAGGACAAGCTTCAAGGCTTGCCCGGAGTCGTGGTATTCTCTTTGCAGGAGTTGCAGTGACCTACGCTTGTCAGACAGGACTTCTCCAAAGAGTTTCGAAGTGTCACACTGGTTCTCCCAACAGCAGCTATAGCTCCCGTGTGCCTTGAGGCCCCTAACCTTTTCTTGAAATGAAGGTCTTCCGAGAGAAGGCTTGTGCACATCATTTTACTTGGACCCACTACTTCCAGAGATAACTCAGGAACAGTTGTCAGGTTTACACAGACCCACCTTGAGTAGCAGACTGGATAGGAGGCAAACAGCTATGAAAAATAAAACATAGTTCATAATACTAGATTATACAGGCAACAACAAATTCTTTCACGGGTGCTTCAACGTCCCTGTTGGAGATCGCCGTTTGCGTGCACCGTGCCTGCCCGCTAACCTCCTCAGCACAGGGAGAAGGAAGCTGTTGGCAGTGCCGGCGGTCGGCTCGTGCCCACGGGGCTGTCCCGCCCTGGGACAGTTCTTGCTCCAGTTTCACCTTCGGTATGATCTCCGAGCTGTGTGCACCAGCTTAGAGGTGTGATGCTTTTCGGAGTAACTGTGCCAGAGGCACTTTCTCAGTTCTAGGGGGCAAAATCCTCTCTCTCTTCCCCTCTCTTTCTCTCTTTCCCTCATTATCCCCAATTGCGCCTGTACTGTTCTTTCAATATATGTGTAGATTGCGAGCCTTTCTTCTTGCCTTCAAAAATGGAGATTTATGTCTAGCACTAATTCATGTACCTTAATATTTTATACTTCTGCCACATTCTTATTTTCCTCCCAACGTAAATGTGTTTCAAGTGTTTCCATTGCTACCCAGGTTTCACCCTCACTACTGACGCATTCAGCAAGGTTGACAGCACTTAGCAAGTTTTTAGCTTCTGACAGAAGCTACAAAAGATACCTGGGGGCAGAGTGTATCGTGGCGGGCTCCATAAAGCTTTGCTCTACCTCCTTCCCACCGCTCCTACCTCCTGTTCAAAGGCTTTGATTATCATAACATGGTACCATTTGCCTTCCTTAAAAGGCCATTCATTGCTGCAGAGCCCTCCTGGAAGAACTACATGCTGCAACTTTTAAAAAGCCATATAGGAAATGTTGCTGGCAGTCATGTTTCCACCAACGCCCCGAAGATATTATGTCTGCTCCTCTGGCTTGGCGTAATATTTCCAGGGCTGTTGGCACATCAGCTGCTATCACTCCAGCACACCACTGACACAGAGAGCCATAACTTTAAATACACAGTATAAAAAAATCTTTGTATTACAGTACATGAGTAAACTGAAGGTTATACATTACAATTTATGAGAGTGAATTTCATAAAATTTATTTCCCTTTACTTTCTTAGCTGCATAGATCATTCAGTGGAATGATCTATCTTTTCATTTAATCTTTAATTTTTTTTCCCCCAGTATTTGTTCCTAAAATGAAAATTGATTTTGAACAATTCATCAGTGCACTAGGAGTTTTTCTGACATTATTCCCACTCTTTCCGTTGTACAGACAACTAGCTTTTCGCAGATCTTTTCAGAGAGGCTTTGTCGTTCTGATTTTTCCTCTTAGGGTATTAAGCACTAAGTGATTATTCTTTAAAAGTATACAGGCAGGCCAGTTCTCTAAGACTGAAGTGCAGAATACTACAGAGGCATTGTCTTTGTGTATTTCAACCATTTATCAAATACAAAGAATATGTCAGTTTCCATAATCAAGTTTTCACTTTTGTTACAGATTATGAATTACAAAATATTATTTTATACTGAATAAATCAACACCATAAGTGTTGTTTTGTTGTTTTACATGTTCTTTATTGTTTATTTGCATATTTTAACCTTTTTAGTCTTTAACATTTAAAAGAGAATATTAAAGCCGTATATAAATTTCCTCAACAAAGATCATTAGAAGAGCTGATATGGAGAAACTAAGAAGTATAAATAATTAATTAATTTGTTAATTTTGCAGAATTACTTGCAATAGAACTTGTAGAGATTGGATTTCCTAATTGGAAAATAAACCCAACCTTTTATTTCAAGCCTCCATAAATTAGATTAGATTAGATTAGACTAGATTAAACTAGATTAGAAAAAAAATCTTAGGAATTCCAAGTACCATTCCCATTTCTAAGGCATGAAAGGTCTGACTAGATAAAGTTGTTAAAGCCTCTATTAGCAAAGGAAACTATTACTTTTAAGAAAGAGAAATCAGATAAACCCTTTACATTTAAAGTTCTTTTAAAGAAAACACTGTTAATATGGTTAATATACATTGTATTCCAATTTATCAGGAAATTTACATCTTTAGAATGTTTAATTATATTCTTAGTTTTGATAAGTATTGAAATATAGTGTAACACTGTCAATTTTTATTATAGATTTTGTTTAATTCACTGATTAGTTGATCCTTAGTAAAATAAAATTTAAAGAAAATGGGATTTTGTAAAATAATAGATGCATGCAGGATTTCAAAATGATAGGATAAATATTATTATTTTGTATTTTATTTGTTCATTTACTTGCCCAACTTGAAAAAAAAAAAGGAAAATATTCTATTCATATAAGAAAAAAAAATTCAAGTGTTTGATTTTTATGTTCAACCTAAGATATGAATTTGATATAAATTCTACATTTTCTCTGAAATTTATTAAATGTAATTCAGCTACGTAAACTCATTTAAGTAGTATTTTAACCCTATTACATGATCTGATACCACATTGATTTAAAAATACAGGCTTTTTCATCATATCACAATACATCATTTACACCAGGTAATTTAAAATATATTTCAGTTTTTCAAAGGAGAGAAATAAAGACTATATTTGTACCTAAAGTGTTTATACAAGTTGCCTTTTTCAGCACACACTGTTGTAAAGGAAATGGTTATCCTTTTCATACAATTTCTACATAGTGACATATTCCTTGTTGAAAGCACAAGCATGAAAATTAATTTTCTACAATGTGCGAGCTTGGCTTTATGCCTAAAGCACTTTTCCTTGTCTTTACAAGTATTTTGTATTTAGGGTACTCCATTTTTCTTAGAAGTGTTATAAGATCTTCAAGTTACTATCACAATTATTTAGAGATTCATGGATTGTAAGGTCAGAGGCGACCATTAGGCATTTAGGCTGACATCCTGTGTAACAACTGTATTCAGATTTACTCAGATATCTCTGATATGAAGTCAGTAATTAAAACATATATACTTTGAAGGTGTTCCCACCTGGAATGTACAAGTAGAAGATTTTGATCCCATAGTTACAGTATTAAATATATGGATGAACATACAGAGAGAAGAAGGAGGGAGGACAGAGGAGAAAGGAAAATTTGGGATGTTGAAAGCAAGTTTCACAAGATAATTTCCCAATTTCAGTTTACCACATCTCCAGACAATCAATGGTCAGTATGACCCCTGTTGGTTCTCTAAAACATAAAACAATATACAAGCAGGTCCTGGCCTCAGAAAACCCCTGAATTTCAGATTGCTGAAACTGGCAGATCATGCAATTTCCCTTTATGACAACCCCTATATGGACATCGTACCAAGGCGAGATAGTATTGTCTTCCAAGAGCTGATGGAGAAGCAGTGCTGTGCCACACTACTGTGCTACCACTTGTGCCGTTCCTCCTCTGTGTCTAACAGTGCTCTAGTTTGATTTGAAATAGTTTAAACTAATAAGCAGAGTTTGCTGGCAATTTTATCACTTTTACAACTACAAAAGAGCTCTTTAGTTTGCAGTATTCTGATGGTACTAAACCCTAGGAATATGCACTGCCATATCTACCAAACAAGAAATAGAGAATTCAGTGATAGATATGTGGAAAACCAGCAGTGTCATAGCGTGGAAATATCTCAAATTCTACTTGGTCTGATGGCATCATGTCAGCCATTTAAGTTTTACACAGCACAAGCAAGTTAGGACAAGCAAAAGCACAGTACATGGGCCACTCTCTCGCATGAGCAATACTCTTTTCCTTATGCATTGTTTTGTTTGATTTCACATTTATCTCATTGTCACATGAAACATCCAGTTTAATGAAGCCCAGAATATTTTTTCTGTTTCTTCACTTCATGTAAGATTGTTTATTCATTTATATTTTGTATATATTATTCATCAAGGTGCTCTGTTATTTAAAGCTCCATTTGAGGGAGCACAGTAAGGCTAATAATAAATTCTGCAAAGTGGAAGTTTGGACCTGTTTTCCAAATAGCTATTTATAGAAGCTCTTTAATTTCTAGCCACTAGTTCATTCAGGAATTCAATTTCCTGGTTACTTATGCTTTGTTCAATTAAATAAGTGACAATATTCCTCTTTTAGTCTGATTTTCTTTTCAAAATCCTAAATATTAATGATATTTTCATCAATTATCTTTTCTAAAATCAGTAATTAGGTATTGTTCACATATGGAAAAAAATGAAATATGAAGTAGATTTTCATAGTGACTTAGAACAGATGGATTCCTATCGTTCATTATTATATACCCTTATTTAAAATAAGAAATTAACATGAATTTTAATTTAAAATATTTCTCTGAAGGTCTGTATTTACATGAGGTATTAAAGTCTATCATGAGCTCTGAGTGTGTCTGGACTCATACAAATTTTGCAAATGAAAAGTGAGAAAGGTATTGTGTGAATTTTGTGAGTCCTGAAAGATTAAGAGAAGATTTAATTTCAGGCAGAATAATATTGTTATTTTAATCACAGAATTAAATAGCTGAGATGAGATGGCCATATAAGCCCTCAAGAAAAGGACTGCATCTGGGCTGAAAGAAAAGTTTGGCGGCTTCTTCTCAACTTCATAGCAATAGTTTTGTTCATGAGCACTGCAAGTGGCAGAGATCAGCTCCTTAGGAACAAAAATGACGGCATCAGCGCTTGAGTTACAGATATGGAAAAATATCGAGCTTATATCCAAACCTACAAACAATTATTCACCTGCCTGATTTTACGCAGGTCATGCTGAAGCACCCAGCTCTTCATCACCTTTGACCAGGAACCACGTGCTACTGCTGCCCTAAAGACTATTTATTACAGTGACCGTCCTCCGATCGTGACAGCTCCCGGCTTTATAACATCACACCGTTTCTTATCAGTATTTAGAGGAGGTGACTTTCCTTTTTCATGCTAATCTTTAAAAAACAAAATCTGCCTTTCAGTGCAAGTGCTTGAGACTTGACAGGGTGTAGCAGAAGCTAAGGACGTCATGTGCTACCCACTGCCTGAGACTTATCTCTGTGGAGGCCTAGAAAGCATAGTTGCTCAGTCTAATACAGTCTCACAGCCTTAACAAAGTGAGACTGGACTTGTTTTGAGAGCAACTGTTTCTAAACTGACTTCTACCACTTTGCAAGTCATTTTCCAATCCCTGATTCACCAAGCTAATCTTGCAAAATCCTTAGTGATCTGTTGAAAAGCACCGAAAAAACATATGGTTCTCCTGATTTTTTTCCCCCTTTCAACTGTAACAATTAACTCACAATAAGGAGCTTGACTCTACACTATCCATTTTAAAATACAAAGCCATTACCAGGCCAAAGCGGCAGCTCGAAGTAAATAGAAGCACCTGAAATCACTTATTTCTCTGTGTTTCTGGTGCTTGCACACAAAGCCTTTAACACTGGAACAGTGTGTGTCATTTCAGCCAATTGCGGATTTTGCTACGATTAAGCTGTAAACCCTTGAAAGTAAGGATTTGTCATGGAAATGCTGACACAGCCTTAACTGAAGCAGGGTGAATGGCATGGCATGGCTCTCTGTACCAAAGCGGCACAGCCTCAATTGGCACCAATCTCTGTATACACAGCCATGACAAAAGGGAAGCCGGGAGCCTGAATATTCTCCCAAAGCACTTAAAAGGCCAGCATGAATCATGAGGGTCTTGCATGTTTTTTGTTTGTGTGCAGCTAGAGAGTGTGCTGTGCTATTCATTCCAGGTTAAGCTTTCGGTGCTGTCTAATAAGTGGCCCTTGTACAAAAATGTGATCTGTGCCTTTCCAGATATTTGTATGTCAGGCAGCTACACAGCAGCAACTTCTGTAATCCCTTCTCCTGCAGTTAGAGCTACTAGAAAGGCTTAATAATATCCCAGAGGCAAAGATGAAACGGTATCTCCACAGCTACTGTTTGCTGTAGAGAGCTTTTGAAGTCGAGCTTAAGATGTCTTTATTTCCCTACCAGAAAGAATTTTTTTTTGCCCTTCTTTCT
Organism: Aquila chrysaetos chrysaetos; assembly: GCF_900496995.4. NCBI lineage: Eukaryota > Metazoa > Chordata > Aves > Accipitriformes > Accipitridae > Aquila > Aquila chrysaetos. Next base: position 68,965,728 of record NC_044005.1, read on the forward strand.
CCAGTGTTGTCATGATGATGGCTTTCTGCTTGAAAAATATTCCAAGAGGCTGCAGTGTTCCCATAAAGCATTAGGGAATGAGAACATCTTTTCATCAGGGGCTCCTGGAATCTGTAAGTACAGTTTGTCATTACAGAAACCCACAGCCACCCTACCAGCAATCTCAATTTAAAACCCCACACTTTCTTCCTTATCAGGTTTATAGCAGCCTCAACCTTCACTGGCAGCTTACTCCTGCCTGGCTCTTGGCTTTTAACTTCCGTTTCTAATTAAATCTAAACTGAGTTCATCATACAGCTCCCATTTATAGCACAATTTTCTTTGGTGTAAGAAGGTGAAATATGATAAAGCTGCTAAATCTGCGTATAACCTCATCAAATGATGGTCCAGCTTGATAAAAAAAAGGGGATAGCATCACATTCTTGCAAACACTTATTGATTATAATTATCATAATTATAGTTAGCACTTAGGAGCCCTAATCATTTCCCATGCCCTCTTGTGTCAGGTGCTGAACACTCATGGAACAAAAAGAAAGTCCCAAAATAATAATTTATGATTTAACCATAAGACAAGAGAGCGGATTCAAACAGCAAGCGCTTATAACAAAACAATGGGGCAACACTGATCACCACAGCTCTTGTCAGTGGATTTACCTCTGCTAAGTCTCTTGTTTGTATCTGATCAAGCAAAAATTCTTTGAAAGGTAAAAAATGGTAGTGATGCAGTTTAGCAGAAGTTTCCTGAGGATCCCTTCCCAGACAGGATTAAAAAACAGGAAGCAAGTGTCATTGTGTTTGCTTTGAAAATGTAACAGCTGAGGCTGGGCACAGCATTGTGGATTCAAGGTAAATTTCAATTTCTCAATGGCAAATAACAGATGAAAGGTAGAGCCAGGACTTTCTTAAAAACAAAGCTAACCAGGTTGTTATAGAATATGCTGCAGAAAGAAAGGGGGTTGTGGAGGAATATAAAAAAAAGAAAGTAGGAATATACTTTTGCAGCATCATTGTGTGTATATGTGAATGAGGAAATTGAATTGCTAGAAAAAAGGCATAAAAATTATTCAAACTGAAACCAGTGAGCTTCAGCAGTATTAGATACTTGGAAAAGTGTAAAGAAAAAGTCTTTGCATATACAAAAATATGTAGAAAATAATCCATAAGAGCAAGATAGGATGAGCATAAGGACCTCAAGATATCCATGTCGAAGCTGCCTTTTAGATTCCAAGAAAAACAATGATATTAACAGTAACGCAGGAAAGAAGATTTGAACAAGTTCTGTTTTAATGAGGCTGAACTATGTCACTAAGAGAGCAATCATATCAAGAAGAGGCAACCATGAAGTAAAAAAATAGTAAGGTCACCAGATGATCAGGAAAGAATGATGCCTAAAGGAGTCTCAGAGAGTGGAGTAAAAAACTGGATGTTGCAGAACTTTTTGCCATTTTCTCTGATATTTCACCACCACCCCCGTGCACACCAGACTATGTATTAGGTAAATTTATGGAAGGGTGAGATTCAGCCACAGAAAAAGTTGGAAATATATCAGAATACATAGACAGTGATATTTGCAGGAGCTCACATGAATTCTTTAGAATAACTTATGATTTATTTGTAAGTAGCAAAATGTGGGAAAATATACCTAGGTAATTTTAGGTTTGCCAGGTGCAAGTTCACTAGCATAGCTCAACTCTAATGAAAAGATACCAGCAAAGTTTATATATAATTATAGAAGTCCTCAATCACTGTTCAGAGCAAATGGAAAGGCAGGCAGCAAAATGAATACTTCTCTGAACACACATGGGGTTTTATTCATTTAATTCTGAGCTGATCTGCTGTTATATGAGCTGAGTCATAAGCCAAAGCCAGACAATACTGTCCATATGCCTCATGAAATAAAATCAGTATAAACATTATTATTATTTTCTTGATGATATGTAACTAGTTGTGATAGTTTATCTGGGTGAGACCCGTTAGTAAAATAAATAAATAAATAAAGTTGATTTAGACCAATTTTATTTCGATCTGATACAGACACTGAAGTGAGTGCTTTGCCTGAGAATTTAAACAGGATCACCGCATACAAGATAAGAAGTCCTGTTTTCTCACATTCCTTCTTTCTGCCCCACAGCACTGGCAGACAGCTCTTCCATTAGAGGTGTTTTCTTCCAGTTATTCTCTCCATTTCCATATAGGGACAATAAAGACCAAAACAGGAAGGGAGAAGGATTATGTTGCAACCTCCAGCTGCACTGTGAAGGAGGCCAGACTCCTTGGTGAGGTAGTAGTGCAGAGGACCTGCCCGGCCCTCAAATCTGAAACCTCAGCAAGAGGTTAACCAAACTGCAGAAGACTGAAAATTCCTGCAGCTTAAGTCATCGAGGAGAGCTAAGCTTCCAATACTAAAGAGTCCATGCTAAAACATGAGCATGGGACTTTGATGCAATTCACTGTGAATTCTCATCACACCCCAGAAGATCTCTAGGCTTGCATGCTAGATTTCTAGTGTATCTATGAGAAACTAGTCAAAAGCAGCACATAGAGCACTCACCTCTACCTGCACAGAGTTTTCTGATTGTAGTATTTCCATAGAAACTTAAATGGTCTTGATGACTCAAAGATGTTTCTTGAATATAGAAGAGATATTCAGGTTGGTCGAAGATAGACACCTGGACTTTTCTTTCTTTATACACTACAGAGACAATGCTCTCAGTCCCCAGACCTGGGAAGAGAATAGAGTAGGAAGTTTATTCTAGACTGACATATCCAAATGAAACCTTAAAATATTTCTTTTCGTGATGGTCTTTTTCACTGACAGCAAGGAGGAAGAAAGCACAAAGGTAGATGCTAGCAGACTGTAGATTTTTCGTCCACCTTCCTGCTGTCTAAACTATGCTCATAGCTGCTAATCCTTTCTCTGCAGGGCTCCTAATCTACCCCAACTGGATTCTAACAACCTTGCCAACTATGTATAGTATCCTGATGGCTTGTCCTGCTGCTGCGATCTGCAGCAGCATGTGTCCACCTGCCAGCCTTGCTACAGGGCTTCAGGCTTTCATGATCCCATTCTGACAGCGGCCCTTCATTGTTCCCATGTCTTTGATGCTCTTTTTCTAGGCTTTGCTTCAATAACACTTTGCTTGCCTCTCTTTCTCTCATTCACAGTGGGCAGCTTAGCAATGTGCATAGTATGAATACCCCTTTCATAAATACAGTGCCAGTTGGCCCGCCCCATGCCTTCAAATTGGAAGGCTCTCAGCATTCTGGCTGCTAATCTGCCAGTAGTTTTTACATAGAGTAAGACACCGCTACACTGCTCTATCAGTACATAAACATAGTCCAGCAATATTCAGCATTCAGTGTCACATCTTTATCACAGCACGTGGCAATGAATTTTTAGGGTTGCAAGAGAAGGTGAAACAGATAATACCTTCATTTACAAATATCTTGCTGGCTAACAATAACAGATACTAATTTAGATTTTCAAATACATTCTTTCTTTCTTTTTCCTTTCTTTCTTTCTTTCAATGTTGTAGCCTCCTTAAGGGAATTGTCTAATCATTGTGTTCACAGAACATTGCTGGGGACTGAGGAAAAAGAGGAAAAAAACCTAAGCGCACAGTGAGAGTGCCACTGAGAAGTCATTACTTTGCTGGCAGATATAGTGATTATTATAACAGATGATACAAAACTCTTAAAGTGCAATAGTATTTGCATCTGTGTGAATGTGTCTTTCACTTAAACTTCAGGAAACCCAAAGGCCTACTTCCTTTTGGTTTCATTCCCCATGTTCCCACTTAAATATTCTCACTGATTGAGATATTACATATCATTTTTTAGTGATGTTAACTTAATTATTTCTTATCTGTGGAGGATTTAGCATACTGGTGTAGCTGGCATTAATTATTAAATAAAAGAGAAATTATCTGTAGATCAGGATGTTCTCTTAGCTTGAAGTCATCTTCTGTTTTTTTATAATCTTGCCCAAAACTTCCTCTCTTTTTTCCTGTAGACTTTAAAAACAAGTGCTTCTTACCTGAAAATTACCCTGAGACAAAGCAGGGATCAAAACAAAGGACACAAACTTTATCATTAATACCATGCTTCACTAACGAATGTTTTGCTTGTCAACACCTGTCAGGCTTGTAATATTTTCTTCTCAAGCATGGAAGGTACTATAGAAATCTCAAAACCTCATGGGAATTCAGAACAAAATGTCTGGGAATAAATATAACACTTTATCTGATGCTTTGAGACACCATGAAAACATCATGATCAAATATAGATACAGAAAATCCATGCTGCTTCTTTTTTATTTTTTAAATAAGTATCACAATTTTATACACTTTTAACAAATCATTCTTCTTGCTTTGCAAAGGCTTAATTCACCTAAATGTGAAGAAATACATACCTTCTTTGTGTTAATGGTAAGGACTTTGCATTTTGTAGGTGTTTCTGATTTACTACTGAGTGACCTTCCTGCAGGTAGGGCTCCCAGAATGGCTACACAGTGCAATGTGCTATTACTCCCCGTAGATATGGTACTATCTGCAGCATCAATAAACTCTTGAGCAGATGTTCAATACCCAAACATAATGACCACTGGGGAGCCATGATAACTGCCTACAAATACATAACGGAATGTTATAAGAGGATGGGGACCAATTATTCTCATTAGCCAACAAGGGCAGAATAAGAAGGAATGAGCATTCCCTCTAACCAGGAAATTTTAGCTTGATTTAAGAAAATCTTTAGCTGATAAAACAAGATTAAGAAATTATAAAAAACTGCCAAAGGAATTGATAAAATTGTCATCATTTAAGATATTTAATGTGGCCTTCTAGTATGCCTATTTCAGCAAGCAAACACATGGTATAGTACTTTTTAGCTAGATTTATATTTGTCTTAGAGGAATTGTGTGTCTTACTAATGAAATCTAGTTTGAGAATGATCTTACTGTGGTTGGCCAAAACAGCTACTTGTTTCAGCTCCCAATGACCAGATACTAATCAAGAAAAGTCACTTATGTAGTGTTTGAAACAAAAATTAAAAATCTTGTCAAGGCATCCATTTGTGTATGTATGGATACTTGCAGCACTCTGCTATGGGTTTTTTACCTTTATACTAAAAGTCAAAATTTATATGGAAGAGGGCAATGCTTTTCCAAACTTCTTTTATATCCTTTCCTTTCAACACTTTTTCTGAGCTATTTAAAGTATTACAGAAAAAATTCCTTAAGCAGATGAATGATCTTATAGCATGAGTGTGCAATCTTACAGAAAGTGAATGATTACTATAATATTTATTTTATTTTAAAACAGTATTTTAGGCATCGTATTTCCAAAAGTGAAATGTCTTCCTTTCAGTCCCCATTGACTCTCAGACTTCCCATCAGAATCCTCATCAAAAGTGATAAATATCTACAATGTTTCAAGTTTAAAAAAACATCACAAGTTGACTAACTGCAAGAACTGACTGCAGAAATATACTGAAAGAGAGAAAGCAATATCTTTCTTTTCTGCAGATAGAAAATGTTTATTCCTTAGTTAGGAAGAGCTTTGAATAGTTACTAAAAAAATGTATTAGCTTCCTAGTCAATAGTGATAAAAGTAGAAAGTATGTGAGATCACTTTTATGAGTTGAATACATGACAGAAGAAATGGTGACTTTTATCTACTGACAGTACTTCCAGCGGGTCTGAATATAGCTACACATTGTAGTCTTGTATTATGTACTAGCTTCATTGCACTATTTTTGAGATAAATATGCAGATTTCATGTTGTAATAAGATCTGTTCTTCTGTTCTCAAGGTAGACATTTATGCTTTTCGCTTGAGTAGATTAAGTTAAAATAGTACCTGCACTTCTGTCATTTGTAGCTGTCATTACACATGATTGTCAGACAAGTTTGTATGTGACTAGTGACATGCTATAGAATAATTCCTTTCAGAAACCTGATCAGCAATTTAGCTAATAACATTCAACTGCGATGGCTCTGAAGCATATGGATCTGGTAGGATTTGAAGTGTGTTTACCACATTATGTTCCTCTATGCCTTCATACTGTATCAGGGCTATAGGTTACCTGTACAGGGCAATTGAAAACAAATACAATGATATTCAGTTATGCTGCAAAACTCCTTTAATCTAAAGTTCCTAGAGATTACAAAGAATAAAATGATTTCTAGAGTTTTGTGAAACGTAAACTTTATGGTCATTTTACTGCTGGCAAATTGTGATTCACAAGCATTATGTGTTTCATCTACCACCATGTGGTAGACATCCAGAATTTCTAACTTAAAAGCTTTCTCTGACCAAATATCGATGTTTTTCTGCAAAGTATCACGCTCAACCAATATAACAAGATTGGTGTGCTAGATATGAAACCTTCACAGTAAAATCCCAAGTATTCCTGATGTTTCCTTAAGACTTCCTTAGAATGTGATTGTATAAATGGATGTGTTCCAATGCCTTTATTCTTTTTTTGTCTGGATTCTGTAACTGCAGTACCTATGTCTGTTCATAAGCTTATGGTCTGAAAGCAACGATATATTTCTCTGGAGAAGGAAACCATTGAAAATTTAGGTTATTTCTGTACCAGCAAATTAAACCTGCCCAAGAATATATTGGAGCACTGAAGCTAGCTGGCATAGAAAAACTTGTGTGCATGCTTGTATAGTTTCACTGCCTCCAAAGGAAGTCATCTAAATGCAAATTGTTCATTGGTAATGGTTCCTGGAATGTTCTTACTCCCAAACTATGACTGGGAATTGCTGGGGAAGTCCTAGCCAACATATGCCAAAATTGTGCTTGAGGGGGTTCTAAGATTTACCAGTGTAGAAGATCCTATTAAAATGCTACTTTACTAATAGAACCATACTAGTGTGTATGTACCTAAAATTACTTACTCTGGAAAAAAAATTATAATGAGAAGTCTGTAAGCATGCCTCAACATATGCAAGTGTCGTGGTTTAACCCCAGCCAGCAACTAAGCATCACACATCCCCTGTCTCACTTCCCCTCCCCTCAGTGGGATGGAGAGGAGAATTTGGGAAAAAAAAAATGGTAAAACTCATGGGTTGAGATAACAACAGTTTGATAGGACAGTAAAGAAGAAACTAATAATTATAATAATAATAAAATGACCATACTAATAAAAGGATTGGAATATACAAAACAAGTGATGCACAATGCAATTGCTCACCACTCATTGACTGATGCCAAGTTAGTTCCTAAGCAGTGATCTGCCCCAGGCCAACTGCCCCCAGTTTATATACTGGGCATGATGTCACATGGTATGGGATATCCCTTTGGCCAGTTTGGACCAGCTGCCCTGGCTCTGTCCCCTCCCAGCTTCTTGTGCCCCTCCAGCCTTCTTGCTGGCTGGGCATCAGAAGCTGAAAAATCCTTGGCTTAGTCTAAACACTACTTAGCAACAACTGAAAACATCAGTGTGTTATGAGTATTATTCTCATACTAAATCCAAAACATAGCCCTATACCAGCTACTAGAAAGAAAATTAATTCTATTGCAGCTGAAACCAGGACAGCAAGAAAGAGGACAAGTATATTATCAAAAAGATTTGCAGTTCAACTAATCTAGTAGATTTTATTCCAGCAGACAACTTCAGTTGTACCTTCAGGGGTCACGTTTGTATGCTGAATTTATACTGAGGAATGCCAGGTAGAAGTTTCTATTTGTAGTACATTAGGTAGAATTTTGATTGAAGGAAGTTTGTTCAGCAGTAACCTGTAAACAATTATTCAGGTATTTCCTACAACATGATGTTTATTCTTTGTGGGGAAAACATAGGAATAAAAATCAGTGTAAGTTGTTCTTGGCATTTCCCGGGAAGGCTAAACATAATAAAAAAAAAAAAATGCACATAGGTTTTCAGATAATATATTCGCAGTCATTTCCTTATGTCATAGTTAGTGTCTATAGAGCAGAGATGATTGAACTGCTTCACTTAGCACAAAGACCCAGAAACAGATCTTAGTATCCTTATGGAGATTCAATATGCAAAAAATAAAAAGTGATTTGAACATCTGCTACTTGAATTCCTTACTAATCTGCCAAAGAGAATGCTTGGGATTGTTTTTAGCAATAAGAAAAATACACAGTGAGTTGGAAGACATTGATAACACTTGAGCAGAACAGCTCTTCAGCACTCTGATGAGATGAGTTACTGTACAGATGGCTTCCATCATGCAAGTCTTTTCTGTTTATAGGGCTGCAGGTGGTAGAGTGGGAAACAGGGTAAGTGGAGGAAAGGTTAGGACTCCAAATCAATTGTAGCAGTTCACCAAGTAAAATCTGTCCCTCCTGAATGTACTAGCTGTTTATCAGCACTGCCATCTAGAGCTGTGTGAAAAAAATTCACCGTAGACAGCAGAAATGGTGAAATTAGATCTTTCATTGTTTAAGAAGGTTGTACATAGAGGGAAAAGTAGACATCTTACACATTTTGTTATCTTAAGGCAGGTCATCCAGCAACTGTGGTAAGGGAGCAAGAGAAGCTGGGAAAAAAGAGAATGAAAATAATCTCTAAAATACTCATATAACCTTGGCTGATTTTCATGCTTGGCAAAAAGACTTTGTAAGAATTAGTACAGTACACAGGTTAGCTTCCCCTTTGTAGCACAACTGAAATTTGCATTCTCCTGATTTGGGACAATTTTGCTGCACCTATGGGCTAGTTATTTTATCTGTTATGCATCCAGTTTAAAATACTTTGAAGTACACAGTAATCACACAGTTCTTTTGCTGCAGCTTTAACTCCCCTGGGGTGATTTTAATCATTCAGGAAGTTAAGAGCACTGAGGAGGTATCACAAGGGCTAGTGACAGCCAGAGATCCACTGAACTAATTTTATAATTGTTCGAGTTTCAGGGAGGGTAGGAAAAGAGCCAAGTGGAAGTTCTGGGGAAGCTCGGAGCTTTATGATGCTGTCCAGATCTCCTTGTGCAGTCAAAAGCACGGGTATCTTGCTTGCTTTGTTACCATGTTGTTATTTTCGCACACAAATGCAAACCAGTTGTGTTCTATGTATCTTTTTTCCATACAAGCCGGGGAAATTATGACCTTTTTCAGTTGCATTACTTCATTCCTTTAAGCAAGGATTGTAGGTTGTTTTCCATAGGAATGAACACAACCTATTTTTCAGGCTAGGACAGACTTTCAAGACAAAGGAGTGAAGAAACACAAGCTCTTTTTCTACCTAATCCTTGAAATATTATTTAATATAATCATTAGCTGTAAGGCACTTAAATAGCTATGATATAGCCGGAATCCATGAAAGCATTAAAGTGAATATTTTTGCAAGTATCTGGGTACCTAATTCTGAGTTCTATGGAAACAGTATGTATTCATACTGGCATACATAAAAAACTGGCTTTTTAGTCACAACTACACTGCAATCTAAAAGCACTTGTAAGAGTGTTTTTAGGCATTTAGGCTGGATGTCCTCCTCTAGGTGTTTTCGTCTGAGGTTTCTCACACACCACATCATATTCCTACAGCCCCTTGCTGGTGGGCATGGCCAGCGCCTCTCAGCACACACAGTGCAACAGATTTACTGGCATCACACCGACCCTACAGGTGGCTGTAGGAAGCTCATAAAGGGTTGGGAGCCTTGCTGAGCCCAGTATGTGTTCTCTGTCATGGCTGGAGACACCCTGGCCAGAAAGACTGGCCTTCAGACATGAGTCTGTTGTCTCCCTCTGCTTCTGGGTACAGTCTGCATACACCGGGCATCACGAAGCCCTTCAGGTATGGCACAACCAGCAGAGGTTAGCCAGCTTTCCTCTGGGCAAAGGCATGTTCATGCTCTCCATAAAGACCTGACCACAGCAGGGTGTGAGAGCTCATCTCTTCCAGAAATCTAAGCCCAGTGCAAGTTGACATCATCTGGAAGCTGCCTTCCATGAGACTCAGTCCATCACCCACTACATCAATGTGGACACACTCGCTGAGATAATCTCATTTCTTTGGGACTACCTACCTGTGCTGGTTTTGGCTGGGATAGAGTTAATTTTCTTCATACTAGCTCATGAGGCTATGTTTTGGATTTGTGCTGGGAACAGTGTTGATAACACAGGTCTGTTTTCGTTACTGCTGAGCAGTGCTTACCCAGAGCCAAGGGCTTTTCTGCTCCTCACCCCACCCCACCAGCGAGGAGGCTGGGGGGGCACAAGGAGTCGGGAGGGGACACAGCTGGGACAGCTGACCCCGACTGACCCAAGGGGTATCCCAGACCATAGGACGTCATGCTCAGCATATACAGCTGGGGGAAGAAGGAGGAAGGGGGGGACATTGGGAGTGATGGTGTTTGACTTCCCAAGTAACCATTAGGCGTGATGGAGCCCTGCTGTCCTGGAGGTGGCTGAACACCTGCCTGCCCATGGGAAGTAGGGAATGAATTCCTTGCTTTGCTTTGCTTGTGTGTATGGCTTTTGCTTTATCTATTAAACTGTCTTTATGTCAGCCCACGAGTTTTCTCACTTTTCCAATTCCCTCCCCCATCCCATCCAGGGGGAGTGAGTGAGTGGCTGTGTGGTGCTCGGTTGCCAGCTGGGGTTAAACCACGACACTACCCCTTGCCTACTGCTGACTGGTACTCTTACTATCTGCAGTACTCCAGAAGTCATTATAGCCTTCAAATAGAAGAGCATTCTGTGCAACAGTCCTTGACAAAATACATCCTTGTCCAGTTACTCCAGAAGATGCCAAAAATATGCCAGGGTTATGAAATTTTAACATACAAAAATATTACCCCGTGACACTCATGTTTAGGAATCTGGTCATCTTCATCTTAAATAGGGTTGACACTTTCTTTCCTGCCTGATGACATGAAGTCCAGCAGCATGAGAACAGACAACTGCTGGTGACAGTACCACTAGTGCCCTGAGGAATGTGGATGCATTCAAAGCAGGCTGATACCCATCGAAAATTCATTTTAGTCCTCAACTTCTGCCAGATCGTCTTTAAATAAGCCTTAGGTGAAGTAAGGTGCACTGACTGTTTTCAAGACAAGATCTGAAAGCTCAGCCCTCAATATTGTCATCCAGTCTCTTTTGACCTTAAAATAGACTATAGCCTCCTTTCATCTTTAAGCTATATACCAAATTTATTAGGGCAAGGACATACAGAAACAGAATCACCAGATGTTGACTCCAGATCCTTGACTGATGTCTCAGGAGATTGCCTAGGACCCTAGCAATGTGTAGATTACAGGTAGTGACTCCAGCTAGGGAATGAATGTAGGTAGAGGGCTGTGGTGTGATAGAAGGGAATCCTCACCCTGGTGGGATGTCTCTGGCATGAGGGGCCCTCAGCTCCTAGCTGACATGGAATTATTTCATTAAATAAAGTACCTCCCTTCTATATTCCCTTCCTTTTAATGGCATTCCTGGGGCCAGAGGCATGGCTGGTCTCTGATCTGATGGTAATCGTATCAGCTTTCCAGATAGTGAGGTAATATAGGAAAAGCAAGGTAATAGTCATGATTAAAAAATAATGCAAAAGGGAATAAATTAAGGAATGGCAAGTGTACCTCTGGAAAGCCTCTTATAAGAGAAGACTGTGAATAATTCTTACATGCATGTAAGCACAGGTCCACGGTCACGATATACAGACTAAGACATACAACTGGCTTACCACATGTCAGACAGGTGTTTTAACTGACTTCATGTGGATACTTAACCCATTGCAAATGAGAAATAAAACATGTAATTTAAAAAAAAAAAAAAAAGTAGTTGTTTATTTTGGGAAGTTTTACTTTGCATTCGCCATGAGATGAGAGTACACAATGGGTCTGTTATGCTGGTTTAGCTCATACATGGCAGCTCAACAAGTCGTAATAACTTAATGGAATGTCTGGGGCTTTTTGATATTTGGAATTCTTTTCTTCTAATGAAAGTGTCCTCTCATCAGTGGTAATATCCCTGCTGCACTTACTTACTAGCTGGACAGTATTCAGTTCCAAGAGCAAAAACTAAATATACCTATGTTTGCCTAAAACACCGTGTCTTTACATACCAAAAATGTCCTTCTTTTTGTCTGCTTGTATATTTGTACTATTCAGACAATGTGAAGCATACTGCTTTGGGAAAATTATATTGAGAGCTCTGCCATCAGAGTATCTGGTACTGGAGCAATTTTTATGAAAATTTGAGGATGGATGCCTGTGTGAATTATTTTGAACCAAATATACTTAAATATTGTTTATGGCATTGCACAGTATTCCAATGCACATGCTAAAAACAGTATAGCTTTTAACAAATTAATTTCAAAATAATATTTTAACTTTGTTGTACATAGAGGTTTCACAGATTAGGAAAGCTGAAGTCTGAAATTCAGCCTCTAAAATGATGTGCTTAAATGCAAGGTTTGGTATGTGATTTCAGTCTAGTCAAACCAGTGCCTTAACATAACAATGTTATTATCAGGGAGCCACATCTGAAGCTCAGGTTTTTCACTCCTTTGGCTATTCAGATTCTTCTGTATTGGGTTTAAGGCAGTTCTTGCTCTTTGACTAGTTGGTTATTTATACTAAGTTGAAGAGGAAAAAGATGAGAGCCAACTTTTGATGTTTACAGTTGAAATAATAAAAAGTGCTTTTCCCTTGTTGGACAATATTGCTTGCAGAGAGATGGAGCACTCAAAGAGAAGCAAATGCACATACAGCAGTCTAAACTCACTGTCACTGACAAGCTCTGAAAAGGTTGCTCCTTATTGAATAGCTGAACCTGATAAAAAGTACGGTTCCCCACCGATATCTAGGAGACCATTAAAATTTCCTGAGCTGTTCCAAAATGCATAGTCCCAATTAACGAGAAGTCTCTGTGTTCTTCTTCTCAGGGGTGAGCTGATAAACCAACAGCAAACCATTCTGGTAGTGGAGAGAGAAGGATTGTGAGGATTACCCCTGAGGAGAGCATGGGTATGGCATAGCACCAAGGGGCAGCACTGGTGAGGAGCCCAGCTCTCTGGAGCCTTTCTGGTACCTGTTCCTAGAGGTGGCTGCAGTTTTAACAGCTCGTTCTCCCAGGGCGATATGAGCTGCTCACGATTGCTAGATTTTAGTAAATGTCATTATCATAATTCTGTGGTTTGTTAAATATTGCTACTTTCTTTAGTGGTTGTTTAAAAGTTTTATACCATGAGTACACCTGGTAGTAAAAAAAAAAACAAACCCCAAACAAAAATCTCCTTCTCTGGCAGAGGCTCAACAATTGAGACCAACAGTCTCATTAAATTATATTGCCATTTTCAGTATATACTTACATCAAAAAATATCTTTTTTTTTTTCCTTTTTAAGCCAAAAACCACAATGAGCAGGAGACAAATAGCACAAAGATGAGGGAAGTAATTTCTGAAAGAGTCTGGAGAATCCAAACTTCAACAACTATCATTTTTCTTTCTCTTACTAACTTCAGCAAGCTTTGGTAAAATTCCCTGTGAAGAATTACAGTTTTAGATTTCTTCTAGCCAGACTTCTAGCCATTCATGTGCCCTGTTCAATGATCCTTATTTAACAGCCCCTCCTGGATATTTCTACCTAAGTTAGATATGTCCCAGAATGCATTGCCCTACTTTCTCCCTGATCCCAAAAGTCTTTATCTTCTCTGATTCAAATAGGACAGATGGCCCAGAAGAGATTAACAGACCTCCTGAGACATATTTCATAAAAACTGGGAGGTCTGTTATAGTTCAATAGTTATGTGATCTTTATTCTAAAAATGATATAATAGTTATGATTAGAACAGCTTGGACATTTCAGATTTTATTGCCAATTAACCTTCAAAATCATGTAATGATTACAGATATAATAACTGACAATTTTTTCATTTAGTATATAACACAGAATAATTTTAGTGGTCTAAAATTAAACAATGTAGTTTAAAAAAAAATCTTCCTTTCTATTTCTGAACAAACTCAAAACCTGTCAGGGTTACTTATCAGGATTACTAATTTAGACATCGTATACAGTCAGATACCATTGCACAGTCAAGGTGTCACTTAACTTCAGAATTACTTCAAGTCACTCTGCCCATGGCATTCTAGAGGTGAAAAAAATGCCTTGTTTTAAGTCCAGGGTTCCCATCCTATGACATGACTTGCCAATAAACAATGAATTTGTAGACATGTTCAGTGTTTCAGGTCTAAGCAGTGGCAAAACCAAATTGTGAAGAAACTGTTTCTTTAGGTGGTTGGGGTTTTTTTGTTTGTTTGTTTATTTTTAATTTGGTTTCTGGAGTGAGATGTGTCATGTTTTCATGGTATCTCTTTACATTGTAAGAAACATTAAAAGGAAAGACAAGCAAAAGACAGAAATTCGTATGTGCCATAGGAATGGCTAATCTGCTAGTAAAACACTAGTTCCCCTCAAGCAAATATAAAGCATTAAAAAGCCAACAACTTTATTGGGAGAACTTTTAAAACAGTCATTACTTTTATATATGGCATTGACCACTTCTTAGGGTGAATAAGAAAGCAACGTTTCACCAGGAGAGAGAAGCGGGGACTGTGCACTCACACTACAAGGTGAGTCTTCGTACCACCAAAGCATCTCTGAAATGGGAAATAAAGCACAAAAGTAGAGGAGAAATAATACAATGGGAGATGATTTTTGTTACATCAGACCAGAGGCCGCTTCCTAATTGTATATGATGGTGACATAGCACTTATCCCTATCTAAGTTTCGAAGAAAAAGAATTCCCCCAGCTGCTATTAATACTGTATAAATCAGCCTATGCAGGGTTCTTATAAAAACTATTGGCATTTTTTAACACCACACTTGTTTGTGTCTCATTTGAATAAGGTGAGATGGCATGATGTTAAAGAACCTGACATTCAACTTGTGTATGATTTTCAGCTTAATCGGATCAGGTGAGGTGAGGTAGCCTTTGTTCATAAATAAATGAAACTATCTTCATGGAACATTTTGGTTTCTTGCAGTCCATTGTCATTGCTTATAAAAAGCTCAAAACCAGATGGATTTAAGGATTCTAACTCACTAAACCAGGAAGGTTTTTTCTTTCTTTTTTGTATCCTTTTTATTTTTTGTGATAACAGTGATCTGGTACTATTAACAGATGAATCATTCAATTTCTATATAAATACATTTTACCTCCAGAAAATAAGATGTTTCAACAAATGTTAAAAGAGAATTATTGTTAAATCTTAAAAATAAAGTTGATTTTTCTATAATGGTAGCCATGTTAAAAAATAAGCTAGACTACAAATAAAATCAAAGAAATTTCACTGTTTTCCTGATTGAAATGAGAAAACAAAATAAAAATATTTTGTATTTTCCTCCCATTAAAAACTTATATGATACTAATGCAGCTTCATGGAAAAAAATTACTTTGTTGGAATAACTTTCACTGGCCATAAACTTTTGACAGCATTTCTTCTGGTCATTTCTAAGTACTGCACGCTTGTGTGAGATAAGGGAGACAATAAGACAACATTAAAGTAAATTATCTGAGTAGATGTGTTCCTCTACTAGACATGAACACTTTCAAATTCTTCTTCTGTTTCTGACAAATTTCGTCTGCACCAATTGAATGGAAAATTCTGACAGGGAGAATAATTTTTCAAGCATTTGTAGACCAAAAAATAAATGCATTTCTTTTAGTTACAAGATTGGGAATTTTATAAAGAAGAAAATGAATCTGGAATTTGGAATTCTTACCACTTTAGATATCTAGCCCAGATATTACCCAAATGACATTGTAGATGCTCACATCTAGAAAGGAGAAGGACACTAACCCAAGTAATCTAAAAGAACCATCTGCAATCTTAGTCAGCAGAGGAAAACGGATATCTAACATCTGCAGAGGAAGATCCTGCTTAAGTGTCCCCTTTTCTTCATTGCCCTTGGAGGACAATCCAGCTGTGATAATTTATTCTAGATAAGTTCCCTAATAATTCTGCTTCAATCACGTGCCCTTTTGTTTTTATTTTTACAGTGCAAGAAACAGTCTGAATGGGACAAAATGGCCATTATATTCTCTGGGGTTTAAAACTCTCTCCAGGCTGAGGACAACAGTTTAATGTTAGAGTCTGGCAATCACCATGAGATGGGTTGGATTTAATTTTAGTCCTGCATAGATTTAACTTTTGAGTTTTCTTCAGAGATTGTTATCTCAACCTGAATCACAATAACACTCAAGAAAGGAGGTTAATTGTACTCTGCATGTACTTCTATCCACTCACAGGTGATTAAATGTTGGAACGTTTAAAGATTAATAGTGAATGGCTGAAGGAACACATTTCATCACCTACCAGGTGAAGGACAAAAATTCTGGAAAGTAGGTGAATTGGAACAATGGATGGGACTTCAGTTTTCAGGCAGCTTGAATCACATAGGAAAAACCACAGGAAACAAAAGGTTCATTTCTTCCAAGCATTACTCCAACCTGATGCTCCCAACTTATTTTGCCAGTTGGTGGCACAGGGTTTTCTGACAAAGCAATCGATTTAATTTAATTTTGTTGAGTTCTTCATATTGCGCAGATCACTGTTGAATTCAGCTGCCTTCATAAAACAGAACAAAATAACACATGCAAGTAGATATTCAAACAAAGTTCCATTTGAAAAGGTTTGAATGGAAAGGTGGGAGGCTAGGGTGTGGGGAAGGAGGGGGCATTGCCCTGGCATTGTAAGTAAGAATTTTGAAAGCAAAAACCTACTAATTTTTGAATGTCATGTGGATTAGTAGTAGTTATTCAGGGACCATTGTATCTCTTTATAGCCATCAGTGCGTGGAATGTGTTAAGGTGGTGTTTCTATAGCAACTCCTTCCTGCTGCAGTCTACCAAGATCTCCTAATGCATGTACACAAGGCAATTTTTAAAAACTTGTAACTGATCATTCGGACACATTACTGGTGCCTCAAAGATTAAATGGTCAGAGACTTTAGACACTGAAGCAATTAAAGGGTGGGTGGTAGCTGAAATCAAATTTGCTCCAGTGTTGCTCCTCAGTTCCCCTTAGCACATTTTACTGAGTTACAGTGGAATCCATTCAAGACAGTGTTAAGTAATTTAGGATCCGTGTGAAACAATTGTAGAGAGTTAGAGGAGGGACCTCTGGCCATTACAACCTGGTGCCAGAAGCATTCCAGTGACCTATTATAGAATGTTTAACTGGAAAAAACAGAGCTTCACTCAAGAGGATAATTAAACATGTATACCCCTTTCAGATGTTCATCTCTAACTTCTTGTACTTGTGGGTCAATATATACCAAAGTGTTTCCAGTGGATCCATCTTGATCCTTTTAAGATGCTGTATTAAATAAAGTGGGGGGGTTTGGTGAATACACTGGTCCATATGTGAGGATATGGAAACCCTCATTTTACCTCAACCCATTTCCATTGTGAATGAATGATGAAGAGAAAAACTCCCTCTCAATAGGATATGTTTAAAAGGATACTTATTTTTCCATATTGGTTTCATTGTGTGTTCCTCTCTAGTGTTCTGTATTGGCTGTCTGTCAAGGTCATATGCACTGAATTTCAAATATTACTCATATCCTTTCTTAAATGGCTCATTAGAGGATTTTAAATAAAAGCTTTTATTACCACAAGGACCGCAACAATGTCTGCATCTGTATGCGAGCAGGTGATCACAACTTCACAGAATTTGAGTAAGACAAGATATCACTGCCATCCTTGTCAAGAGACCAAAACCCCCAGAAAATCCAGATGAATACATTTAGAAATTTTCCTATGGGAAAGATTACAAATCTACATTAAATATTTCATTAGTAATACAAATGACATAGCAAAAAATTATAATTTCCTGTATTTGCATGGTAACTGTTAAACTGGCACTGGAAGTCAAATGAACTCTTGCTTGAGATGAACAAGTTATTACTTGGAATTGGTCAGCTGATGTAGGACAACATTCGTTATTGTTTTGACTGTAAAATTGTAATGAGAATCCCAGACTGGTATTCTAAGTCACAGAACTATACAAATCAAACAGGTTTTTGTACATCTATATTTCCCATCTGGGTCCTCTTCTGTAAACAGATATCCTACTTTTACTTAATAGACGTCCAGTTCATAGACTCAAGACTATCTATCCTATTGAGAACTAATAATTGTTATTGTTATATAGGTGAATCAGCAGTAAATTCTTGTACAAGTCTCACATTTCAATATTTCTCTGCTAAAAATATTAGCTGCATGTAGATCATATGAACAGTGAGAGATAGTATGATTTATCCTAAGGCATACTTTCTTGAGTAATAACTAAGACAGGGTATAAATGAATTTTGATTTTGTGTTTTCAGTTTACGTTCTTTTTTTTAATGTAGTTTTTGGAAGCATTTCCATTTTATCCTTTGTTGAAATTTAACTAAATGGAAGAAAATACACCACTGTATAAAGGAACAAATGCCAAAGGTCTGTTTCAAATGAGTTTTCAGCAGGTGTTTATGTAAAGTGAGACATAACTATTATTTAGAAGTAACTATTATTTATAATTAGAATTTATCTAAGGTCCCATATAAAACTGTTTTAGTGCAAACAGACTCCATTTGTGATTCCATTTCCATTTGCTGTTATGATTTCTTTTTATAAAGGGTGAGTACACTTTTCTATTTCACATTTTCTTTGCTCCCTCTGCTCTAGTGTTCACAAAATGAAAACTACAATAGGTTCAAATTCATTTGCAGTTTTTCTTTGGATATAGGACACAGAAGAGGTGGAATCTTGATGAAGACATGATAAAGGTATTTATTAAAACTATTTTTTAATAAAATTTTGGTCCAGTAAACATGTATATGTATAATTAACTTTATAATTCCTTCATTGAAACTCTTGCTACCAATGCTAAATCAATTAACTCTTCAGCTTTGGGCTTGCAAGTGTTTGTAATATTAAGATCGGTACAGCATACACCATGTAATAATTCCTAAAATTTACCATGTCGTTTTCTAAAGCAAACAATTCCTGCAAGTGTTGTGTGTATATTTAGGGACCTAGATTCTAGGTATAGTGCTTTTATTTCTTTCTCTTAATTTGAAATAAAAAGGTCAGAATCTAAAACCTCAATAGTGATCTGGAAGTCTTTCATATATTTTTTTCAAGAAATGCAATCATGTAGAGATTAAACTATTGGAATGTGTCTCCATGGAACCTATCTAGCAGAGATTAGACTCTCCAGAAAACAGTGGAGCTGCTTCTTTTAAAGCCAAAAGAGGGTTGGCAGCTGTGTCAGAAAGGCGATTGTTTAAGTGATCTTGGAGCTCTTGGAAACTTCCTGTATATTGTATTTAAGGGAAAGAATTTACTCTCTTTACAGGAAATAGAACATCGATACTTCTCCATTTGACTGAAAACACATTTTGTCTTATCTAGCATAAACATGCATGATAAAAGTGCAGATGATATTTTAAAAGTGAAACTTTTTTCATAAATATTTAACTTTGCATAGATTATTGTTAAGCTTAAGGCCACATACATTTACTAGGAGGCAGGGAAATAAATGTAGAGTGGGAAGTTCAACCGGTGCTGCTTTTATGACTAGAGCTCTCCTAGATCTTATCTTTGCATGTAGAAAACAACAATGGAAACATTCCCTCTGTGCCCCCTAAGATTACAGGGATAAAACTTCCTTAGTTCAATGATTGACATGTTCATCTAAATGCTTTTTCTTTCATTGTATGAAAGAAATACTATCCTTGTGCCAGTTTTGGCTGGGATAGTGTTCATTTTCTTCATAGCAGCTAGCATAGGGCTGTGTTTTAAATTTGTGCTGGGAACAGTGTTGATTCAGGGCTGGTTTTGTTACTGCTGAGCAGTGCTTGCACAGAGCCAAGGCCTTTGCTGCTCCTCACCCCACCCCACCAGCGAGGAGACTGGGGGGGCACAAGAAGTCGGGAGGGGACACAGCCGGGACAGCTGACCCCAACTGACCCGAGGGGTATTCCAGACCATAGGACGTCATGCTCAGCATATACAGCTGGGGAAGAAGAGGGAAGGGGAGGATGTTCAGAGTGATGGCGTTTGTCTTCCCAAGTCACCGTCAGGCGTGATGGAGCCCTGCTGTCCTGGAGATGGCTGAACACCTGCCTGCCCATGGGAAGCGGTGAATGGATTCCTTGCTTTGCTTGTGTGCGTGGCTTTTGCTTTATCTATTAAACTGTCTTTATCTCAACCCACAAGTTTTCTCACTTTTACTCTTCTGATCTGGTTGGGATGGGGGAGAGCAAGCCACACGGCAAGCACAAGAGCCTGTCAATTAATAGCTAAACAGCAATAACAGCTATAAATTCAATCTAGCACATTCCGATCAAATCTGTTGTTATCTCAAACCCTGCGAGCCCCACGTTGGGTGCCAAAAATGACTGTTGTGGTTTAACCCTGTCCCACCATGCAGCTGCTTGCTCACTCCCCCCACATTGTGATGGGGGAGAGAATTGGAAAAGTAAAAGTGAGAAAACTCATGGGTTGAGATAAAGACAGTTTAATAGATAAAGCAAAAGCATAATTACTTGGGAAGGCAAACACCATCACTCCAAACATCCCCCCCCTTCCTTCTTCTTCCCCAGCTGTATATGCTGAGCATGACGTCCTATGGTCTGGAATATCCCTCTGGTCAGTTGGGGTCAGCTGTCCCGGCTGTGTCCCCTCCCAACTCCTCGTGCCCCCCCAGTCTCCTCGCTGGTGGGGTGGGGTGAGGAGCAGCAAAGCCCTTGGCTCTGTGCAAGCACTGCTCAGCAGTAACGAAAACATCCCTGTGTTACCAACACTGTTCCCAGCACAAATCCAAAACACAGCCCTATGCTAGCTCCTATGAAGAAAATTAACTTCATCCAGATGAATCCTCTACACACAAAAGTGAGAGACAGCCCTTGCTGTTCTTAGACCAGAGTATTCATGCAACTACCCTTCTGCCCTTTGTGAAGTTGTCTTATTATGGATGTCTTCATCTTCCTCTCAGGAAACACAGACCTCTCTTCTAATGGTGACTGTGCATTACAACAGTGGATGATGATCCTGACAGCCTGGTTGCTGACTCTCCTCCCAAGCAACAGAAATTTTCCAGAGAAGGACATCCAAACTTAGCATGTTAACAAGCTCTGCTATTGTAAAGGAGAAGTCATGTCAGAGGCTATATAGCTGGAAGAAAATCCAACAGGGTCATGGACATCTTATCCAAGTTAGATAGTGATCCAAGTAATCCAATACCGAGGTGGTATGCTTAGACCTTTACCTTCACATTTTTATCACTTACTTTCAGCTCTGTGCAAACTGTGGTTCTCCTCCCTTGACAAACTCAGGCTATGGCCAGCTGCACAGGCAGAATTTAATTTCCCTGTCAAGATGCCCTAGAAGGTGTGTTTGTTATTTCCAACTGAATTAAGAAGTGATCATAATGGATGAGTAAGGAAACATTTGTTCTGTTTTGTATTTCATCGTTCCCAGTGGTGTATGCAAAATTAGATTTATTAAATACTCCTTTCATAAATTTAGCTTCATTTCTTTTCTCTATGTAAGTAAGCACTGCTAATCTTGCATAGAGTTTGAAGACTCAAGACCTACCTTAGTCTGAAAAAACTATTTGAAGTTATTTAGACAAAAAAACCAAAAGAGTAAGTCACATTAGTGTGTGATAGTCTCTGAAAAAAAACCCAGTGTAGTAGAATGACAGAAGTTCAAGACACTAACCAGACACTGAGAAGATCTTAGTTCACTACTTAGCTTTCCAACAAACTTTCTTGGACATCGTCAATAATCTCCCCACTGCAGTCCTGCACTGTACAAAATAGATAACACTTGCATTTACTCCATTACTTAAGCCCTAATCTTCACGGCGCAGGAACTACTCATACTATGTGGATGTACAATGCATAGCATACTGATCTTAGTGTGACATACTAATCACATTTGTATCATTATATGTAGTATTAAATTTATTTGGCTATGTTGCTGGGCTGTAAACAGCTACGTCTGCTTCAGAGCCAATATTGCACACACAGATGAGCAAAGTTTCAACAGATGCATTAAGTTATCCAACTTAGGCATTTTAGTCTAGCATGCTGTTATTTAAGATTATGTCAGCACTTCTGTTACCTTATTTTTCACCAATCTATAATTAGCTTGTACAAAACTCACCAGGGACTACATTTTAGACTAGAAGATCTTCTCCTTATGCAAAATTGCTTACCAGCATGGAAAGAAATAGCTTAGTTGAAGGTTTACTATCATGTAACAGGAAGTTTATTAGTGTTCTTATTTGTCCTTGTACAATACAGATCTCTTATTTGGCCTGTCCCAGTGGAAGGATGAACAGATGATAAAGAATGCTAGAAGTCTCTGAATCCATCTCCTATATTTTATCCTTTTCAAAATTCAGTCTTTCAGCTTGTATGCTGATCACCCTTTTGCACTGTTAGGATAACACTATGACTCTACAAAAAATAATCAAAACCAGGGCTATTTTTTTAGTCCTTAGTGATCTTCCAGTTAGTCTTACTTTTTTCAAGTTCTATTCCCTGATTCTATCTCTTGTTGTAATCTCAACCTTTCTCAAGGCCCTTACCCTGTCGAGGTTGAATTTTTCGATGCTTTATTTTCCCACAAGGGTGGAATTTGTGTTCCATAGATTAGGCACCTTCACACCCAATGAGCCTTTAGTTTCCTTAGTAGCCATTAGAAAGAACTAGGCACCTCTAGAGTGTAACAGATCCCACTATTGGGCAATATTTTTCACTATTATTCACTTCAGAAAGATGACTTACAATGGGTATGGTTACTTACTTGCATCTGTCCACAGGAAGCATTAATACACGCCCTGCCTTTCTTTCATAATGGGCACTACAGATTAACGGAGCTACAGAAATGATTGAACAAATCTTGTATTATAGTTTGTTTGTTAATGATGGACCATGACTTCCTAGGAATCACCCTGAAAATAATCTGGTTTTTACAGATCAGCTTTTTAAGTTTTTTACAGGTGCTGCCAGCCATTCATATACTGTTTTGCCAATGCCTGAACCAGCTTTCTAACAAGCTTGGAAAACTGAGCAAAGCTTTGCTAAATACTACAAAAATAGTTGTGGAGGTCATTCTATAATTCTACTGAAAATGTGGGAATAGGCAGTGATTGCAAGAGGAAAATGTAGAACCTAACATGTCCCTAAGACGAATGAAGCGTTCACATCACATTTCATTAATGGTCAGACTTAGCTGAGATGACAATTCCGGTCAGTTTAAGGTCTAATCTGTTAGGCAATAATAGAAATTGTCAAGTGCTTAACTGTACAATTAATAAATATTCACTTATTTTGTTATTCTGATCTGTGACATACAACTGGTGTGTAGAAATAGAGTAATGTCTCAGTATATCAACTTTGTTATCAAACATTCAAGGAAAAACTCAGCAGTAGATTGCAAAAAAAAACTTCCTTTAGAAAGTGTTGTAAAAATGTGAAATAGTTCTGTAGCACATTGCTTATTGATAAATCTGCATTTTTTCTGTTTCCTTTAGAATAAAATCTGCTGTAGGAATTGTTTTACATTTATACTCAAGAGTCAATGGATTAAATACAGTAATGATCCCAGGAAAGGGGAACAAAACTGGACTCTTCAAAGGAAAGAATCATAACACTTTCCTGGTAATTTGTTGATTCATGCTTTCATATTGGCCCAAGAGATCTTCGAAGTGCACAGTGTCAGAAGCTGAGTGCATTTTCCTTCCTAGTTTCTGCAGCCATATGGATAGAGCATTCTCCTGAGACAGAAAAAAAAGGAGTTTGAACTAAAGATTCCCCTTTCTGAATTAGTGTTTTAAGTACACTGCCGACAAAACATGAGAAGAAGCTGTTCTATCAATATCTCTAATTTTTTAAAGGATATTTGTAGATATCAGTGCTACCTATAACACATGTCTTCCTTCATCCTACACTTAAGTATTTAACTTCTGGAGAAAAAGTAATTTCAAATATTTCTCTTCCCAGTATCCCCCACTGGGTAGTATATGTTGCTTGCAGCTCAGATTGCCTTTCTGAGGTATTTCTTCTCCCATGCAACACAAGCAGATTTTAAACATTAACTCAGTCTTAAACCTCAAGATGTAGCACAACTGAAGAGTGAATCCTCATTCTATAATTTTTTTCTTAAACAGAGTAGGATAACCTATTCTCTGGAGATCTGGACTGTTGTGGTAATGTTGCTTATAAGAACTTGTAAGGACTTACAAGTGTTTGCAAGTGAATTAATGGAAAATTTCAGATTACTGGTTGTGGTTAAAGTAGCCAGCATGATAACCTGTTTGTTTATTTTCTCTTCCAGTAGTGAACCAAACAAAACAACTTGCTAGTGTTACTCTACGTCTGTTTGTCTCAAATTAGGGTTTCAGTTGTAAAACAGACTACTCACAGAGGGATTCCTGCTGTGGGCAGGAAGGGAAGAAAACCTTGATGAGTTGAAGCCAAGTTGCTGCTAATCTGCTTAAAGATGCAGAGACAAACTATGGTTCGAACACTCAAGTCCTTTTTAAGTGATTATTTCATCACTAATTACATGACCTTTAAAAATATTATTGAAATATTGTCCATTTATATGTAAAAATAATCATATGCTACATTATGTGATCACTGGTACCTTTACCACATATTTCAAATATGCCTTGTGCTTCAAGATGCTCTCACACTGTTTACTTCGTCTGTTCAGACACTGCACTGATATATGAGACTCTTAAGATGAAAATGGGTGGAATTCTCTGATTTTTGTGCATGAAAGGAATGCAGCTTTATGGAACTACTATCAGACTTGTTTCAACAAACATTAAATTTTATTTAAATTCTTTAATCCTATTTAAATTACAAGGCTAAAGAATGAGACTATGTTTGATTTCAGCAATACTACACTGAGCCAGGATTATAACCATGTGAGAAAAAAAAGAGGGGAATTTTCCTGCTAAGATAGATTTCACTCATGTTTTCTGTCACAATGTAAATTATGGGTCCCGTTAATACTGAATTTTTACATTCTTTCGTCTTAGTACCTTAGGAGAGATATTTCTTCAGTTTTCTCATGTCCAGATCTTTTTCAAGAAGCCAAAAGGTCCCAAGCATTGTCTTGCATTCTTGCTTCATAAGTTCCAGTGCCTCAGACTTGCTGCATGTATACAAGGCTACTTTCTTGGAGGCACAAAGCTGACTTGACACCTTCAGTGCCAGATAAACGGTGCAGTGTCAATGTCTTGTGAGGGAAAAAATCAGACTGGATGCTAATTACATGTGCTTGGCCACCGCACATGGTCTGTGCGTGGCTTTCTGAGCCCATCCCTCAGGTGTCACTGCCCCTGCCAACCCATCTCTGTGGCTGGATTACAGCACTTGTGGATTTGCTCACAGTTCTAAAGATGTTTCAGTGTCTTGAATACCTCTTCAGATAAATAGAATCACGGAAGGTATTTTAATTGCAAAACACTGATCAAATTCTTCCACAGTTTTATTTTTTATGCTGAGGCAGTTCAAAGAAAGGAAAAAAGATGACACTTTTCACAAGTACATACATTTTTATCAGCTGTACTTAGTTTAACACAAGGTGCTGCTTTTGGTTAACTGGTTAGTTAGATAAGCAAAATCAATGAGTGATTTTTTCATCTGATTGTCCATACCATATAAGGAGAATATTGTAGGCAGATATATGGATTCTCAATTTAGATGTTTCAATTACTGATGAAAAGGAGCTTAAGAAGGAAAAGAGAGCATAAACACATATATCACACTAAAGTATTTTTTATGTGTGAAAAATGAGCTTATATTATATAACTGCCAATTCTTTTTCAGTGAGTACCTGTAAACTGATGGAGGCCAAATCCAGCCAAAATAATGGTATGAAGTAAAATATTTAAAGGCTGTATAATACTTACACATTAAGGAAGCAAAGTATAAGTCTGGCATTTTTTAAATTCTGACACGTGACAGACTTGTTATATGGCAAAATATGTTTGCATTAGCAATATATTATATGGCAATATATTTACATTGCTAAATTATTTCTGTGATTAGTATTTAGTGGTGATAACAGGAGATCTTTAATAGACATTAAGGTGCAGTATATATCTGGTTTACTATCAGACAAAATTCTTCCAGTGTTCATTTTTGCTGAAGAAGAAATTCTGATTCGAAACATTATTTGTTCACTATGATTGTAAATGCAAGCAAAACCAGACTATAAGCTCCAGAATGCTACATTAACAGAGGCAAAAATCCACTGAAAGCTATCAATTAACTATGTAATGTCCAATATCCAAACAATATGTGCAACAAATTTTATACTTAGTAAGAGGAAGAGAAAAGGCCACAGATCCTTTGACTGTTGTGTATTTTATTCCTGGTTTTATCCTAATCCTGACTGGTGGTTTTTCCTGAGGTACAATTTATAAAATTACTATTTATTCCTGCTAATGTTCTTGACAAGAGATGAATATTCAGAATTGCCCCCTTTCAAGTTGTCAGGGGAAGCATGTCAGCAAAGCCTTCTGGCAGCAGTCCAGTGAGTCTTCCCACAAGACCTTCCCTTCTGGGTTACTCTATACTGCTACTGATTTGTCCAAGGAAAAACACGTACCCTGCTTTACCTCCCTGAATGTCATCCAAGGAAAACATTATTTATACCAGTAACTATGGTAACTTTTCTGACTGACAGAAAGGATCTCCAACAGCTAAAATCTGAGAGATGCTCAGTTTCAAAATGTGCATTACGTTGGATAATTGAAATATAAGTGCTCAACCTAATCTTCCGTCTCCTAACTCATTCTTCCGCAGAAGTGAAAGGAGAGAAAGTACCTGCCTTGACATGGTACCTTCTAGTCAGTTTTACAGCTGCATGGTACAGGTGGGTTAGGCTTGACTTCGAGCACCTATATAATTAAGGTCTGCTAACTCCATTGTATGCATATAAGGAAGAATTTGGCTATATGATAGACTGCAGCACCTGCTGTTTTGAAGGACAGTACTTCAGACAGGAAGATTAAAATAAGGTTTGTGATGGGTAATAAGTACATCAAAGATTAGAAGATCTTCCACAGAAACAAATATCCTGAAATTTCTTTTGCGCTAAGTTCTTGTTGACAGTGCAAACAGTTGGGTGAAGTCATAGGATATGAACCTAAGGTTTTGTCAATTTAAATGATCTAGGGTGCTGTTCTGCAAAAACCAGAAACATTAAGGATCCTTCCCTCTGCTTATGAGGAATCCAGTTGTCTTTCAGGAAGCATATATTAGCTGAGACACAAAAGTCACCTTAAAGCAGTCTTCATCTCAGTTGTATAACATACATTCAAAAAAGCTACAGAATTTGTCCACCTCAGCAGTCACAAAAAAATACTTGAGAGTTGGTTTGCATGTCTCTCTTTACTATAATTTTGCAAGGCAAAATGCAAGCTTTACAAATCCAGAGGCAATATATCCATAATTGTCACTATTTTATTTTTCCCCAGGGGTTAAAAAAAGAAGAGATGGAAATAGGTCTTTGTGATAAACAGAAATGTAAAGGGTAATGTGCCTAATTGTAGGTAGGCCAGAGTAAATTAAACAGAAACTAATACCAGTGATGATTGAAATAGCTGAATGAAAATTGTGATTGGTAAGTGCTTAGGCACCTACTAATACTAGAGAATATATTTACTGTAGGTTAGTAACCTGATATCATTTCTACTTTTTCAATAGCCTCAGGGCAAAAATGGAGTATAAAAACATTCATCAGTTTAATAAAAAGAAAATAAACAAGTGCCAGAATATCTAGACTCATAATAACAGTTGATTCTGAATGTTTTATCTCAGAACCAGGAGAAGAGTATGACATAATGACAAAATATGTGCATAAATAAGATATTCAAAATGGGGGGGGGGCAGAGGGAAGCAACAGAACTAGAAAAAAGATTGGACTTTGGAGTCTGAACCATTATATGTCACCAGGAATGTATTATCATGAGTCCCAGGGGAAAATATGTAAACTAATAAAAGTGTAAAGACATCTGATATAAGGTTTGTTAAAAATCTGACAATGAAAAAGCAATTTTCTACAAAGGTACTAGGTTGGGTTTTTTTACTAAAATAAAATAAATTTTTAAAAATATTCCTAGCATGACTAGCAGAATATTGTTTTAATTTATTTTTTGTATTCAGGTCCAGTATTTATTTTTTTGTATAACCTGTGTCCAAAAATACAGCAGATAATGAGTTTATTTCTCATACTGAAGTTGGTTTAGGTCCATTCCCCCATCAGTTTTAGGGGTTTTTTTAACCTTTCTAAAAAGTCTGCTAGAGAAACAAGTTTTCACCTGTGTTCAACCCTTCCCAAACACAGTATTTTTCTCCTTAAGGTGTACAGTTTACCCATCACCAAAATCTCAGCCTTGTTGGAGAAGAACCCCTTTATACCTTTTTCTGGAGGGACATATTTGAGTCGCATGAGCCCTAGAGCTCGCACAGCATAGCATCCTAGAGGGAGAGCTCCTTGTTGGAGTTATCTGCCATGAGGTTTCCCTCCATTGACATTTTGAGCTGTCACAATGACAGAACAGGAGTTTGATAAAAGCTTGTTAAAATGGGAGCCTCCGCACCTAAAATGTGTTACCTATATTTTTGAGGTAAAGTGAACATGCATCTGCTTGGTGTTGGTTTCTCAGATGCAGATTCAAATTGAAGAAAATTGTGTTTTATTAAGATCACTACGAGATCCTAAATGCTAGTGACAAATTCACTCTTGGAAATATCATCATGTTGTAGGGTTGTATGTCATCTTATTTAGAATAAACTTCAGAAAGAACACATACAGCATGGGTTGACCAAACAACTTACTCGCTTTAATAGCTTTTCCATGCTAACGCACTTACTTTAGAAGCCAACTTTTGTTTGGCTCTTTTTCTTACCAGAAAAAAACTCCTGACCAATAACCTACTAAAGTAACTGGATCCAACAGACAAATAGTCCAGACGGCAAAATGTACTAAATCCTTGAGGTTTTACAAAGTCTTTTATTCACCTGATATTGCAGGGAAATGCCCAGATGCAGAAACATCAAAAAGAAGTTTGCCTTGGATTTTTGTGTCATTGAAAAGTTACCTTGAAGTTGCCATTAAAACAAACAAACAAACAAACAAAAAACCAACCAAAACCCACAAAAAAAAAACCCCAGAAATAAACAGGTAATCACCTCTGTTACTACTCTGGCTATGTTTACCGTAACTATACTTTCTAAGTGCAGTTACACTGTTACATCATGTCACTAAAGCTCTCTTATTATGGTCACATATCTTTATTATGTCTGGCAAAGCACACCTTTCTCACAGAGAGCTGACAAAAATATGGTTCTGCCACTATAGTCTATGCGATAGGTTTTTGCTGCTGCAGCTAAATCAGTCTCAAATCACACCTCATCTATCCCAACTGACATGGCTATTCTGCAGAAGTCTGCAGCATAAATATACCATCAAGCAAGGGAATACCATTTTCCATTATATTCCCAAATAGGCAAATACATAAAGATAAATTAACAGATGCATGAGCAGCCCTATGTGATGTTGATCATTACTGTAAACATGTTAAAACCTTTATTTCCTGTGTTTATTATCATTTGTCCCTTTATCTCTTATAACTTTTTAAAAAATATAGTAGTGAATTATTATGGCTAGATTAAGTTCTTAAACTCAGCTGTCAGTGGGGGAGGAAACCGCTTCAAAAACTCTCCTAGGAAGCAGAGATCTGAGAGAGTAGCAATTCCTTCCTGTTGCCCGTGACACTCACTCCCCATATTGACTTCTGCAGCCCTGGGGCTCCTCGAGCTCAGTCACGCTCTATCAGGTAGTACAGCCTACCCCAGGAATGAGCCGAAACCCACTTGTCTGTCCTACATTGACCACACCACATAGCCACGAGGTATCGAGTTGGTAGACTCAGGCTGAGGAGCCATAATAGATATCTACAACTATCCTATTCTCATTGCCAGCTGAAGATGGAATGCTTGGGCCAACTACAAAGGGTTGAAGTCAAGCTCTCTTTAAAACTTGAAAGCTAACTGAAAGCTCTATGCAATGGTTTTGATGCTAGCCAGTAAGTGTGGTTTGAGGGCAGATCTTGGGATAGCCCTTGTGTCTCCAGAGGGACATGTGTCCTTCAATTGCCACAGAAGAAACTAGTTCCACCAGGAATCAGACCATATCTAGAGTCATGATTCAGATATGTGAAGCAGATGGATTAGGAGTGAGATGTTGAAGAAAAGTATTGTTTCCTTAGTTAACTAAAATAGGAGCATAGTCTACCCTCTAAAGTATCCTTTTGTGTTATCCAATTTTATTTCCAGGAACTCTGTGTTTTGATTTTTTTTTTTTCTTTTCCTGATCATTTAATACTTGGAAACAGAATTCTCCTTCAGCATGCAAAAATCCTACAACTCCAGTTACCTCTTATAGTTAATAAGGGAAAATAGTATGGGGAAGCTTGAGTCCTGAACATAAGCACTGATCATCTGTATTCTTAACTGTTAACTGAATCCCTGGCTTTGATTTGGATTTTCAAAAACACTTCCAAACCTAATCTTTTATAGAGATGATACTAGCTCCAAATTTTTGGGACACATACTAGCTGCTTTTTTGAGGCATTGGATCCATGGGATCAGTCTCTGTTTCTCTTCTATTTAATAGGATAAACACAGCCATTGATTTTACATAATTATATTTATGTCACAGGAAAGGTTTTTAATTTGGTATTTTAATTCACTGACATCAGAACTCATTATTACTTTCTTCCTTCCACTCAAAAACTGACTAAAACCCCAAAAGTTGAAGCCTAGCTCAATTAAAATTGCTTGCTTAAAGAAGTTTCATATAAATATCTGATTCTACTAAAGCCCCCCAAAATTATCACTTTTTGCTGCAGTATGGTCAGGTCATACACTCATATAGAGCTCTTAAGGCTATCTCAGGTAGACTTTGCATCACTTAACAGCATGTCAATTGAGAAATCCCTCCATTAAGGTCATAGGTCTCAAATTAGTTCATTTAAGGCCAGCACAGTGTAAAGTAGCTGAATTAAGATGACCTCAGTTACAATTTTCTGTGTTAAAGCTGTTTTAGTTAATGCTCCCAGGATCTTTTTCTTCCCTGCAGGACACAAACTGCCTCTATTAAAGTCAGTGGAAATTGCTGATATTCTGCAGGGAGGAATAAGGCCTTGAGATTAAGAAGCCTGCATTAACAACACCTCAGTTAAGATGCTTTTCTTTCAGAAATACCTGTTAAAAACAGCTGCTAAAGTGATTTAGGAGCACTCAAGTGCCAGATCACGCATTTGTAGTAACTGCTGAGATGTAGGTAAAGCACTTCAACAGCTGTGAGGCAGTGATTTAACAGTGGGGAGACTTGTCTTTTTTTCTTTTTTCTTACTTCTCCTTCTCTTAACATTGATGCTGATGCTTTATAAGCTAGATTACAAAATATGAAACTAAAATAGTCATAAATTCATAATATTCACTTACAGATTGTGCATATCAACATCCCATTGACTGAGATCACCAGGGGCAATGTCCCAAAATGATGTCCAAGGGACAGTACCTGCACAAGATATATCTGTCTTGCTCTATTCTTCCCCTCTCCCTTCTTGAAAACACCTAGCTGTAATCAGCTGGTGGTCTCTTTCAGTTGCACTCTGAGCTGTGACCCTGGATGAGCTCAGCTGTTCCGACAGGTGAACGGAGGTATAAACGGTGCTGAAGTTACCTTCAACAGAAGCTGTGTGTAGTCACACTGCCTCAGCCTGTGCCAGAGCACAGACTGTCTGTGCAAGAGGCAAAAAAATAGAGGTTAATTGCTTGTCTGAGTACATAGTTTAAGAATATGCCAAGATTTTAGCCTTTTAATGTTACAATTATTTTCAGGTTTCTTGATTTTAAGTAAGAATGTTAAATTTGAAAAACAAAACAACAAAACAAAAAAAAACTTCTAAAATTTTCTGTCAAATAATGACAATATTATTTTTTCATTCTGAATAAATTTAAAGTGACTTTGTTACAATTTCAAAAAATTATTTGGCTTTCATTTACCATGACCTATAAAAAGCTAAATGCAAATAAGGAAAGGACCACAATTAGTTCATTAGACCGGCATTTTAAGTTTGTGAGTTTGGTCTCACTGAGTGAACACTTGGTTAATTTAGACATTACTGTAAGGCAGCAGCAATACTGTGCATTAATATTGAGCATGTAAGAATCACCAGCTATGTAAAACTCATTCTGATGAGGTTTTGTTATGGTCAGCTTGGCAGGTTGTAGGCACAATATTCAGTGTTCTTAACAGAAAAAAAAGCATTTGTTAAGTCTTTTGCTTCATTGTTAGTCATGCCCTACCTACACAAGGAAAATAGGTCATGCTTTAAATTTGTTAGTGGTTCTCTTTATTTTTAATCACTTTGCATTTGCTATGAAGACAATTTGAATCCATTAAAAGCATTAAAAAATTATAATAAAAGTCCTGTTTAAAATCATTTTGGTAAAAAATAGTCAGAAATTAGTCTTTCTCCTCAGGCAGGGCTACATTTACTGAGGTGCTGAGTTTCATCTTGCCTAGGTTTTAATTGCAGCAATAGGTATAGAACTTAAGTACAAAAATAAGTATGAAATTCAAGTTTGTCATATAGTTACAATTGTGGTGTAGCTGGGTAACAGGACTGTGCCTGTGTGCACACCTAGTGCACTCAAGTCATTAACTCCTTGGGTGATCCAGAAACTCCCCATGTAGACATCTGTGTAGAGGAGATAATGGAGCAATTTAGACAATAGACTGACTTGAGACAGTGATTGACCAAACTCCTAGCCACCCTCTCAATTAAGGATTTGACTAATTGGTGCAGAAGCCCTCCTGGTGGAAATTTCAGACTGCCCTGAAGATTTCCCCCAGGAAACCCTGCAGTGCCTAGACCAATTTCTATGCTTAAATACGTTGATTAACATCCTGGGTGGAGAAACTTCCTATCTCAGAGACTCTCGGGAGGTTCCTGCTGCAAAATTGATCAAATTGTACATAGATAAGTCCAATGGGGCAGTCTTTTGTAGACAGTTAAGAGAATTAGGAGATGTTTTGTCTGTAGCTTGAAATAATCCATTGCAGTGGAATCTGCGTATGATGGAGGTGTCCCACAGGACCAGTGCCAGGTGGACTGCAGGAACTGAGCAGAACAGCAGGTCAGGCAGTCTCAGCCGATCCAGCTAAAGACACTGGTGGTGTCTGGACAGCCACCGACTGTTCTGCTCAAGAGATTTGATTCCCCACGCAGCCATTACCCTGTGGCAAGATCCCAGCGAATTAGATTTTAGCAAACACTCCGTCTGTGAGCATCTATGCAACACAATGATCAAAAAGTTAGTTGCCTAGTCTAAACTCAGGGGCAGTAGTGTCACCTCCACAGCATGATTTATACCACCTACCTTTTAGACAGTTAAAAATGTGTAATTCTTCTCTAAAAGTGAGAGCACTATACTAATTATACTGAGGTGCAGGTGTGCTCAGGGCACACAGGTTCACTATTTGCACTCGACAGCAGTGCTGTCTCCTGCATCCTGTGATGCAGCTGTGATTACACAGCTGCAAAGCCTCTTTCCCCTGCCATCACTCTTTTCCTCTTCCCTCACCTCCATCTATGTCAGGGCTGGAAACACGTCCTTGATTTTACTCAGATTCCAGAAAAATACCTCACCCAATAATTTTTCATCCAAATATCATTAATTTAAAGCAAATACACAACTTTGAGAGTAATTTACAGTGGAAAACCATGGAAACTTTCCAGCACTATGTTAGCTGACTAATTCTGCAAAATAAGGCAGGAAATGTATGGAAAGAGGAATGAAAGCCACCCAGTGAAAAGGAGAACCTTCAATTGTAGCTTGATATTTTTAAAGCTGCTACTGCTGCTAGAGCATCCTAAGTCACTCAGTCCTCGCTCCATGCCATATCCTCCCTTGTGCCAGCGTAACTTTGTGGTGGCGAAAAGAACTAAGAGAGTGATCCTGATGAAAAATCACACAGCAGAAGGAAACAGTTATTTTTCAGCTCCATCAGTTCTCCAGTGTGGTTCATTGCACAGCGGTGGATTGAGGGCAGGTGTGAGTGGTAAGCATCATTTCTGGCAGTGCTGGTATATGACAGCTTAAGGTACTTAGAAACCACCAGCTCCTCATACCCACCGTGTTACATTATAGACAAACCAAGAAATCTTTCTAGAGCCTTTAAAATATATAGTATAAATTTATATAAATTATGTAATTATACAAATTCTATAATACAGAAAGAAGGGTTTTATCTAGCAGTTGAGAACTATGTCTGTAAAATTCAGTGAAGAATTAACAGGTTCTTAATCAAAGCATGAATATTCATAAAAATAGAAAAAAAAAATTGTTTAGAAGTTAGCCCCAAAAAGGCTGTACTTATTGCTTTCTTACAGGATGCTGAAATCTCCTGTGTTATTCTAACCATTTCTTTTTCAACATAACCAGAAGATAAGCTAAGTCAAACTCACTGATTTAAGAAGAAAAGATATACAATGTTGTCCCAGTTTTTAAATAATAAGAAAGTCTGGAGTTTCAGAAGAACATTATATGGACTCCATGGTACTCTGGTAGTACATACCTATGGTAATACATTAACCTGCTCTTCTTTACTTGCAATGGACCAGATTCTAAGGCCACTCTTCAAAAGAAAAAAAATCGATAAGGACATTTACAGTTAAGTTCAAGCCTTAAAAGTAGTATTATAAACAAATCATTAAGTAAAGATATTTTAAGAGACAATACCATCCTTATCATTAAGTGCACCATACATAGATCTATCAGTTCTATTTTAAATTCTTTTCATTTTGTAAAACTTGAAACAGATGAAAACACTCCAAACTGCATAAAAAAGGAAAAGAAAGAGTAAGGCAATAATGCTTTAATTATAAGAACATTTTAGAAACAGCACAGAAATTCGTTTGAACAAATATAAAACAAACTTGGTGTATCTTCTAAATTATGCTCAGCATTGATAAGTCTTGCAAAGCGCAATAGCAGAAAATGATAATTAAAAAAACCCTTAATTGATAAATTGCTAATAACAAAAAACCCAACAACAAAACAAATACACAAAACAAACCAAAAAAACACCAAACAAACAAAAAAACTAAAATAAACCAGGAAATCTTTATACCAAATGATCCAGAGTAGATTTCTATAAGGTCATAGAAGTATCTTAGTATACACCTATGATAAATAGGTAAAAATTACAGAAAACAGTAATATCTTCAACACCAGTTCTGTGCTTTAGAATGAGATGTGAGAATTTTGGTTAAAATGCTTACCAAAGTTTTCAGATACAAGACAGAAGCTTCAGATCTTGATGTATGGAATGTATCTCTCATAAAAAACTCAACAGCTTCATAAACATGTTCACAAACAACACAGAGGCACTCAAAGCAACTGTCCAAGAATGATTGTCATCAGCCATGACTCCATTCTCTGAGATTCAGACTGATGAAAAATGAATTATGATCAGTTTAAGTGATCCTCAGAGCTAGCACTGGAAATGCAATTGTAACAATATCCATAGTTAAGAGACACCAATGTTAAGAAAATGTCAGAAAATTTATTATCACTATAGATTCTCTGTGATTTATTACTAAATGATAGTAATAAATATCTCAAGATTAGGGTATGCTTGGAAAAATGAATGGCAAGAAAAGAATGTAAAAACATCATTATGCTTTGTATTACAATTTTATTCACCCATTTTTTTACCTACTCATATTTGACGATGCAAGACTTTGGTTTTTCTACATCCGGAGACTGAATTTAAATTTGAAGCTATATCACCTTGCACTGAAATCTCATAATATCTAGCATGCTAAACAAGGTCAGTAGTAGCTTTTTCTACATGGCTAAGAAGCTTCTAAGAGCTATTTAGAGGTGAAATCCAATTGAAGTCAATAACAAAACTTCTATTTACTTCAGCATGTATTTATATTAAAAGGATGATGTTATTGATTCAGTAGGTAATGCTTTTACCTCTAAATCAGAACTGATCCAATGTCATATTCAGGACTCTGATTTTAGCATTTTGGGCAAGAGTAGTGTTGCATTAGCTTTGAAAATCTGCAGGAAAAGGTACCATCAGATAACCTTTCAGAAACACAAACTTGTCTTCTGTCTAAATAAGATTTAAATCCAGAAATCTGAACATTTATACCCATCAAACTCCAAAGGCATTTTGAAATAGAAGAGTTTCTATAAACCCTATAATCCTGGCCAATTCCAAGTAGGTTAATTATATTGTTTAACTAAATTGTCTGTGTGCTTTTCATATGCACAATATTCTTTGCTTCCTATTCAAAATTACTGTTTTAATATCTTTTGATCAATTCTGCTCTGTAAGAGGGAGACCAGGGAAGGTCCTCACACAGAGGAATACCTGTTTAAAAGGCAGGAAACAAGGAAAAAACATACTAAAGATCAGATTTTACAGTGTAGGGCATTTATGTATGGAATCTTAGTGAAATCTTTGTTTTGACCAATGAAAACTTAAGAAAAGATCCAGAAAGAAAGATTAAGAATGAGTTGTCAAAGTCTGCAATGAAACAAAGTTATCTGGGGAAAATGAAAATCAGCTGTGAGAAGTGAAGACAACACACACAATCAAATACCTGAGACACCAATGACAAACAAAAGTCAGTGAAGATAAATGTAAAGCAAAGCACAGTAGAAAAAACAATCAGATTTCCATAGATGGACTCAGAGCAGCCTGTTAATGCAGTGGAATGCGTCCTTGGGATTACACAGGGACTTATATGAATAACTTAGTGACAGTCAAAAAAGTAAATAGAGTGTTAGGAAAGGAATAGAGAGCAAACCAGAAAATTGTTATGCCACTGTACAAATTCAGCTTCCCCCCAGATCCCAGATCTTGAATAATGTGTTGATTTTTTGCAAATTGATTTGGTCTTCTGGTTTCAGAATTAATATATTAGAACTGGAGAAAGGCAAACGTTATACTCATTTTCAAAAAAAGCAAGAAGGAATGTACAGGTCAGTGCTGTGGTTTAAGCCCAGCTGGCAGCAAAGCACCACACGGCCACTCGCTCACTCCTCTCCCCTGGTGGGATGGGGAGGAGAAAAGCTAACAAAAAGCTTGTGAGTCGAGACAAGGACAGGGAGGGATCACTTTACCAATTATGGTCACAGGCAAAAACCAGACTCAGCTTGGGGAAAAAACAAAATCAATTTACTTTACTACCAATCAAATCAAAACAAGGATAATGAGAAATAAAACCAAACCTTAAAACACCTTCCCCTCACCCCTCCCTTCTTGCCAGGCACAACTCCACTCCCGATATTCTCTACCTCCTCCCCCCAGCAGCGCAGGGGGATGGGAATGGGGGTTGGGGTCAGTTCAGTTCATCACATGTTGTTTCTGCCGCTCCTTCCTCCTCACCAGGAGAACTCCTCACGCTCTTCTCCTGCTCCAGCGTAGGGTCCATCCCATGGGAGACAGGTCTCCATTAACTTCTCTGGCGTGAGTCCTGCCCACAGGTTGCAGTCCTTCATGAACTGCTCCAGCGTGGGTCCCTCCCGTGGGCTGCAGTCCTTCAGGCACAGCCTGCTCCAGCGCTGGCTTTCCCACGGAGTCCCGGCCATCTTGGGGGGCATCCATCCCCCTGCTCCGGCGTGGGCTCCTCCCTCCCCAGGCTGCAGGCGGGCATCTGCTCCCCGCTCCCCTCCGCGGGCCGGGGGGGGACAGCCTGCCGCCTCACCGCGGGCTGCGGGGGCATCAGCCTCCTCCCCCACTCCTCCTCCCCTCCTTCCTCACTGACCTCGGTGTCCGCACAGGGGTTCCTCTCACATCCCAATCCTCCTGCTCACTGCAGGTTCCCCTTCTGAAACCTGCTCTCCCAGAGGCGCTACCGCCGTCGCTGACGGGCTCGGCCTGGGCCAGCGGCGGGTCCGACCTGGAGCCAGGGAAGCTTCGAGCAGCTTCTCACAGGAGCCGGCCCTGCAGCCCCTCCCCCATTACCAAAACCCCGCCACGCAAACCCAAACCAGTCAGTCAGTCTCACTCTGGTCCTCAGGAGCTCCCCAGGGAGTGAGTTCCCTTAGAAGCCATTTCTGGTGACTGGGAATAGCCAATGTGTATTTATGACAGGTAGCCCATGCTTGATCAACCCGACTGGCTTCTATGATGAGTTTACTACACCTGTAGATACGGTGGACAGTGTTTACTTTGACTTTCACAAGGCTTTGAAGCCCATCTCCCACAGTGTCTTTGTTGGGGTGTTATGGTCTGGATGGATGGACTACTAGGTACGTGAAAAATTGGATGGATCACCATACTCAAAAGGTAGTGGTTCATAATCTGCTGGAGACTGGTTACAAGTAGAGTCCCTCACAGGCTAATCTGGGGATTTATCGTGTTTAATATCTTTATTAATGACCTGTAGGACTACATGAACTTTGTCTTCATCAAGTTTGTGGGTAACTCTGAGATGGGGGGTGCAGTTGATATGCTCGAGGGCAGGGCTGCAATTGAGAGGCATCTAGAAAGGCTAGAGGAATGTGCTAACAAGATCCTTATGAAATCCAGTAATGACAACTGCAAAGTCCTGTGCTTGAGGCAGACTAACCCCCTGCAGCAGTATAGGCTGGGGACTGACTGCCAGAGAGCATCTCTGCTGAAAAGGACATGGTGGGCAGTAGGCCAGATATGAGTCATCTCTGTGCCCTGGCAGAAAAGCTCATTGCATACTGAGCTCTATCAACACGAGCATAGCCAGTAGATCAAGGGAAGTGATTATTGCCCTTTACTCAGCAATTAATAGACTCCATCAGGAATACTGCAATCATTTTTCAGGACCTTGGTACAAGAAGTGTTTATAAAGCTGAATGACTGCAGCAGAGTCCAGAGTCCAGCAGAAGGTCACCAAGATGGTTGGGGGATGGAGCGCTTAACCTGTGAGGAGAGGCTGAAGGAATGGGGCTTGTTCAGCCTGGAGAAGAGAAAGTAGCAGCATTCTAGTAAGTGAGAAGAGGTTACCAAGAAGACAGAGCCAGGTTCCTTAACACGGTGGACAGAGGGAGAAGAAAAGACATTGGTAATAAATTGAAACAGGGCAAGTTCAAGGGGATGTAAGGAAAGGAATCTGCTCTATGAGGGTAATTAAGCACTGGGACAGGATGCCCAGAGAGCCTATGGGATCACCATGTTTGGAAGTTTTCCAGACTCAAATGGGCAGTGAAAACCAAGCAACCAGGTCTAAATTCACTGTCCCCTCTGCTTTGGGCAAAAGGTTGGGCTAGATGGCCTCCCAAGCTCCCTTCCAACCTCAATAATCTTATGATCTTGTGTTCATATGTATCTAGGACCCAAGTGATTTCTCAGAAATAAATAGTTCATAGCTAAATTCAGCCCAGATGGTGGTACTTGAATAAACCTGTTCTAGACTGTGATGGGAAACCATATCTAGAAAGCAGAGACAGTTAAGAGTTAAAATGGAAGGATGTGGTTCTGCAGAGATCCAGTCTTGTTCAATATGTAACAATTTAGACAATGGAAGTAGAAATCAGATTTATTAAATTGACATAGCATATCATTTTGGAAGTTGTAAAAATAAATTGCAGGACAGATTCCAAAATCAAAACAATATTGTCAAATTGAAGAAATATTTGGGAAGGGAAAAAAAAAATCAATAAACATAAATGCAAGATTCTGCCTTTTGATTAGAATGTTTATTTGCCCAACTGACTACATAATGGTAAAAATGGATCTGGGGAACATTAGCTGAGCATGCATGAATGATATTTTGTAGTTTTAAGACTATAGATCAGCACAGTGAAATACATCAACCAAACCTGAAAGACAGGTAGCAATATTTCCTTTCTACCAGTGTTAGTACAGCTTCAGCTGGGTCTTTTGTGGGCATCAAACTACAAGAAAGATGTGGGTAGAGAAACCCCTGGTGTAAATTATCAAGAGTAATGTAGGACCCTACTCACACGACCTGTGAAGAAGGCTTGAAAGAACTGTGGTTGTTTAGTCTAGACAGAGAGACAGAAAAGAAACATGATACCACTTTTGAAATATGTAAAAGGCTCCTGCAAAGTGAAAAAGAACAATCTGCTTTCTATCTGTGTGGAGGACAGGTCAAGAAGCCATGAGTTGAAATTGCAGCATAAGAGCCTTGTGTGACATTAGGAAAACTTTCTGACTTTAAGAATAGCAAATCACTGAAATAGACTGATAATGAAAGTGGTAAGAGTCTGAATCAGCTGTGGACTTTGAGAACAGGCTAGACAGACCTCTGTCAGGGATGCTAAAGGTTTAATTGTTTCAGCCTGGGGATGGAGAGATGGAACAGACGACCTCCAGAGATCTTTTCTAACCAGAGGCATAGAATCATGTTAAGACTGGAACGTGAAGTTTCTCTTGCTAAAAGAATGCATAATTTCATAGAAATGGAATGGTTCAGCCCTTATGTAAAAAAACCTTTTTCTCATATAGCTGTGCTTTCCAATGGTGATAAGCAGCTCCACTGCTCTTAAGGTGAGGAACCCCAAGGATAAGAGTGTTTAGGTACCTGGGGCTCAAGCAATTCACTATTTGGAAAAGCTGTTCCTGCCAAGCACAAATTAAAATAGAATGGATTGGAAGACAGAAGGTTGAAGGGAAGGTATTTATCAGATGAATGAATGAACAAATATATTCAAAATATATGATTCCACTAAGCCTATGAGTACATGCAGTCCTGTTTGTGGAATAAGCAGCTGCTTATTTCCAGATGGAGAAGAAGGAAAGTCACCCCTGCAAAGGATGTGACCCATCAGTAATGCCTCTGGTGTTCAGGGGCTCTGGAAGTTCTCACTCAATCCCTTCTTTGTTGATGCTTCACTATGGATACTGATGCTTCAGAACAAACTCTAGAATCATCTGTATGCCAGCATTTAAATACCCTTGGAAATGGGGCTGTCAGAAGGCAGGAAGATTATAGTATACACTGTAAGTTACTTACAATTTGCATTCCAGTTCACACAAAGCTTTTGTAAACATAAGAAAAGTCTACAAAGTCCCTTTTCTTTCTGACAAAATTAGCAGGTTGTGCTGGTTCTCTGTACAAGAGTTACTATAGTAATTATTATATAGCAGCTGATATGTAAAAGCTAGATCCACTGCTGGTGATAAACAACACAATTACATTCACTTCAGTGGAACTCTGCCAATTTATTCCAGCTCAGTATCAGATCAAAAATGTCATATGTCAAAAAAATGCGTCTATTTTTAATATTGAAAGGCAAAATGCCAATAGGCTTTTAGTTTTTTAATTTGCTTGGAAATCTTATTAAAAAAAAATCAGTTTATGTATTTATCTTTCTAATTTATAGTCACATTAAATATAATAGACTTTTCAAGATAACCTATCAAAAAATTTAGTTCTCTTTTTAATAGGGCTTCTTTCTAGGCAAGTTTGTACTAAAAATGCTACAACAAGACAATTTCAAAGTGAAAATGGTAGCTATTGTTTAAGCTAGTGTGGTGATTCAGAAAAGCTTAAGGATTAGGAGTGCTGTATAGGAAACACAATTATTCTGCCTTAGAGAAGAAGGGCTGGAATTGCTTGTTCTTTCCATAGGAAAGAGAGAAGTGGAAGGAGAGCTCTGGAGCATTGAGCATATTAAGCAATGCTGAAAATGAGCAGCATTCCCTGTTGCTGGGGGACAGGAGGAATAGCAGCTGTAACTGTTCCTTCAGGGTAATGACTGCTTTCCCACAGTCTTCGATTATTCTTTCAATAAGAATAATGAGATTGATTTGCTGAAGTTGAGGCATAGGCAAAATATGTACCAGGGACCATGGTGATTCTATCAGACTGCAGCCAGACATGGGACTCCCTGTAGGCATAGGCATCTTTTTGGAGCCAAAAACCCTCCACATTTCCCTCTCTGAGTCTTTGCCCAAGGCTTCTAATCAGGGCATTTTAATTATTATTGTTTTAAGCCCAAATCCATAAAGGCTTAATGCTTACAAAATAATCTGCTCAAAACTTTGGAGGGATTGACCTATGTGCAGTTGTGCATAACAGCTCACAAGATGAGACCTTCAGCTAGTGTTTCAAAATCATCTGAGGAAATTAGGAGCTGTCCTTTCAAGTGTCCTTGAAAATGACAGTCTCAACCTAGACCCCTGTAGTCATGGTAGTTTGTTCAGTCTATTTCCATGTGAATACCAAACAGGCAATTTAGAAGTCTAATTTTTACCCTCCCTTTACTGTCAAAAAGGAATTAGACCATATGAAGTCATCAAGGACTATCTGAGGATTTGCTATAACACCCATCACCATGGTATCTAAGTGCTTCCTGAAAAGACCTATTAATCACTGTGACTAAGCGTTCCCTCCTACCTGATCTGTCAGCTGAACGGCTGTTACTTCAGTTTCTGATTTATGTTCTCATGATTTAGCTTAAATATGGGCATCAAATAGGACACTGGATAAATTCTCTCCTTTTTGAAATCATCACAGCAAAAGAGCCAATTTAAGAGATATATTTGTTTCTACTAGGGTGATGGGGCAAGATTAGACAGTGTAGATTTTCTCCCCAAAACTAGGAATTTAAATATTACACTGGAGCTAACCGAGTTACCAGGGCATTTTCTGACAAAATAATTTTCATCAACTAGTATTCTGAATTGTAGAAACATTAAGGTACTGATTCTGACAACAGTTTCTCAAATGCAGGATGGAAATTTTCATTATAACTTCTATCACACTGTTAACAATCAGGCTGTTGGTCAGTCTTATGAAAGGTAGGATACATAGGTTAGTGGATAGCCTAACCACAAGGCTCTAGGATGCAGCACACACTTTCAGTTTGACAAAAAACTACTTAAGATTCATAAAACTTCTATAATTGAATTTTCAAAATGCTTCAAATTGACTTAATTATTTTTTTCTATATAAATAATTTTAGAAGTCCACCTGACAACATGGTCTTTCTTGACACTTTTAAATCAGGATTTGTTTTAAAGAAAAGCTTGTGGTTTCTTCTCCTCTCCTCTCCTCTCCTCATTTTACATAGCAAACAGTTTTAGGAGCATATTAGAGTAACAGACTTAATAAGATAGACTGGTTTACTCCAACTTAAATAAAAACAGCCTTAACTTTTAGAATCATGGCACAGTACTTATGCATTCACATCAAATGCTAATTTAGGTCTAAATATATATATTTACAAAAGATCTACATGTACCTGTGCATGGACATATAAATCTACAGGATGATTTGGAAATGGATCATTCTGTTTTCCCCAATGCCTTTTAAATACATATTAAGGAACTTAGAAATTGCATACATTGAAGTCATGAAAAAGAGGCATAAGAAGTTAATCATAGCATTAAAATTTTGGACAAACCTTTTCATCAAGTCTATGAATGCAGCAATCAAAATCTTTTCAGTCTTTCCTCTTAAAAGAAATTTTGCATTTCTTTCATGAGTCTCATATTCTGCCTCTGAAACTTTTCTGATTTTTGCAATAATTTGAGCATACTGCTTGACTTTGTCAATTTTAATGACAAAACAGAGGTGACTACGAATGTTCTAAGCTGCCTAAAAGTCAGTGGTAAATCATAGCCATGAAAAATCTGATCACAAGTATTTTGT
This sequence comes from Aquila chrysaetos chrysaetos, assembly GCF_900496995.4. Taxonomy (NCBI): domain Eukaryota; kingdom Metazoa; phylum Chordata; class Aves; order Accipitriformes; family Accipitridae; genus Aquila; species Aquila chrysaetos. Next base: position 69,009,421 of record NC_044005.1, read on the forward strand.
CCAGAACAGAAAAATTCACTTTGACAAACTCAAGCCAATTAACTACAAAAAAGTGTCTTCCAGATCCTGCCTGTTTCTCTATAAACCTCCAGAAACTCTGTCAAACAGATGGTGGCTTTTGCAGCAACCTCACAGTCATTAGGATGATCTCATGCAACATTTTTACTGGACTTATGTACATGCTCATTCTTTTCCACATTCTTTTTTTTTTTTTTAGAACTCCATTGTTATTGATTAGGCCTTTATAGCTTTCTCTCTAGCCGATGCTTCTTTGAAATCACTTTAATTCATTTCTCTCCAGAAATTTAGTTTAAAATTGCCTCCAATGTATACCTTATCACATTCTTTAAGGTTCAGCTAAGGGTCTTAAAATAAATTCAGGTTAGACCTTCCACTGACTTTTACACTTCACTAGCATAAAAATCTAAGCCATCATCTTCTTATCGTATACCTTCTCATAATCTTTAGTAATCCTTATTCTGTATTATATTTATGCATTATGGAGTATTCCCCATCTCTGAAAAATGTACATCTTAAATTTTGTATTCCTCAGATGTAAAACGACATAGTATTTCCTTGAGGTTATGAAAACCTTGTTTCATCTCAACACCGATGAGGGATTAGTAAATTACAGAAAAAAGCATGTGTGTAACTGAAGTATAGACAGCTGGAACTGGACAAAAACACCCATACGGGGGGTTTGGTCATCACCTTTCCTGCCTCAGTTTTCCCTCTCTGTAACAAGGGTTTCTGTGTTAGAGAAGCATGTGTTACCTGAGAATTTGTGAGTGCAGTGTAAGCACAATTCCAGTTGTGTAACGGCATTAGTCACCAATATCTGCTAGGAAGAAGAGATGTCTACCAACATCTCCAGAAGTCTCTTTTAGAGACTAAGTAAATACCCTAAGCTTTTGCTTTCTCCGGGGATTGGTAGTAAATATGTTTCAAACAAAGTCAGAGGCAGAAATAAGAATTATTGTTTGAAAGAAGTTAATTTGTAGTGGGCAGATAAAGTTTGAAGTTTTGCTGGATTTTCTGCTGAGCAGCTCTGTTTCCATTGGGATCAGCCGTGAATAGGCTTGGAGCAATATGTTCCAGGGCTTATTCTGACAAGTTAAAGGAAGGAGAATGGGCTTGAACTTTCAACTTGATACTCTGTCCATCTTCCGTTAAGTCACTTTTAAAAAATTGTCTGTTCATAACTTTCCAATCTTCTTTCCGGCAGAATGTAGGGATGTAACTGTTCTTCCAGTGCCAGTGTGCAGCTTGCCTGGCTGTATCAATGAGTACCCACCAGCCCCCGAAGAGCTCAACACCTAGGATCATTTAGCATTCCTTGACACTGGTGTTTAATTAAAGAATGTTTGAACTCTTTAAACTGCTAGTCACTCACGGTTACTTACATCACCTTTTCAACTTTTAAACATTTATTTTTATTTTTAGAAATGCTTAATCCCCTTTTTAATAGAAGTGAGTGTAGAGGATTAGGCCAATGAGCAGTGAATTGAATACTAAACAATGTAAGGAAAGATGCTCTGACAGCAGCCTGCATAGAGCCATCCAGGAAGGCAATTGCAAAACAGGCAGAAAGAGAGAGGGCATTTTAAATATATGTGACTCTTACAAATGGCTGTCAATGCCCATGCATACGAAAAGGTTAGAGATTTAGGTCAAGACAGATGTTCACATGAAATATGAGGCAAATAAGAAGGAAAGGATCTGGAAAATAAAATTATTAGGGAATGATCGAAAGGAAAGAACATACCTTCCTACATCTGACAAATGTACAGGTGGTCAGCATCTTGTACCACATAACCATCAATTCATTGCTATGCAGAGCGCCAACAGCAGGCTTCCACTTCAGCTGTGCCTTCAAAATAAGGCAGAAATATGTGAGAAACTGGTAGTAGAAAACCTTTGTGCTCAATTTCTTCAGAAGGAAGGATCAAAGAATAGTTTAGGTTAGAAGGAATCTCTGGAAGTGATCTGTTCTGACATTTGCTTTTACAGGGCCAAACTCAAGGACTATTGCTTCATTAGAGCCTGCAACCTATTTTGTGGTGTAGACTACTTTATGTCTCATATAGATCAGTTCACTGGCACACCTATGTTTATTTCAGACTATAATTTTGACAACTTGTATGTATTGAATATTTAGACAATGTAGAGATATTAAAGATACATTCTGTGGCATAATTTGCCAAAAATAACCACAAAGGCAAGTAAATGCGCATCTCTGATAATAGATACATATTAAAGATTTTAGGCATCTGAACTATAAACTTGCAGCCTGTCTCAAAACCAATCAGTTTTCTTGAGGGCTTACAGGAGAGGCATAATCCAGATGATGACAGTTTATGCACTTTTCTAGGTGGTATGGATTATTTTTTTCTTACGTACAAAAATACTAAATAATAAATAACAGGTAGGCAAAGAAGCCCCTTACAATTTAGTGTTTGACTAGTAAATATTTCAGAGGTCCCATGGTTGTATAAGAATTTAAATATCTGTGTTTCTGAGCTTTTTGCAATTTAAAGCTTCTGTGATAATAATATATGTTTTGCTGTGTTTGAGTCAGTTTTGTCCTTTAGTCATCAAAATTATTTCCTTGCAACAGAATTTCAGTTGTCAGTGGTCTGTAAAAGTGGGCCAGCATCCTTGGTGCCATATGGGATTCTTTAGTGAGATTCTCCTAATTTTGTTCAGCCTGAGGAGAGCATTAAGGAGGCCGTGAAGCCCAGGGCCTACCTTGTGGCTGAATATGCAAAGAATGATAATGAGTATGAAAGCTCCTTTAGCTCAATGACATTCAAAGTCCTTGCTATCACAATGCCTGACCACTGGAGTTACTGGAATGGAAAAGACTGTTCTGTCATTTAATCAGTGCTTTCCACTCATTGGGATTCAGCCCTAGTCTCTAGTGGCAACTGTGCTAGGATTTCTACAGCTTTAGGGCTGCAATAACTCACTTAACCGTAAAAAGGGGTGGGACAGATGAAGAAGATTAAGAAATGCAGTGGTTTGTGGAGGTCTGCTCATTTGCATATGTTTTCATCTCCCCCGTGGACGGGCTGGCATTCATTAATTTCCCCTCAAACAGAAACTCTTGTTTGTCACAGAAAGCCCCAAGATACATCTCCTGAATTTGTCCTACATACAGCTATTATACCACAGAGAGCAATAAACAGTATTGATTGTTTCCTATCATATTTGGGTGACCCTGACTACTTTGAAATAATTTTTAAAATCTGTGTTGCTTAGGCAGTATCCAGGAGCCTGTTGGACCTGTGGCTTGGCTTCTAAACACATTGTGTCTCCTTAAGAATGAGATTTATATTGGCTGCATCCCAGAGGTGAATATAATGACCTCTTTCACCTTGTCAAAAGGGCAGCCTTGTCAAACTCGCAGTAGTCAATATCCTACAGCGCATCCATTTAGCACAGGAGCACAGCCCAAACTGGGACTTCGGAGTGCAGGTACTCAAATGCACAGGTCTGACAAAGACAAATAGCACAAGGATGCACTAACCGAGCAAGGACAAAGGGACGCCTTGCCTCCACTGTGTGAGAAATTGAAGCCCACTTAGATTTCTCCTGCATGCATTTTATGATGTGAGAAGAGGTTTAATTTTTTGAAGTCCCTGATTAAAGATGTAAGAAGCAGAGGAATACTTGTACTCAGTCCCACATGTTTTCTTTCATTAATTTTTCGTTTAACTTTTTTTTTTTTTAATCGACTGGAATGTTATCTTTTTCATATAGGTAGATTGGTTGGGGCTCTTAAATAATAAAGTTTCCCTATTGATACCCCCAGTGCTGTCTGTTACAGGTACTTATTTAATAGCTTCTGCTTAAACTGTTGCAGCAGCACTGTACCAAGCAGTGGTCATATTCTTTATGTGGACAGTTCTGAACTTTTTACTGACTGTCGTGATTAAATAAGTTATGCTGAAATTGTGCTGTGTAAAAATCTGTAACACAGAATGCATTTCACGGAATAAGATTTAGTAAATTTTAGAAAGACTACATTTCAATTAAAAAAGAAGAGAATTTTGAATGACACTTGTGAAAAGAAAGAATGAAGACGTTTTCAGTTAATGTTTTTGTGACCTTTTTGTGGAGTTATATTAATTTTTGTATATGATTTTACTTTTGCATAACTTAAATTTGTGGTATACATGGCCTAACTGTTCTTTTAACAAAGCTCTGTTGTGCAACCGCGGTCTTTTTTCAAAGGAAAGTTCTGCAATGATCTTGAATCTATTTAGAATTAGGATTGCGTTTCCCCTTCAGGTCATAGTTTTCTGACTGTCATTTTAATGCAAATCACAACAAGTAAACTTAGTGGAGTCAGTGAAGTAAAATCTGTATAAAATCACCACCAGTCCCCAATCCTACAAACACTCAGCATGTAGCTAATGGTAAGTCACATTGATTTCAACAGTACTACCAACAGTTTGCAAAATTAAACACATTTATAAGCCTTTGCAGAATCAGGGCTTCAGAGAGCTCATGAACTGGCCTTTTATGTCCATTTATAAACCCCCATTATAATTAACAGGAGTTTTACAAGCACATCAATAGAAAAGTATATGTAGAGTGTATTCCTGCTAGCCAAATAGTCTGCAGATGGAGTCCCAAAATATTCATTGACTCCCTGCTGACAAGGAAATTATTTATTATTACTACCTACATGATACAGTACTAACCTTGAAAACCCATTATATTCTAATGAGGCCAAAGCCACTTAAACGAACAAACAATCACCACCTCAAAATCTGTATTAATTTAAGGAAACATTACAGCTACCATAGAATGAGAAAGTTTCAGACTTTTTTATTATGTCTCATAATGGAGGAGATAAAGCCTTCTAGAAACCAGAACAATGCTCACCAACCTGATCATTGTTCCTGTTTCTACAATAGGAAGACAGCATCAGACTACACCATCGGACAGAAGGATATACGGAAAAAAAAGAGCAAGATTTTCAAGCAAAGGGAGGTAGAATCAGTGGGTACTACTGGAAACCCAATCTTCCTACTTTTTTTCTCAATGGAAAAGCAATCAGAGATGCCAGACATTTAAGAAAAAATATTATGTTTACAGCTGTTTTTCCAAGTACTTGTGGAATCTGCAGGGGTATGTACTGGAAAACAAGAGTTGCTAGTTGCTTTCTCTTTGATTACCCTATTTACCCTGAGGCCTTGCTTCATTTCTGAGTTGGGAAAAAAAAAAAGACACTGAGAGGTGGGAAATCTTTTGCTTTGTTGATTTTAAAAGGCCACAGAAGTTTAATCTGCTTATGTGGGGTGAACTGTTGAGCAGACATGCAGCTGTACTGCTTACAACACAAAACAACTGATACACTTTCCTAAGTAAAGACTTTGAAAAGACAAATATTTATTTATTTGTTTATTTATTTTAGTAAAGTTAATGGGGAAATTGTGAGCAAAGGCATCTGGGAAGATGTAGTATATATATCTAAGGCCTTATGCAAAAACTCCAGTGAACTATCTGATTCTTATGGTTTGGAAGGGCCAAAGCATAATATACAGAATAGACATCTGTCATAGGTATGTGGGAAAAATTACTTTTTATCAATCAAGTCATAAAAGTCTTCTTTTACTGGTTCCATGCCTTGATCTTCACTGACTTTTGCAAACATTTTGTATTTCATCTCATACCAAGCTCTCTTAACCTAAGAGGATGTCAAATATTAATTATTTGGCCAAAAACACGTTTCCCCACCATCAACATTTGCCAAAGGATTGTGCTTTGTCTTTACACTGAATCTGGAGCAAGCTGATGTACAATTACAAAATCAACTTAGTTTTGCATGCTAACACTGAAAAACTTCAGTATGTTTCATTGAAGTATGACAAATTAACCAGACAGAATCTGACCTATTCAGCAAATGTCGGGGCTGTGGGGGTTTATACTGTGTTAATAACAAACAAGCAATACAGTCAAAAAAACAAGTTTGGAATTAAATTTTGAATTTCATATCTGAGTCACAAGTTCACTAGCTGGTGTTTTTGTGATAAATTGAATGACATAGTGAGTGGTCTGAGAAGGTAGCATGTATGCTTTTTGCTTGTGACATAGTATGAACAAACAACTACTTAGGGTTCACCATAAACTTTTCTACAAACATTCTGGAAATTGGATTAAGAAGTCTATCATATAGTTCACTAGCTGTAAATATATGTTCATTTTTTTCCTCTTTTAGTATAATTACTGCTCCGGGACAAAGTAAATCAACTGTTTTTTGTTGAAAGATCAATATACCTGACCAGATCATAAATAAAGACCTTCTCAAGGGAAATGTGTCCTCACACTCATTGTCCTTCAAAGGAGTTTTGTTCTCTTAAAACTTCTTTATTATCTTTAATTGAAACATAGATAGAGGAGAATTTAGGTATTTCCTCTTCTCTCTGTGCTTTACTCTTATTTTAACAATTGGTGCTGTGAAAGAAGCCTAGATGAGTTTATAGTAGCTTGATTTTTGACATGAGAAATTTTACAATTACTAAACTCTTGAATAATTCCATATCTGAAAGAGTGTTTGTGCTATGGCAGAAACAGGATCCTAAATGTTAGCTCTGTAATGGATGTCAGAAGATCACCATATGTTATATTTTAATTTACCCTTGAGTTTCTAGAGTTTGCTGAGGTACTGGTTGGAAAGTCAAACAACTTATGTGTGTACTTAAAACAAATTCAAGTAGATACAGCAAGAAAAGAGAAGTATAAATTATCATTGTAAAACATGTCAGATTACCATATCCAGGAAACATGAACTCCAGTGAGGAATACCTAGCAAAATTGTGGTATTAGACATCTGTCATAGCAGAGAAGACGAGAAGTGTCAAAAAGTGTTTAGGAGGATGCTGATGTTTTCAGGCCTGCAACAGGCATTGACATTGTGATATCAGGTTGCTCAATCCATCTGTCCCAGGTTTTTCCTTGCCAGCAAGGGAAAGCACCCCACCCCATTGACCCCAGTCCTCCTGATCATGGAAGCAGGATTAACACGTGTGTTATGGTTGGAACGATTTTGCTTTATTGTGCTCCTCCAGCTGCAGTGGAGCACAGGAGATATCCTTGGACATCCTCAAACACATCACTTGTGTACCTTATTATCCCTTTTCCCATTTCTTTACCCTCCTCTTTGCCACCCTTTCTGCACCCCAGCCCTGTCCCAAATAATTACTGATAATTAGATTTTCGCCATTGAGCTCAATCTTGCTACATCCATATACAAATTTGGTATTTCTTATTCTGCTACCTAGGTAATCTCAGCATTACATGCTCTACTAACAAGGCTGCCTAGGTGCTGTTAATCTTGCAAGGCTGTTCTCCCCCAAAGGTCTGCAATGCTCCCCTCCAGTTATCTGTGATGTTCAGCCCGTTCTCACTTACCTCCCCCTCAACCACCTCTGAGACCCAGGTGTCCCTGACAGCCCTCAGAGTGCTATCTGTAACTTTTGGCAGCTTCTCACATTGTTTATCTGTCACGTCCGGCAATTTCTCATGTCATAGTTTCTCATGTCCTGTTCAGTTAGCTTAACCCCAGGCTAGGGCTTATTCAGATGCCTCAATATCTGCCTGTAACCCTAACAAAAAAGGATATGAGACTTGGCTTATCTTTGCAATATGAAGACTGAGGTCAGATATGAAGTAAAATCTTGCAGACGTCTGTTTTGTAAGTACAGTTTGTAGGGATAAAACCACTGAAAAGAATAAATTTAATAAACAAATCAATATTGCAGCAACTGAATATATGCATAAGGATGTATCAGGCACCTAAAGATCACTGAGACGTTTATAAGACTGATAAGCCTGGTCAGTTTAAACTTCAAAGAAAAACTTAACTAGATTGACTTCCATTAACACCCTCCATGCTAATGGTTAGTTCCTACTGATTTTTAGTTGTTATCACTCCACATTCAAAGCAGTCAGTCCTTAGCAGCCATATGCTACACCTGCTGTGAGCACACAGTACTGCAGCGCTGGTGCCATACCCTCAGCAGTCCCCATCACCCCAGCATAGGAAGCAGCTTCCAGAGCTCTTCCATGTGGGATACTGAGGTGGGGAACACGTTCGGGATCTTGCCCTTTTGTAAAACGTTTGAGTTTCTTGACACCTCTGAGCCCTGGGCCTCTGGCACTGGCGCAGGTGCTGTGGGATGCTCGGGGGGTTGCTGCGGCCGGCGCCCTGTCCTGCAGCCTGGCTCGTTCTTCCTGGCTCAGTGGCTTCTTCTTTTCTTAAAGGTTGCATGTTTTCGGTGAGCTGTAATTGACCGTCAGTGGGTTGTTTATAGTTCTGGGACCTCTGCTTTCAAGATATGTCCATATTTCAAACACTTTAATACTCTGTGCTTTCAAAACTGCACTTCCTAGCAAGAGACACCAGGTTCCAAGCTCCAGTTGGCATCACAAGTTCTCATAGTAAGTTGGTAACAATCCTAACAGACCACAACTGGGGCCTTGCAGCCTTTGCTAAGGCACAGTTAGCTTAAGGCCTGAAGCATTACAATTCTTACAGGGCCACAGGGTGCAAAAATGTTTTTACAGCTATTATTATTATTTACTGTGCTTACGTCTAAGTTTAAAACAACCTAATATTTATTAAATCCTGCTTAGTGTAGATCTGCTTTTATGGGTGCAGTAGACCTTTGCTTTGGCTGCAGTATAAACTGTTCATGTATTAGGAAAGGTTTTCTAAATACTAGGCAGTGAAATTAAAAAGCAGTTATCCAGTGGGATAGGAGGTATAAAGAGGAGATTTAATGGCAAGGCAAAAATACTTTACTTATAAACCAGAATTTAACAATTATGTAAGGATGGACTATATGATGTGTTTGCTTAGAGTGATCAAGGATTACACTTTTCAGCTCAGGAACTCACTTCCCACTCCACCGTCCAACAGCGGATTCTGTCTTGGCTTCTCACATCTCACTGACATCACTTAGCTCTGCCTCTGGTCCAAGCCAGATTTACCCTCTACTGTAAAGTTCAGTCCTGAAGAAAGAGGACGCAAAGACAAGGAATTTAAAGTTAATTCACCAGTCTATCAAAAGTCAATTTAGAAATCAATGGATAAGGTACCTGTTGTCTAGTTACAGGCAGGCATGAACTGCAATAATCTCATCTAAAACCTGTATTACAGCTGGAACTCCAATTCAAAGATTATTTTCAGTGAAAGTACAGTATCTAGAGGCATATGCATACCATCCTCTCTTTTTCTAACTCTGCTTCTTCTATCCATGCATTCATTAGCTTTGAAAGACAACTCTTAAAACGAGAGATGGCCACTTACATATGAAAATACGTTCACTTGAACTGAAACAGAATTAATTGATCAGGGACCAATGCAGGAAACTAAATTTGCAGCTTCTTCCTTGAAAATAACAATCAAATCCTGTGGGTACTAGCAACTGACTTCTTATTAATTTGGTCTAATAGCTGTTATCATAAATGTATGAATACATAGATTATAATTTTCTAGACACTAGCAATCTACACGTAGTAGTAGAACAATTATGCCAAAATTGCTATTTAAGGATGAGTGTGGGAAAAGTTGGGCATATTTTCAAGTACTGAATAGAAATGTATTTGTGATAGCTGTCTCTCTTGTATTTAACATACTGTATTACTATTTCTTTGTTCTCCATTTAATAGCTGATCATCTTACTGTTCTGGCAGCAAAAAAAAAATCCTTTTAAATTAGGACACGCTGTCTTTTCTTTGTTTATAACTGAAGTATAAAAAGGCATGAAAGCTTAAGGAGTCAAGAGACAGTGTTATAAACACATTTTGCTGCTTCTACTAAAAGGAGCAATGAGTATCTCATTCTTCAGAGTGTGAGACAATGGGAGTGCTACATACCACTACTGCTCTGAATATGAGATTTGAATTCTGCTGTTGCCTCTGCTTTCAAGTTCTCAGACATAATAATACTATTATATTATCTTACCTTTTTGAACTGTTTTTCATTCAAAAGTTCCTGAGGCCTTTAAACTTTGAATCAGCTTGCTATTTCCCTGCAGTGTGTTTTCATAGAAATTTTCATACTACACCTCCACCCTGTCCCATCCCATCCCCCCCAATCTTCCCTACCAGGTGTCATGCCAGGTCTTTGTCATTGGTATGGAGTTTTAAAATGCAGCATAGCCTCTTGTGTTTCACACACTGGCTAATAAAAAAAGAGGGCTTCCCTTTCCACTTCCCAAAGAGAAGATTACCTCCTCTCTGCCTCCTCTTTGTAGTGCGTTGTTCAATCCTGGATGCTAAGAGAAATTTGGGAGCAAATGGAAGCAGCACAGGAAATCATATTGGCTATGCACCCAAAATGACCCTCGCTTTGGCATCTGGCTATCTATCCTGCTGTAACACGTCTGTGTCCCTGCCTGCATGCCCAGTTTCCTTTCCAGAAACAGCACAGGCACAGGGCTGGTATTCAGCACTCTTCTTCTCCCTACATATAGATACACCACCATCAAGGTTAAAGGTGTATAAGCACCTATCTTTCAAGGCTGCTTTTAAGTATTTTGCATCTTATTCTATCCCAAGCCCTTTCAGTGATCAGTAGGATTGGTCAGTGACAAAACTCACAGCTAACTAAAGGAAGCACAGACAGTGCTACTAGACTGCAAATGCACCCCAGAACTGACCTCCAGTCCATAGTTTCTAAACATTGAAGAAGCAAAACACTTCTCCCCCATGTTTCCTTAGTTAAGGAGATTGTTAATGAAGGCTGTTGCTTCATCTTTGTGGGGTGAGACAGTTCAGATGGCAGGAAAGACTGGCTTGTCAATCTTGTGGTAAAATACGTGTTTAGAAGATGCTTTAAAGATACATTAGATAAAATCTACTCTATCGTCAAGCATTCATAATAAAGTTTCAAAAGCTAAACTAAGGATGAGAGGGAAGGATTGATTTAAGTAATTTTTTATAAAATTCATCCAGAAATTAAAATATCCCAACCACAGAGTTAAAGATTCTGCAGTCCAACACCAGAGGACATAGCTTCTATTTAGTTGTATGTAGCATAATTACCATGGTACGCCCATGATGTGCAGGGTGAAGCAAGCATATTAAAGATAGATTCATAATTACATCTGGGGTACTTGGCTAATTAACAAAATGGATAGACAAAATCTGTATTTCATTAGGTTGAGATGTATCAGTTTCCTCCTGTGCTTCTACATGTTTGATATATTATACTGCAGTGAGCTATTTCCAGTGCATTGTGTTGGGATGTTGTGATGACTCGCATGCCAAGCAACATGATAAAATAATTTATGATCAGCCAGACTGGAAATATCAGTTGGGGGATTCTCTGTATTTAATGGTTCACTGTATGAGTTCATCACATTGCTCTCAGGCTTTCAAGGTAGTGTTGCTACCGATATTATTTGGACAGTCTTCCTTCTCCCTCACAGAAAATGAAAGAATAAAAGTCCCCAAATGTATGTGCATACCTGCTAGAGTAATATCCTCTCACATTGGATGTCTTATATATTTTAAGTCTTATAATATCATCTTATACAGCTCATTAGTCAACTAGTAGCTTGGTGCATATACAGCTTAATGAAAGGTGATCAGGTAGATACAGGTAAATAGACAGAAAGTTAAAGATGCGTTCATTCTCATTCTCTGTTTATACTATAAAGTTGGAAGTGTAAAGAAGAAAAATGCACCTGTACTGAAGAATCACAAAAGCATGAATTAGTTTAAAAGAGCAATATGGCTTTGTTCCTTTCCTTGTCTTGCTGTCCTCTAAAGGCATTTTAAAAACCAAACCCAGTGTTTTCCTGTAGCCAACCCTGCACAAAGAAGAAAAAGAAACTTTCCTTGTTATTATACCCAGGATTGTATCTATCAGATGGTTTTATATGTGTGTGTGTGCATCTGTGTATTTTTAATATTTATTTTCTTATATACATATATGATGGTGTCTTTCTCATTGCAGATGTTCTCTCTGCTTCTTGCTATAAATAGTTCCACTTGTATTCTGTCCTTCCAGTAATAAGACCACTGGATCTTTATGTCTAACCCGTGTACTCTATCTATTTTCTATACCCGTCTTTCCTGAAACTTGCTATAATTAATGTTAGTGAAAAAGAAACCAAATCTGTTTAACTACAGTAAAAGACAAATTAACATCTTAAAACACCCATGTGTCATGCCTCCCCCACCCCAAACCCGGGACAACTCTAACACTGACCGCATCACTTTTATTATTAACATCACTGGCACCAGAGTGCCATTGAATGCTTGCTTTCTGCACAGATAGCTTATATGTTAGTTTGCTGTATCCACATGCTAAAGAATAACCAGAATTTCTCAACTGTAGGTATTTTTTCTTTATTTAATATTTGAAAAGAATACATGGATCTGTGTACGTTTTCAGAAGTCCCTGTCCCCTCTGTCCTGAATGATATATAACAATGTTCCCAGTAGTAAGAATAACATAAACCAAGAGCTAACTATGAAGCAAAGACTAAGGAACAGCTGGGGGTTAAAAAACTTGATAGAATCTCTACTGTTTGTGTATAGCCTTAATCTGAAATGAGGTGGTAAAACCACTTATCTCCATTTCTACAAAGATTACTTGATAAATTCAGTAGAAACATAAACAGAGTCTGTATGTTTAACTGTGAATATTTAGTTATACACTATCTTTCAACAGTCCAGAAACACTTACTATTATCAAGGTTATGACTGTTTCCATTTATATAAGTACTTCATTTAAAATGAATTTTGCATGATTCATATTGCTGTATCCTATGAGCAAGTACTAAATTTTGTCTTAGTAGTCTGCATGGATGGTGCTGCTTTCTCCAAGATTTCAGCCTTTGAAGTGCTATAGATTTGTTCATAGCCAATCTATGCCTCACATTTTCTTCATCACAAGTTTTACAGACTTATTTTTGAATAGCAGCTTCATAGGTTTAGAAACAATGTGATTTCAGGCCCCAGTGCATAAACACTGTCCATCTGATGTTTGGCAACTCTTAATAATCTGGCATACTGAAATGATAATTTTGGCTGAGTAGCTAGAAAATGAGACCAGGGTTCAGATATTTAAAGGCAGTTAGGAGTCTAACTTCCCTTGAAATCAATTTTTTTCTCTACTGCAATGTTGTTGCTCTTGAAAGCATTTATAAAGATATTATAATTGCCTAAATAATACAATCAATGAATATTGGATCATTTTGGATAGTGCTGCAAAGTGAACTGAAGTTAAAGTAAATGATAACAACTGCTGTTATCTGTTCAACAGACAAAACTAGGGAAGTGTTGCCACCCTCCTACAAGTTTGAAGAATGGCATTCTGATTTGTAGGACCTTTTTCATTACTATTTTTAGTCTTCCACACAGGTACTTAAGCTCAAATAGTATCTGAAATGTTTGTAAATCTGCAGCTGAAGAATTCTAGCATTAGATTGTAGGAGGTATATATAACACTGATGTTAGTTATTAAAATTACATCTGCAGAGAAAACATGCAAAAGCAGCTGTCATTTGATTTGGGCCATTCTAGATGACTAAAACCCATCAGACTGCTTGAATAACTAATAAAAAACCAGCTGATTCACTTACCATATTAGTTGCTAAAATGCATCTGGGGATTTGGATTTGCAGGCAGAATATCCCTTCAAGACTCAAGAGAAAAGATGCCATGGAGGCCAATTAACCTAGGAATAGCTGTTAATCCCTTTCAGGTCGTGTAGAGGAACAAGTACACATAAATACATGGTACAAAAGCACTTCTGATTTCACTAAGCTGCTTTTAAAAATAGTTCTTAGACAGTCATACTAGTAACATTGTGGCACTTCATGTTTTCTCAGTGCTATACAAACAGCTAATTAGGTCTCAGAGTAGGTTATTGTTCTCCAAATCTTACAGGCAGGAAAACTGAGGCACAGAGCTGGGAAGTATCCAAGGCCAAACACAGTGCCAATAACCAAGTCAGGATTACAGTTCTGGAATGGCTACAATGAATTCCTCAGCTTGTATCCCCCCATACAAAACAACAAGCATTATGTTTAGAGTACAAATTTTCAGGATCATGCTACATTTAATCTGAAAGCTAGTTATTGACCCTGATGGGCTCACCCTAGGTGCTAAACATCCAGGCCCTGATCCAAGGCAGCACTTAAGCACCTACACTAAACAAATAAACAAACAATAGTTTTAAAGTATTTTAAATCAGTCTCAAACAAATAAACCTGAGATTTTTTTTCTTGTAGTTGTCACCCCGGGAAGATCGGTATCCTTGCTTGCCATCACTTACCATAAGTAGCTCTTTTGCGGTTATTATGGTCACTCATTTCTACTGACCAACATAAAGCCAGTAAGTAAAACCAAAAAACTGCCTATCAGTTATCCCATTCTATTTTTCATGGGCTAGGTATTGTGGCATTGCCATACAGCCAGGCAGGCCATGATAAAAAGCATTTTATACCATCATAGTCTCTCTGGAGACAAGTCAGAACGGAGACTTTAGTCATATCAGCATGATGTGTGCCCACATATGTCTTATAATTTCTTGCCTATATCTAAGCTACTGCATAGAAAAATTAAACATTTATATGTCAAAGAAATATTAATTCAAGGAAAACATGTAACTTACGTTATATAGGATATGATCATCTCCTGATCTTGCATAATCCAACCATTAACATTGTTAATGTTAACTTCAGAAATTCAAAATCTGGACTTAACCCATTCCACATCAGGAGGGTTATGTGTTACCTAATTGTAGGTATCTAATATTTTAACCTCTAATTTTGAGCTAATTACACTGGGCCTCATTCGTGGGAAAAAGAATGTACGTAGAGATAAGTCACCTCCTCTGTTTTTCAATGAGATTAATCACTCCCTCCATTGACAATAAAGAGAAAATTATTTAAATGGCCTGATTTTGATAACCACCTTTTAAAATCTTGAATTAGACCAGCTGGATCCCTCTCAGGTGAGCTTGAAAAGAAGGAAACAAAAATGCATTTGAGAACTATTTTTCTTTGTCTTCTGACTCAGGTCTCTTGAATAAAAATGCTTAAGTGAATCATATTGTGACAAAGGCAAACTCTGGTGCACTCAAATGATGTCAGAACTTAGGACTGTGAGAAAAAAAATTTCAGAAAAAAATTAAAATAAAAATCAGAGGTGTTGACCTTACTTGTTCCTTTATTTATTTTTACATCCATTTTAGTGAGTAAATATCATCATTTACAAAATGAATTCTTTTTCAGACTGAAGGGTCCAATTCTGAATATTTCCAAAAAGTTCAAAGACAAAGACAGACAGAGCGAATACTTCACCTGAATTGACTACTTTATTTCCAATGAACACTTTGGGTAGATAAACTAAGCCTGGCTTAAAAGTGTATATTGTGGGGGTTTTTTTAATGAATATGTGGGGTTTTTTACTAGATAATGCTCCTTGAAGCATCTACCTTTCTTAATTTAAGCAAAAGTTAACTGAAATTTTATCTTACACTGTCACTGTCTCCCCAAAAGTTTTTTTTCCTGAAGCTTTTTGGCTCTTTGTCACAAAATTTCCCACTTATATTTTTAATGGCAGAAGGCATTTTCTATTTCCTCTAAGTTTAGGAAGGTGTAAAAATATGGCTGGAGTTCTGAGGCACAAATGTAATACAAATCATAGATGGTAACAATTCTTTTTTTATAAGAAGTACCAGACATACAAACTACAATTACCATTCCGAAGTATTGAAGGCATGGTTGGCACCTAGTTGTAGTAGAAAAAGCTTAGAGTAATAGTGGAATTTTTAACTTCCATACCTGGATTCAAAGTTAAATCTAAGAGGCATGAAATGAGTATTTTGTCATGCAGAGAAGTAACAGAATATTATATTTGTGTTTACTTCATTTTGTGTGTTTGTTTAAAAGTGCAGCTGCCTCAGAACTTATTATAATCAAGGATCATGAATTCCATGGGCAGTTTCTGTCTTCTACAGCTATAGAATCCCTGTAAGTCTCTTACAACATGGCTTTCTGACTGGCAATAGGTATGCGTTTGGGTTTTTTTTTCACTTTCACACAAAAAGTTCTTGTTACAAAGATTTTTTCTCCCAATGGCAGTCTAATGGAGAAGGAATACTAAATCTCATTTGAAAACACTGGGCCCCAGATAACAATTACATTAAGACAAGAAAATAAAATGTGCAGTCAGCAATGAAAATAAGAAATCCAAAGTACATGTCTCTGACTTGTGTACACCAATCAGCCCAGCATAAACCCATGATTCTTTTTAATCCCACTGTATATGATATATTTAATTTTAGATACTGGGATTTTATTTATGGGAGTCTGTTGATAACATACATTATAATGACCAGTATTTTCTTGCTAGTTCACTCCCCCTCCCCCAGTTTAAACTCCAATTTCATATTTTTAAATTGTTTCTGTTATTTTCAAAAAGCCAGGGATCAGTTTATAGAAATTTTAATTTTATCAGAAGTTTTATTGAAAATCAAATATCCTGGGTTTTTCCTTCTCCGTAATACTATTTCAAATAGATATGCTAATTCCTTCAATCCATTCAGTATTCTCAGCATCGTATTGAAGTTTATTGAAAATGTAGTGTTAAAGCAAATGCACCGTATTAAATCAACTTTCATAACAAACAGAGAAACATTATTTCAGTATGTTAAGCTTAGCCAATGAAAATATACGCACAGAATTTTTAAATGCTATTAAATAACAAGCTGCCGTAAAACTACCTCTACTGCAGTAGAAAGATTTCATCATTGTCCTAAAAAATAGAAATACCAATTTAATATCTAATTTCTTCCCTCAATTGTAACCACTGTAACCCCACTGACTTCGATTTATAATTTCCATAGAATTTACATTTGGATAGACATGTATTCCCAAGGGCCAGTTATACTATTCTTACATATTAGCTCCTCTCCTACTTCAGACCAACAAAGCCACTTCTGGAATAAGATATCATACCTGCTCCCATGTTGAGGATGCAAGCTCTTCATGATTTCAGACTTACTTGTTTATTGACAGAAGTGGTGGTGTTTGTTCAGGGTTTTGTTTTGGCTTGCAGCGAGCTGCCTATGCCTTTGAAAAGACCAATTCTGATCTGTAATATTTTGTTGGCTTTTTACTCTGTTTCTGTGAGAACTACCTATCTTCATTCCCACTCAAATATAGTAGTAAGATGACTTCCTTGTGTTCCTTTTACGGAAAATCCAAACTAATTTGTATCTACACATCCTTACATACTAAGTGATTGAGAGGGTGGAGGGAAAAGTAGGATGCCTATCTATAACTACAAATATTTGTTTTCAGGAACCTTCTTTGTATCTTTGTCACTTCTACAGAAAGCAAACTCTTCTTCTGTTCTTATATGCGTTACAGCAGAATAATGACCAAAGAGAATAAGATAAAATTGGTAGTGAGTGCCCATTGGAAGGACTAAGTTTATTCCCGTGGACTTGGCTCACCTCTTATTTGAGTGCATATCTATAGCCACAACTTTTTCTACGTCCTGTCAGAAGATGCATATAATTTTGTTATTTTAATCAGTTCTGTCAGGTGTATCTTTTTCTCCTTTTCCATCCCAACCACTAGGATTTCAGTATTTCTGACACCTGGTCTTATTTAGAAACTTTGCTTGTTCTTTGTTGAACCATTCATTTCTTTTGTACTTTCATAGTCTAGAAGTTGTAGTTGAAACTTTACTCCTTATTAAGTTTACTGTGTGGAGGGTTTATTACTTTTTTCCTCTCAGGATGTAAAGTTACTATTGATTTGTCTAGAAATCTTCCTTCTGGCAAATTTGGGGGGATTTTTCAGAAAGGAAAGATTGCCAGGGAAGCCCAACTAACTAAAGTTTCTGACTTTTAAAGTTTCCTCTCCTTTGAACGAAGAGGCAATGTCTGCAGAGATCCTAAATAGAAATTTCCTTGCTACTCTAAAGCTTTCTTCAGATTATTGTTAAATACTGAAGAGAAGGGGAGAAGGAATGAAGGAACCATCCTTTATCTGAAATGTCTCAGACAGTGTAAGGTAGTGTATCCTACATAAATTTTGACAAAGTGTCCTTTTATTTACCTCAAAGTCTAATCTAACACATCTAATCTAGAGCATTGTCAGGCACTAACATATGTTTTCAGGCAGATCACAAAAGTCATCAAGCTGGTTGCCAATTCTGGAGAAATCTTCCTTCAGCTGGAAATTGCCTGGGGGGGGGATATTACTAAACATTCTCACCAGGAAAAAATTATACTGAACTAAAACCTCACTATCCCTATTCTCATAGCAATCTGATAGGGAGGACACTTCCCTTCCTAACTTCAAATCTTGCAGTCTGTCAGGCTCTGAGCTGTGAGTAACAGTTACCACCAAAACCTTTAGAAAAAGTGTTTTCTATCACATCCCAGATCTGCCCCAGCCATTGTCTCATCTCTCTTATTTCAGAAAAAAGAGCTTGCGGGGGTCCAGGAAGGGGTAGATAATCAAAACAGAACTGGGACATATCCATCTAGTTGTGCTTTAGGGAAAGTATTGCTGAATTTGGGTGGCTGAAATGCTGAGACATGAGATCTGATCAGTGTTGTTATCCCAGCGCAGATCTGCACATCCTGTGAATCCGTGTGTGTTAGTGCTGGCATGAAGAGAGGAGACGAACACAGGGGCCCAAAAAATTCACACAAGCAAAAAGTAAACCATCATGTTTAAATTATTGCTTGCAGAGGCTGTTTAACATCTCCAGAAAAATCAGATTGAAGAAATTCTTACAGGAAATTTTGCATCTTTAAAAAAAAAAAAAATTCCAAATGATGCTGAGTTCACCATTACTTTATGTGAGTTGTTTTAGTAACTCTCTTTTGAATTCATGTACAAAGATCTCACTTCAAGTTGCTGGAATACTTCTGGCTATTAAATATGTGAATGCAAAGCAGATTAATTACAAAATAATTAACCAGTAATTAAAGACAAATTAAACTGGGAGGTTCTGGGAAAAAAAAACCACAACAGTGATCTCATGAGAAAAAATGCTATCTGACTGTGTCAAACAGAATCCAGAAAAAAAATAATCTTCATGTAAAATATGAGTAGCATTAAAGAAAAGTGTACAGCTACAACCACATAAGAATCAACCATTATCGCACACTCTTTAGCAGGTCATTACTGCAATTTGCAGTATTCAGGAAGTGGCTAAAAAGTGAAATTTAGAGGCCAAAAGTGCAGGTATGCTATGAAAGCCATGTAGTTGAGAAAACCTGGAAGCTGATCTAAAACTGTTGCAAACCGGTTCTCCTCCAGAGCCAAAGGGGAACAAGAGAAGAGTATTTGTTACTTCTCAGAAATATTTCTCAGGGCTAATCAAGAAGCTACTCCTTCACATGAGGCTACATATAATAGTAAAGCCCAGTCCCTAAGTGCATGTATTGCACTGCATTAACTAAAAAGGAGAACAAACACATAAACAGTTCAGAAGGAAGACTAGATTGCTATTTCACAGAATCACAGAATTGCAGACTGGCTGAGATTGGAAGGGACCTCTAGTTGTCAGCTGGTCCAACCTCCATGCTCAAGCAGGGCCACCTAGCCGCAGTTGCCCAGGGCCATGTCCAGACAGCTTTTGAATATCTCCAAGGTGGGAGATTCAGCTGCTTCTCTGGGCAACCCGTGCAGGACTCAGTCACTGCAAGAAAGTGTTTCCTGATGTTCAGAGGGAACCTCCCGTGTTTCACTTTGTGCCCGCTGCCTCTGGTCCTGTCACTGGGCACCACTGAAAAGAGCCTGGCTCCGTCCTCTTTGCGCCCTCCCTTCACGTATTTCTGTACATTGATGAGATCCCCCCGAGCCTTCTCTTATCCAGGCTGAACAGTCCCAGCTCTCTCAGGCTTTCCTCACAGAAAAGATGCTCCAGTCCTTCAGTCATCTTTGTGGCCATTTGCTGGACTCTTTCCGGTATGTCCATGTCTCTCTTTTACTCGGGAGCCCGGAACTGGACGCGGTAGTCCAGACGTGGCCTCACCAGTGGTGAGTAGAGGGGAAGGATCACCTCCACCTTTCATTCCATAAGTTGTGACACAACTTTATTGAGTATTTTGAACACATTAAGTCCTTTTTAAATGTCTTTAGTGGAATATAGGTGTCTGGTTTCCTGAGTGTATAATATGAAATATGTTTGCTAAAAGCTGTTCAATGAATTAGTGACTTTTGTACATCTGGTTTTTAAAATCTACACCAGTAATTTTGTATTGTGTTTCAGCTGAGCTTACAGACTTCAGTTTTTCTGCTTGTGTTTTGGGGGGGGGGTTATTTTTTTGTTTGGATTTTTTAGGGGTGTGGTCTTTTGTTTTGGTTTGTTTTTTTAATTAATAAATACACCTGGGAATAAGGCACAATAGTGATGCTGAATACTTTGAAAAAGGTGGCTCATTCTCAGCGGGTTACATGGAAACCCATCTATTTCAAGAAAATGACCCCAGTCCCATACATCCCTGAAGTTCTCAAAGGAAAGTGATTAGCAGGCTTAGGTAGATAAATGTAGTATAGTTCATGGCAGTGACTCCCCAGATTTGCCACTTAAAATCCCAGGTTAGGGACTGCAATTCTTTAAGTGAAAAAAAAAAAAAACCAAACCCCAAACCAAAACCAACCCCCACCACAGTTTAGAATACCTTGGCTACCTTTTTTATTGCTGCTATAGAAACTTACATAATTTCATAAAATAAATACCAATTGGATTGTAATTCCTGTCTGTCCGTTTTTTTTTTTTTTTTCCTCAGACAGTTGATTTATTTCAGACAAATTTAGGAGAGGGAGGTCTGACTCTTCTATTTCATGTATAGGCTGTATATATGTTCTTATGAAACCAGGTAGGGAGAAGCAGCCCGATTAAGAGCCCTCATCAAAGAAAAGACCATAGTTTAAGGTCAGCAGTTACTTGATCTATTTATTTGGCCTGCTGAGTAGTCCATCAGGAAATGCACACAAGCTACCCAGTCATCTTTGACTTAGTAACAGTAAGGGCTGTGTATTGCACTGTCAGTCCCTGGAAAAAATGGAAGGGAGCTAACTGTACTTCACAGGTTTGGTGCAAAGACCAGAAAAGTGAAGATACTGTGGTAGAGTAACCATGAGACAAAGGGATAGGCATTTAGAGACAGATCCATAAGAAACCAAGTACTACTAGTGCTTCAACTTATTTACTTGTATTTAAATTCCAAGTTCTGTGTATCCCTCTGGTAGTAACATTCTCTCCTATCCAATCGGCATCAGTGATACTACAGAAATCTTTTGTTTTATTTATATTCACAAAGATGCTGATATGAAAGTAGCTAATATTTGTTGTGGGGAAGTACACTTGAACTTGTTTGCCATGCAAACTATGTTAAGATTGTAAACCATGAGGCTATTTACTATCATTCAATAATTATCACTAAGATTTAATGGAAATCAATACTACTTTGAAGCAATGGAAAAAAAAATTACCAAGTTCCAGTTCTGTACTTCACTTCATTATGAGCTACTGACATCAATACAAATTTTAAAAGCAAATTAAAAAAAATATCTATCTTTAATATACACAAAAGGGGACCATTTCATTTCCATCATTTCTGTCACTTATCAATATTAACAATGTGTTTCTCCTATCTATAAGTAGCTGTCTTTGGTGTTCTGTTAGTGTTTTTTCTGAATATAGTGGAAGTCACTGATATGTACATAGAAGCCTTGAAAGAGCTCTCCATCACCAGAATAAGGTTTTCTTCTTCTTAATACTTCTGCATCACTCTCATTCACTAATTGCAGTTACAAGGGAGGAATAAACCCCAAAGTATTATCTAAATGCAGTTCAGCCAACATTACAGAGATCTATTCTGTTACTTAATATTTTTTTACTGTACTTGCTGAGTGCTTTAGATGCTGACATTTTAAACTTCAGGGGAGATAAAAAGAGAAAAAAACAGAAGACAGGCAGGCAAGGAAGAAATTAAATTCCTTTTATACTTTGGTTAATATTCATACTCTGCTCCTAAGACATAGGTGATCAGTTTCAGCATGGGTGTTCAGTGGTCTGCCTTCAGAACACACATGTGCACAGCTCACCAAGGCTTGTTTTACATGTGTCTTAGTTTTAACAAAAACTGAGGATTTTGCAGAATTCCAGGACATATGGTTCTCTATCACAGCAGGTTCCTACAATGTCATGTTACTAAAAAATACTTATTTCACAAATGTAAGCCAAGTGTGTAGAAAGATACATATATCTTGTCACCTTTCCATGTTAATACCAGATGAAATGATGTATTTTAAACATGGAGGGATTTGTCAGTGTTTTTTTGAGATTCCTTATGAACAGACATTTTGCAAAGCTAAAACAATGATCTAGACATGCTTTCTCTCTGTTTTGTGCAGGGTATGTGGCTGTGCTTTATAGTATTCCCACCACAAATCCCATGCCAAGTCCTGAGATCATTCAGAGTAGATAATGTAGTCCTGCAATGACAGGAAGATTGTTGCCTTGTTAGTCTGCATTTCCACATAAACTTGCACACATGTTAACCCTAAGACTCAGCAGGCAACTCCAGTGAAACCACTGAAGTTGTTCTCAGAGCATAAAGATAAACAGATGGGTGAATATTTGTAAAACTGGGATCCTAGAAGTTATGCCATTTTTGGAGGACATGACAAAGTGATATCCTTTCTGTTCAGTCCCATGGAGGAAGTGTCAGACACTGTGCTTTATGCAACATTGACTGATTCTGATTTTGTAGTAGTTTGTTATTCTTTAAAAACATAAAGATAGTGCGGAGATGAATCCAAGCTGAGTTTGTATGTCAAAAAGAAAAGGATCCATTTATGCAAGTCTTCATCTTCTCATTAGCAGGAAGACTACCATCTATGTTCCCTGCCAACTTCCAGCTCTCTCCAGGGTGTTACCAATATGTACTTAATGCTTTAGGGAACAGAAGAAATGCTTTTTGGAGTTGATAAAAGAGGAAAGAACTGTGGATGAGACTGAATTATTGGTAGGACTATTTAGGAACAAACAGAACTAAACAATTTTTTCCAACCGGGGTTTCCAAGCTAAGGGAGAAAGTGGAGGGAATTGATCCCTATCAGACAGCATGTTGGAAGACTTATCAAGAGAATTTGTCAGGAGGTAATGTTGACAAGTGCAAAAATATAAAACTATATAATACATGTGCAAATATCTTTGTGTAATCCCTGACAAGCTTCTAAATAACATGAGGGAATAGATTTCCTTATACTTCAGAATTCAAAACAGTCATTGGATTCTGTTTGTTGTTAGGCTTTTTTCTTGACCAAGGCAAAGAATTCATATAAGCTTGTAGAAATAGGCAAGACAGATTAACGTCTTCCCAAATGTTATCCCAAATAGTGATACTACTGACAACATTAGTGTATGACAATATCTTGTGCTGGGAAGTAAATATTATGACATGTGGAAAAATGACTTTAAAACCAAGCTGCATTACATTGTCTCTAAGAGGGGGGACGGTTAGGAGACAAAAACAAAAAAAACCCAAAACAAACAAAAGAAAGCTATAACTCATTCTTTTTTCAGTGTGAATTTTAATCTGACCAGACTTCTCCACAGTTTTTGAAACATTACATGAACTGAAAATTACTTCTTCCTCTTCCTTGCACATAGCCACTAGTTACTCCTACTGTCAGTGCTTGGGAACCTGTACAAAATATACAAATTTTAACTGAAAAGTTTGATTTGTCAAAAATAAAACAATTCAGGAAGGAAAGAGTAGATTTCATTATGTTGCCTTAAACTGTTTGGAAAATGAATGAATGAAATATTCTGCTGCTTAAAAATGTTTTTTTTCATTTCATTATCAGAACAATTTTTTTTAATGTTGAAATCCAAAGATATTCTGAAAAAAATTTACTTAATCTGACTAATGATTTGTTTGGGTTCAGTTTGCTTTCATATTTTGGCTCCTTTTTTCTACTTTTACTTTTGGTTAAGGACAGGAAAGAATTTAAATCTCCAAATAATTCATCAGATCAGAAACATTAATTCCTGCCCAGCTCTACTCACTCCAGCCTTTAGCTCTGTGATACAAATATAGGCACAAACTTGTTGCAAAAATTCCTGGAACAATCATATTTCAGACAAAACAAAAAAACCACACTTACTCTCAGCTGGTGCAAACCAGCTTATCTCCTTGTACTTGTGAAGATCTATAGTGATACAGCTGAAGATACAGCCAAATGCATTTTATATGATTGGTGTTTAAATTCTCCTCTGAGCCGCAGTTATGTTCCTGAATTCAGAATTTGCCCCAAAGTACATGGTATTCCCTGTGTGGATTTCCATAATGTTTATTATTCACAACTAGTACAATAGCATGGTATGTGTCGTATTATCCAATGTTTGGGATCTAACCCACATCACACATGAAAGTGAATCTCACTGCTAAGAAATACCCTAGCTCTCAGAGGTTCATGTCATCTTTCTTCTTCACTTCAAAAGCAAATAATGAGGCAGGCAAAGAGGCTGAGTGTTTCAGAGGCCATGCATTCATCTACATATTGAAGGGAGATTGGCTTAGTATCCCTTTTCTTAGCTTGTTCACTACAAAGTGAAATCCTGGTGTAAGAACTACATTCTGACTTGGGAAAGCACCTCTTATTAGGTAAGCTCTGAAACCAGTGAGTTCTGGGGGTTTTTTGGTACGGGGCTGGGAGAGACAGGTTACTGTTTAATTTTAGGCACAACTTAGCACTAAGTTCAGTACATTCTTAACACAGGGAACCTCCTGTATGAAAACAGCAATGAAAACCAACATAACAATAGGAAACTCTGAAACAGTCCATGCTGTTGTTAGCCATCAGTTGTGCCACCCTCATCTGGTGATCTGAAGAATTCAGATGAACTCAGGCTAACCTACAGAAACAGCTCCATGAGCCCCAGCTTACAGGAAAGAAAGGTTGTGTGGGGAAGCCTCCTGTAATACTTCCATTATCCAAAACATATGTGACTCTTGTTTTAACACCTTTTAAAAACAATGCCCCTTTTAGGTGTCATGCTCAATAAAACACTTGTTCTCCAAAACTCAGAATGAATTAGAGAAAGAAGGAGAAATAAAAGCCACACTTTTTATCATTACATTTTTATTGAAATTTAAACACCCAAGTGAAAGAGATTTACATAAAAGAATTTGACCTACACGATATACCATACATGATTGAAAATTGCTTTGCCTTTCTTCGTAAAGTCTCAGCTTGACTGGCAGATAGAATGTAAAAGCAATATGTGAGCTCTGTTTTCATTTAAATTTGCACTCTCACGTGTCAAATAGTATTATATATTTTTGCTTAATATTTTACAACAGCAAGGACATTAGTTCAGTATCCTTCTAAAGAATAACCCAACATATGCCAAAACAGACAGAATTTTGGATTTTTTTACTTAACCTTTTATGTAGTCATACTTTCAGAGACTTAAAACGTAAGCAGAAGTCAATAGGGATACTTTTGCTGAAAGGCAAGGGGACTTGGATCATAATTTTAAATAGGGTTTTATTTATTTAAGGAAACTTTTAAAGTATCTGTATTCTTCAAAGGAGTTAGGCATCTAATTTCCCTAAGTAGATTTTGGAAACCCACTTTTCCTGACACAGAGATCCAAGTCATAAAATCTATTATACTTACAACACACCAAGTGTACGATTAATGGGATTTAATCCCATATTTATCCCACTATTGCTTTCAGTGTGATAAACAGATAATAAGTAAAAATTTCAAATTGCCTTCAAATTGGAAACATAATGATTTTTATAAAATAAAATAGATAATTTCCTTCAAAACACCAATTCACAAAAGTCCCACTTAATTTAGAATTTTTTGGTGAATGATAAAATTAGAAAAATGTGTCATTTCCAAAGTTCGTCTACAAAATATCCAGGCTAACATAAAGTTCAGTCCACTTTCTACATGTAATAAAGATGATTGCCAGAGGAAAGCTGAACTAAGCTACAAATCTTTCACTATGCTCTTACAAGACTCCAAGTAACTAACAACAGGATGAAAATGCAGCAAGGAATGACCCAACAAGCTGATATGTGTTGGAACTTCTTGTAGATCTGGATATATGTAGAAGCTGGCATGCCAGGTAAAACCAGAATGTGGTAAGAAGTATCTTGAAAGTGGTTGCAATGAATGAAGTATGGCATAAAGCTTCATTCAGTATCACAGAGAACCATAAAAGAATGCATAATTCTGTGGGAATTGTGCATGAAACCCTAACATCTTTGATGGTTTACTCAACAATTTTTATTTGGCATGACAATAAGCATACTGAGTAAGTGGGCTAGCTCTTTTATTCATTTCTGGGTAATAGTTTCATAACCTAGCCATTGACAACAGTGAAGAAATCCTTCTGTAAGGCAGCCTCTGTCAGTCACTAAAACCAAAAACTATTCCTAAAAGTAGGGGAGAGAAAGTTGTATCGGAATAGTGGTGAGTGAATATGCTCCAATAAGAGTAACAATAAACAACCTTACTAACCTGGGTGAAACAAAAAAAAGGAGACTAGGAGAAATCTGATGTAATGAAGTTGTCCCGGGGGAAAAAAAAGGAATAGTTCTGCAAGGGAAGTAGGGATGAGCCACAAAAGAACTAATAATTGTTTCTAGGGTCAGGGCTGGAGAATGTGAGGATAGGGCCAAACAAAGGGTACAAGAGTGAGCAGGCAGGACAGACACCTACTTGTAAGCTGCCAAGCTTCATCAGTAATGAAGCTGCTTAGAAGTGAAACAGCAACAGAGGGAAGCAGAACTTCCTGCAAAGAGCCTTTAAGAGTTGAGCCTCTTCAAGCATAGTCTTTGAAATAAAGCTAAAAATTAATGTATCATGAGAGAGCAGAGAGAAAAAGAAAGGCACTGGTGGACAATTAAAAAAAAGAAGCATAGAAAGATATGTAGCATCTTTTGAACTATCAAGGTCAAATCATGTTTTGATTGGTGTGTTGCTGTTGAAAGTGTAAATATTTTAAATTATAAAGTTTTGCATCTTAAATCTGATAAAATAATCTACACATAAAAACAATGTACACCAGTAAACTACAAAAATTATAATACATAAATAATTAAAATCTAAATGTTTTAAAAATATAACATCACAATAAAAATGCATATATGTATGAATATGAAATAATAATCCCAATCCCAAATTATATACTTGAAAATATTACTAAAATATAGAATGCTAATTTGTTTTAAGATTTTCACATCGAATTTTACTGCAAAATTGCATTATTTGACAAAACATTCTAGTGCGAGTAAGACTGCATTTTTTAATGGAAAATCGTTTCACTGTATGTTTTCAGTCCCATTAATAATGTCTTTTCTTAAAGTGGTGTTCACTTAGGAGGTCAAATAGGGATTTAAATACATAATCATGCATTATGTACCTCAGCATTTAAAGTCAAGGTTATGAGAAATCTATTTGCTGAAAGAATGGAGTAGCTGCATCTCATGAACCCTGAAATATTTCATTTTCCCGTTGTTTCAAAGTTTCAAATTTACTGTTCATAAATGGTTCCCCACTCTACTTTGAATTGTCTGTGTTTTTTTTTTTTTTAAGCAGAGTAACAACAATTTAGAGTCAAGTATTGAAAACCAAATCCTAACATAAATTCTTCCATTCAGCAGTAAAAAAGCAGTCAAGAGAGCAGTCTCCTTGAGTACATCCACATAACTGTATTGATTCTTTTTCTGTAGTGCTCACCACTACCATACTAAAGTGATGCACGCAAAGGTTAGAGTCAACCTTCACAAGGTCCTTTATAACTAAGTCTGAGACAGGAAAGTTTGACCGGGCTCTCTCTCTTTCATGGGTATTTCATCAGTGAGTCTTCTGTTTCAAATTGCCAAGTCTTTGTTTATTCCTTTACTCTTTATAGTCATTGTATGGAGTATCTGTCTGTGTCTCTCTGTGTGAAACATTGTAGGGTATTGGGAAAGCTTGTCTGTAAAAAAAAAAAATGTATTATGCCCAGTGGTATCTTTTAGACAGTGAGTGTCTGTGTCTGTCCATCATAGCCAAGCCCCTATAATCCCTAACTCTTTATATGTGTATCCCTTCTCCTAGCCTTGTTTTTGTTAGTTGCCCTGCTCCAGAGGATAAAAGCTGTCTTGGTGGATCACAGAAACAAAGCCATATCTAGGTAAAAAAGTTATAAAAAGCTAGATGATGCAGGTCTAACCCACTCGTTAGTATGCCTCACAGGTTCTCCTGTGAGCCATACCCCTAGAGGCTATCAGCTTGACATGGTCTCAGCTGAAAAGCGTGGGATCAAATTGCTGAGACTTAAGCATTTAGCTTCTGAGATTCCCTGGTTTGTTTCCCAACCTGTCAGCAAATATTGTGGCCTTCACATAAAAGGAATGGATCTGAATTTGAATTACTGTGCACCTCACATGCTTAGATCTGGCTTCTTTTGATTTGGGGAAATAAGTAAATCATTGTTCAATATGTACTATAATCAGACACAATAATATCTTACACACTTCTTGTGTCTTCACTTCCCCTATACCCTCATGAAATTCAGTGCATGCTTTATACCACTGTTTCTTACCAATCCCCAGTACATTGTCCAAAAAGGTGTCTAACATTTCACAAGATCGATAGCTCAGTGAGATTGAGTTTTGCATATGCCAGGGGGGCAGTTGTTGAGGTTTGACCTTGGTGCACTGTTATGAGAAGACTGTCCGCTGCAACTGCCTACCTAGGTTCTTTCTATGCTATTACTGTACTTCTCTTACTATTCCTATATCATTCCTATACCATTACTGTCACTTCCTATACTAGTCCTATACTATTCTTTCACTACAGACAAATAACAAATATTAGGATCCACATCTCATATTTTCCCTGGAGTTTACTTGATAGTAAATTCTCAACCATTTTGGAAGGTGTACGTAATGAGAAAATACCTGGAGACATCTGCTGAAATAACTGTTACCCTTCTGAGGAATGATCAGACTTCTTCATTGTTCGATCCCTGTACAAAAGGTGGGAAAGGAGATTTTCCAGAGGGAATCAGGGAGTTAATTTTTCTTCTCTCTCCTCGTCCCCTCCTATTAACACCTGCTTGTTTCTTTCCCATGTCACTTCTGCTGCCTGCAACCACATCACTGTGTAACTCCCTCCTTTTAGGTTAAGGACTTGTCTGCCTTGATATAAATATTAATAATTTCAGTTCTTTACAAAGAATGGCATGTATGTTGGGTGAGAGTTTTTTTAAAAGCCAAACTCCTTAAAAACTGATTATCTTAAGGGACAAAGCATTGTCTAGTAAAAGGAGTGGAACTGGAATAGATGACTTCTAGGCTCTGCCATGGAATTCTTCTTTGGCATAGAAGTAATTTAATTCCTGTGATGCAGTTTACCCATTTGTAGAATTAGTCTAATAATAATTACATGGCTGTTTTAGGGTGGTTTTGAGGATTCCCGAGAAGGTGAACACACACACACTGACTATAAGGGAAAAACCAAGCATTTATCAACTACAGACATGCATTATGCTAAGGGTATCTTGTAAAGCAAATTAACATACTGACCCGAGGACCGTGAGGAAGACGGACCATCCATACATTCTTGTGCCGTCTTGCGGTGTGAGCTCAGCCCAGCAGTCGGTAGGTGCCAGCTTTACATGGGCGTCTCCACGGAGGCAACAGTGGCCTTGCCGTACACCAGCCCGATGCTCTTTGGGAAATCCCGGTAATTATACATCTGCAGAGGAACGGGTTTCGGCACACGTGGCCAGCGGGTGCCAAAAGACGCCTCGGTTGTAACATAGGGAGCCTATGATGCATGCGCTCGCTGGCCAGGTACGGTGCACGCACCATAGCCATCCTGTCTATTGGTTCATGGGCTTTGTACATGCAGCATATTGTCATCATCCAGCAGTCATGCACCGACCATGATCACAGCTGTACCGTGCAACAGCCCGCTGCATGACCTCCACCAGTATTGCTCGGCTCTCTTATCTCCGTGGCCAGCATTCCAAGCAACGGGCAACAAACCATCCATTTTCTGTGCTGACTGTGCTTTTCTCAGCTATCTACTTCTCCCCCAGTGTTCATCCATGGACCAAAATTCCATCTTTTAACCACTCCATATACACTGGCTCACGGCATGTTCCAAGATTTCATCAGTGTTTATAGAGCACTTTTGTCAGGTTTGAGTTCTTTGCCTCAAAACTCTACATAGTGGGAAAGCAAACAATGAAACTGTTAATTAACACTAAGCAACTGGTCAAGTAAAGCAGAGTTCTTCCTCCACACTGATAACCTTTCTCTGTTTATCTTGTTGTGTACAAATGTGTTGCATTCTATCAGATCCTGAATTTAAAAAAAATATTCAAAACCTTCAACATGAGGAAGTGGAGCTAAAATTATCTCAGAGACCTCAGTTTTGGGATGGGGGGGGGCGGGGCAGGGAAAGGATAGGTGGCAAGGAAGTTTACATGATACAGAAGAAAGGAATGTATTCATTAAATGTGGTCACAAAAATTACTCCTCTTATCCTTTTGGCCAGAACACCAGGATGATAATGTGACAAAATGTTCCAAAATCATCCAGATCTTCTCTGGAGATTTTCTTTCACTGCTTGATTTCTTTGGGGCACCTATTTGTTATCTCAGTGGACACTCTAATCTGAACTGCACTAAATATTCACAGCATCACAGCTCTTCCAGCCTTTGTGTCCACAGATGAAATCTCTATCTCTCAGGGAGCAAATAAGCCAAGGGTCTTCCCTGCATACATTCTCAGATGTTTCTTTCTTCCACTGAAAAATAAATTTGCACTTTAAAAGCTAGATAACATGCACTCATGTGCCTCATGGCTCTCTCGTTATATAATTTTATTTAATAAAATCCTGATTCATTTCACTTCTAGAATCAATCTGCAGTTCCAGAGGTGATATGTTATCAAGAGACACAGTGAAAAACAGGCAATTCACAAAGCAAATCCAATGAACAAGGACAAAACCAGATGACAGACAATTTAAAAGACCCGTTTTTGTTCTCAGTTTTGTAGGAACAAATTCCATGAAGGGATTTTGCACTAATAGATATCCTGCAAAAATACATTGAAAATACCCATTGGGATGTCTTCAGTAAGGCCAAGATTCTCCCTGCTCATTTTAGTGGGATAGCTACAATGATATATTTTATTACTGTAACTTTAATTCCCCGGAGTCCAATTCTAACCCCATTTTATTTGAACTGTGAATGTTATTACCAGTATTTTGGGTTAATATTTTTATTTTGATTCATATTATTAAAGGAATTTGGGGGAAATAAGTGGGAAAAGATAGACAGTTAAATATTAATTTTCAAGAACAGGAAGAATTAGAACAACTTTCAAAATAGTTTATACATAAAAAAGGAAGAGATAATGTTCAGAACCATCCACATATTGAAATGGCATGAATCATGCAAGTCTTTCTGGAAATATGTCAATGCCACCATGCACAACAAATAGAATGACATTGGTCTGAAAGGATTTTTGTAATGATTCCCCTTAATCATAAACAGTTTGTCAGCTGTTCAGGTTTTTCAGAATATGTATGTAATCTCAGATGGGGACAAGATTTTGAATTAGTTAATGTCCTTACAGCAGAAAAAAACCCTGTCTTGCAAATTTACTGGTAATATAGACTTAATTCAGAGATGTATAATACATGCATATAAAGGTAGCTATGTAGACGAAAGGCAAGTAAATTTGAATCTAATACTACTGTATCTGATTTTGGCAGGAGATTCCTGGATTTTTCCAGTGTCTCATCTACTGCAATTTCCAGCTGTCTCTCAGTTTTGATATGTTTCCTGTAAGTAAAATAACCATTTTTCAAGTCCCAAACTCACAGCTTCCTATTATACTTGCAAATAGTTAGCTAAAGTACATCTGTTCTTTACAGAGAAATATGGGTTTACCTCTTTTTTTCCTCCATGGCATGTACTGTGGCATACCAAAATATATACCAAATAATTTGTATATATATTCTTTTACCTTAAACACTCTATATTCTAGTAAAAAAAAGCACAAACACATAGATATGTATCTAATTTAGTCACTAAAATATTCTGTTAAATAGAAAACATTTAGGAAATAAGTGTATGATACTTTTATATTACACTAGGCTACTTGTTTTAAATCCATGGAAGTATACAACTGACATTGATGGAAAACCTTGGAGAAGGTTTTTTGCTCGCTAAGCACAGATTTGCATGATGGCAAACAGTTTCTCCATTACTGCTGATATTAAGGGGCTGTATTCATCTACTTGACAATTTTGTTGCCTCCCTTCCCCCTTCCTTGTTTCTCACTGTAGCTTGCTGGACTGGAGAGTAAAGATCCTTCATTTAGCTGTCATCCAGACCCAGTGTTTTAGCCTGACACCCGAACTTAATTTAGAAGAATAAGATTATTACAATGCAAAATAATTCTTAGTATCTGCATTTAAGGTATGCAAAATGTACTGCAATTTTAATGGCTCGGTTGTTCACATTTTTCTTCAGTTGCTGTAGAACACACTTTAAAACATATGTTTTAAATTACATAAAAATATATTTTATGATGGTGCACTGAAAGCAAGGCAATCTGGAAGACAAAATTTCCCAGCAACAACAAATCTGGCGTGGTGTCGTTATTATGTTCTTATATTCTGAAGTTTGTTTTTTGTTTTGGTTTGCATTTGTATATTTGTTTTTGGAGTGGGAAAAGATAAGAAAGGAACACTTTCTATTAAAATAATGTGTCAGACAAATTCAGAAGTAGATCAGAATGAAAAATGAATCACTCTATTTTTACCAGCCAAAAGAATGTGGGGAAGTGCTAATACAGAGAGTATTAAATTCCTAATATACACTAGATTTAGTAGCTTTCTCTGTTTATACAGCTCCAGCACTATTAAAGGCTTTACCAATAAGTATACATGGAACTATGAATAACTGCACTGAAAATACTCTGACATTCAGTATGTCTGTGCATTCTTGCAATAGAAATTTACCCTTAGCTTTGCTGGACTATTTATTGTGTCATTTCACAAAACCAGAGGGTTTCAGAACTAACCATCCTATACTTAGTTTCATGCATTTGTGCTTAGTATGTAAAGGCAGGAGCATAACAAACTAGGAGCTACTCATTCTCTGGAGAGAAGAGACCCAAGGGAAGTTCCAAATCCCTGTCAGAAGATGGGAGCTGAGATGTGTTCCTTTGTTATTTTGAGAGGAAAGCCTACTGTCATCCACAGATTTTTTTTTTGCCATCGACATCCAGCAAGATGTTCAGTGTTAAGAAAACCTCAATGACAAGAGCAAATGATTCAGATTACCGTACTAAGCAGCCTTCTGCAGTCAGAAATGGCACAGGAGAGCCCTGCTGGGCTTGGAGGAATTTTGCCTCTATTCCAGTTTAACAATGAGCCAGAAAGGAGACATTTAAAGCAATAAAGTGAGGAACAGATGGGTGAGCCAAAGGTTAGTGTTAATATGATCCTCTGAAAATTAGCTCGATGGTCATCATTACCACAGACTGACACAACAAGAAATGTCATTGGAAGAAACAGAGGAAAGTAGTACAAGCACAGAGAGATCAAAAAAAACCCCACCCAAAAATATGTACGTATTAATTCATAAAAAGAATTTCATGCACCTTCACAGCTACTAATTGGAGATGTAGGTGGTCTCCAAAGTTATCTATAACAGAGACATCTTTAGTAAGGACACCCTAATTGGAATTCCCATCGAGTTAGAGTTGCTAAAACAGACTCATAGGTTTCAGAGGATATTAGTTGCCGTAGGTAGAAATGCATTTTGTTAGACAGCTCTCCCTGAGAATGCTTTCCCCAGCTCTCGTGTGCTTTGCCTCAGGGTTGTGATATGCATTACCATAGACAAGCACAGTTGTCTCACTGATTCATAGATTGTAGTGGGGGCATGATCCATTATCCTAATTACCATGTTGAAAGAAATATTCAAGAAAAATATAAAAAGATGTCTTTTTAAGCTTCATCCACAGAAATTCATGTCTAGCCAAGTGAATGAATGCACTGAAGTTTACTGGGAACCTGATATTATAGTCATTGGCACAGATTATAATTCCAGTGAAGTCTATGGAAAGATACCAAGTTACACTAGGCCCAAAAAACTAGATCTAGCTGCACATTTTATATTCTTTCTCTTTCTGCCACTTGAATGAATGTATGCATTAATTACATGCACCAGCCCTATAATATAAATAGCAGTCCTTTTTTTTAAATAGATGACTGAATAAAATGCTTCTTGACAAAGAGCATAAAGAATGAAATATAAAGTCATACAAATCTCCAGAATACAACGGTTTTTCACAATGAGAGAAAGAATCAATTATTTATTATCAGATCATTTTGGAGGTCACTAAATTTTGATAGTCAAAAGCTCCCAGAAGTAGACCCTGTTAAGAGCCATGTTGGGCCTTAAAATAAAAAGAACTGGTATACCACTACCTGGAACCACAGTCTAGGAGTGAGAAAATGTCTTAGTTTCACCCCAGAGAATTAAAAAAGCAGGAGGTGCAAAATGACAAATCCACCTTAAAAAGAAGAAAAGGACACAGAAGGGCAACTAGCCATGAACAGAAACAACCCCTTTGAAACTATATATCCTCCCTGACTTTTCTCTCACTGCATCTTATAAAGATATAGGCTTAAAACCTTTCAGAACTCTAAACTCAGCCTTGCTCTGAACTCGCCTGTAATCTTTGAGCAATCATAAAAATGCTTGCAGGTTTACAGCATTTACAAACATTATCCAAAAATGCTATGCCAATTGGCCACCCAGCATCTTATTCGAAAAGTAATGCATATTTCTCCATGGAGTGTCTGAGATACTAAAGACCCTTTGTTCACTGAATAAAAGAGCAGAGAAAGAGGCAGGAATGTCTCCAGTTTCGAATGCAGTTTCTGTATTCTGTGAACAATTATTATCTTAATCAACACCCACACCCATGACTTCCCAATCATCTCAATCATTTATATACAGAGACAGAGAGAATAAACTATGTATACTGTTATTATGGCTTTCAGAGAGAGAGCACTTTTTTTAACTTTCCTGCTAATTTATTAAATAATCCAAATCTAGATGGCAGTGAGAGTATTTTCCTCAGAGCATCATTTAGAGACATTAGAGGAACTGCAGCTAGGGAAAAAAAGACAAAACTGGTTAAGTCTTAAATGACTGCATTAGTTTCCAATCATGTTCTTATTTATTTTAGCTTTATGATATAAACTTGTTCTCTTGAATAAGTCAGAAGCAATTCATTCCTATGATTCTGTGAGAGGAAGGAGGGTATCAGCCTCTATAATCTGACACAGCATAAACCCAACAGACTGTGACACAGTCAGTCAAGTGCACAGAAGGGGACTGTCCTTAAATTTAGGATTCAGGATCTAGAAGAATTTGGAGCAAATAAAAAAATCTCTGCCATTAGATTCTTTTATATCTCATGGGAAAGACACACAGACACCCCTTCTGTTAGACGATGTGGATCCTTCCACTCCACAAAGTCAAGGTTCCCAAAACAGCTAAACCATAAATGCACACAAAAATGTGCCTTTCAGAAGTCGCGGGTTCCCAAGGGGTGTCTTTCTCCTGGAGGTTATATCTATGTGCAGGATACAATTTCTCCACTGTGCCTGTCCTTTCAAATGCTTTCAAGACTCACAGGTATATATGAAATACAGCCCACTGAGTATTTGTCAGCTGAGGCGAATCCTTTGTTGCCCCCTCCAACCCCTGCTCCTGAGATCTAAGGAGATAATATTTCACCAAAATATTCCCCTCAGTACCTCTGTTGTTAAATGTTGTCTGGAAAGGGAAAAGGACTCCACTCAAAATAATAAAAGCATAACAGCATGATTCTGTGTTTACCCAAAAATTCTTCAAAGTCCACTTGAACTTCAGTAGAAATAAAAAAACCCAAATACTGCTCCACTGCCACTCCCCCCCCAACCAAAACCAAAACCAATCCAAACAAACAAATAAAAAAACCACACTGAGTCAAAATTTGAGTCTGCACTGGTTATAAGGTTGCTTATAAAATTACTTTGCATTTTTTGGAAGGTAGTTTTTCACAAATACACATTTTGAATATACAATCAAACCATTTGAAATTTCTGATGGCAATTTGTGTAAGATCAGCCAGTCCTGGTTATTATATAGTACTTTCATCCAGCATGATTCATCTAGCATAGGTAGTGGAGTTTCTCTCTCCACAGGTGAGAAAACTGAGGAATGGGAAAGAAATGGTTAATCTCTTTATAGAAGAACAGGGACCAGAACTGAAGGTGACCTTGCTTATAGTCTATACATTGAACTGAATGTTCATGAAGTAAAGTCTGTGTGTTGCAAAATCTCGTATATATCCTCAGATCAAACATTTTCTTTAGTCAAATAACGCTGACTTTTGGGAAAGCTCCTGGGGCATTTAATATACTAGAAAATTCATGTCACTTTTTGTAAACCACGCTTTCCAGTGCTAGAGTCCTATTTACAGAGTAGACTAGATGCAATGAGTCTGGTTGAAAAGGATAATGTCAGACAGATGCTTCAGCCTAGCCTCAGTGTTGTTTTCTCCTTTGTCATTCCATTTGCAGTTTGGCCTTTCTAGTCTCTGGACTTTGGTGCAGTTGTACTTGTGTTATCCATAACAGCTTTACTACTAAGTCTGTCTCTGGAAGCAGCCAGCAAAACTTACAGTGAATCAAATCTCACATGCTTGCACTGCATTATTTTGGTTTATTCCTCTAGCATCCAGATACTGACTCTGGCTACTTCTGAACAAAAAGTATGTGGAAAACAGATTTTGTATGCATGCATGTGTGTTTTATAGACATGGACAAACACATACAATCATGTACTCATTTTTAAAAACAGGTGATGTCACAGTGAAAATGCATCACTGTTTTATAGCATTTTCAGTGAGGGAGAAACGTATATGAAAGCTACCAAAAATTATGGCATCTATATTCTGGAGATACCAGCATGCACTGTTTAATTACCCTATTTCAGAACCGGCTTTAACTCTGGGCCAGAACCATAGAGCATGATACACACACTCGAAACACAGAACTGAGAGGGAAAATAAAAGACAGTGCCTTTCCATCCCAGTAGAAACTCAAAGGAACACAATTCCAGACTTGTAGGGGTTGGGAAAATTGTCTCATCAACTTCTCTTTTCTGAGACTGCCTATAAAGAGGCTATTTAGACCAAAGGGAAAGCTCTCAAAGGGGGGGAAAATAAAGCACTTAAATGTTTCAATTTTTATTCTCAGAGCCCAAATTAAAGGCATGTATAATAAAAAAAAGCTCTCGAAACAAGAAATGCTTATAAATGTGCTATTGTTTTATTTGGTGTGTTCCACACACCTCCTCTTTCCAATGCCCATAATTAATTCTGTGACTAGCTGAAAATACCCAAAATTACCCTGATAAAAAATGTGTTCCCAGAGGCCAGCCAAGCCAAGTTCTTTCTTCTCCCTGCACAAAGCAGGGATGGATCCTCAACAATAATTCCCTACTTAACATGCACATTAAAAACATGAGATGAGCAACAACATTTACAACCTAACACTGGCCATTCTGGAAATGATGGCTCAGGGCACTTCATAGCTATGTTGTTGCTGCTCTGCAGTATACCTGTAGTTTATGAGAACTTATGGCTCAAGAAAAAGATTAATGATGTGAATTATTTAGTGTTTACATATTGTACTATATTGTTTTATTTTCATTTGGTACATATACTACCTGTCCAGTTTAATATGCCCAAAAA
This sequence comes from Aquila chrysaetos chrysaetos, assembly GCF_900496995.4. NCBI lineage: Eukaryota > Metazoa > Chordata > Aves > Accipitriformes > Accipitridae > Aquila > Aquila chrysaetos. Next base: position 69,047,288 of record NC_044005.1, read on the forward strand.
TTTGAATAAGAGACACATAGTTGCTTTGCATGTATTTGGAGAGGTATAAGACAAGACAGTAAAATATTTAACAAACAAAGGACCATCCACTGCAAGTATGAAGTGAAAATGAGGCAATTCTTTCTTAAAAGGATCCTTGAAACATAATTCTCAAACTAAGCATGAAACAAAGAAATATGAGCAAAGGTCTGTATAGCAATCCTGTGTAGCGATATAGGCTAGGTTTTGGCCTGTATGAATATGAAAAAAACCTGTTGTGGCAAGAATTTCAATGAGCCCTATTGAACCGAGCAAGTTTCTTCCAAATTCTTTTCGGTCATTTTAGGAAATATCCTGTTCCCAACTCCTAAAGATACTGCCATTTGCATCTTCTCCCCCATATTCCTCACACTCTCTTTCAAGTGCAAGGAATTTCCTGGACAAACTATTATTTTCAAAATGAGATACGCTCTCCTAAGCTCAATTCATACTTACAGTAACTAATAAATTACCATTCAGAGCCACTGCATATCAACTTTAACTGACGCATTCCTTTGAATTAATACATATTAATTGAAACTGGCATTTTTTGCAAAAAGATAACATACTGAAACTAAAAGCAATTACCTTTCTGTTTAAATAAGTGTTTGCTGCTACCGTTGCAGTCAAAATAGTGATTTATATTATGATTTGAGGAATCACCACACATGGAAGTTGTTATTCTGATCGGTACCTTTTTAAAGTTTTCTTATTACCGATGAATTGTCTAGAAACCGACCATCACAAAAAAAAAAATAAATTAAAAAAAAAAGTAATAAGAAGAACATACTTAACTGTCAGAGTATAGGCATGGTTTTAATTCAAGGCATGGTTTTATAATGTATTTCTTTAGCCTTAGAAGATAAGCTATAGTAGCCTCAAGGCTAGCACGCAACCAGTAGCTCATTTTTATATTAGCACATTTTATCTTCAAAAAGGTGAAGACATCTCCTTATCGTATATGAACAATGCTCAGAAATACATTTGATGTGTCCAAGACCTTTAAAGGAAGAAGTAAAGCAATGGTAGAGTATGGCTATGTAATACACTAGAGAGAATGGCAGCAGCATGAAAACTGGCTGTGAATGAACTGGCTCTGACACTGTATATAGTGTCTTCATACAGCATAAGATAGGTGGTTTGTAGCTGACTTTATTATCCTATGTGCATTGCTTTGACACTCATAGGCAACTCCCAGCTCATCTAGTGAGGGCTGATGTTCCTTTACCGTATTTTCTTGTTTGCTAGATTTGCAGATACTATCTATAGCAACAGTTAAGGCTTGTTCACGTTAATCTTTCAGTGGGCTGAGTATAGTAGTGCTGTAGAAGCTTAAGGAGTTGCTATGAACCCTGCCACTGAAATTTGGCATAATACAAAGGTTTTGAAATCTAGGCCTTTACTTCGGATCCTGATATTGGCCATATAGAATGAGCAGATCTACACTTCCTCTAAGATCTGGTATGTTCTCAGGGCTGTTGTATTGAGTTAGTTCTAGGCCTTGTCTTAAAACGTTAACTTTCTGAAAGTTAGAGAAAAAGTTGCTAAACAAGAGTGTCCTCCACTCATGAGAATTTCATTGGAGACTGCACTGGAAGCCTACAATATTCTCGCTCTTTAGAGTTCAGACACTTCCAGATAGCCTGTATTTCCAAGAATTAATAACTAAGCATCAAATCAAATGAAGCGGTAAGTATGTATGTGGTCAGCTGGACACATATGTGCCCACACCATTTTTAATTTAAATGCCTTTTAACTGTATATATATTAATAAGTTCTAAATGTATGCACTTTCACCCAAACTAATATAACTTAATACCAATGCATATTTATTGTTATTAGATTTTTATAGCATTTTTCCTGTATGGCACCTCATAGGCGTTAAGTTAGCTGAATTCTCTAAAATTCAAGCTGTTTAGAGAACAATAGGTGCATTCACAAGCAACATTAACTGCTTAGCAATTTATAGCTCTTATTTACACTTACCTTGTGCAATATAGGTAGCATAAATCTTCATTGAAACGAAGAAATTAATGTATTTGGATATAATGAAACAAGAAAATATCTGAGATGTTTTCTTATGTTTCACAAAAATGGTCTTTAGGCTTGGGCATAAGCAAAAAATATCCCTATTAAATATAAAATGCAATTTCTGAAAACAGTTTTCTATAATAAGGTTTCATTTAACTTTTTGTTCTCCCTGCTCCTCCCACCCCCCTCATTTAGTATGTTTAACAGTGAAAGCCTCCAGTAAAGATGAGCTAGGAACAGAAGAGGAAAATCAACCTATTATACTGGAGCACTGACTCTGACAGTGTTATAAATGATGGCAAGACTCCAATTTTTAAAATTGTTTCATTTAAAATCTAAACATTGAATCCCTGTACAGTGTTTAGAGGCTTCTCAGCCTTCTCCGATTCAATTTAGAGGAAACATTTATGGGGTTTAAATTGTTCCTGGCAATTCTGAGCTCTGTTGCATTTTAAACAAATGTATTTTATACAAAGCTGTGCCACATATAGTCCTGAGAAATCTAAAAATATCAATCGAATTTCATTTGCAAACCAGTTTTACTAATAGTCAGTGGTTCAATTGTTCTTCCCTCTTGAAATAAAGGGTAGTTTAAAACTGATAACTGTGAAATACATATTTCCAACAGCACTCCTTCTCATATGGAATGACTAAAAAACTTCTACAATCAAATCAAATAAATCCTTCAAAACAGCACGTAGATTTCTTGTTCAGTTATTATACCTAAGTCCAATACATTAATCAAACATCAGATAAGTTCAGCATGGCAGTATTTGGATACTAAAACTTTTGGTTTGTTTTCTCTGTTTTTTTTTTTTTTTAAAAAAAAAGCACATACAGAAATTCAATAGCTGTGCCCTTCTGTTTTAGACATGTTATAATTAAATACCAGATAGACTATTCTCAGTGTATCGGCTATTCATTTTTCTAAGATTTTTTTTCTTCTTTTGGTAGTTGCTGTACTATTCTTATTCTATATATGCCTATAGCTGAAATGACACAGCTGTGGTGAGTTCATGTCATTTATTCTACTTTTTGTGAGTTTTATAAAGAGGATGGATCTGTTCTAACTCAAGATATAAAAAGTATACTTGTATACACAGATTAAAAGAACACCTAAAGGTTGACTACAGAGTAACATGGTCCTATTCTCAATGCTTTATTGGCAAGTCCTGCACTCATGTCAATTCTAATTATACAGTATGTCAATACCTGCATAATATTCTTAAAACATTTAACCTTCCATTAGGTCTTTCAAGTCTTCATTTACCTTATCTTTTTAATATTTTGCCTGTCCTTTTAAAAAATTTCTTTCTCTTTTCTGACACTTCCCTGCCTGCTCAGTTTTTTGTTTTTAATGAACTCATTTTTACAAAATCCAACTTTAATTCTATCTTGTCTTTCCTGCCTAACTTTTATAATTTTGTTTCTTTCTTTCTTTCTGCTACTTTGAATTCTCATACTTGGAAATTCTGATAAGTAGCCTCTCTCTGATTTTTTTCCTCTTTTTCTTCCTTCTTTTTTTTTCATTCAGGCTACATAATTGCCTATTACTTTATGTTAGCCCACTCAAGGTGCAGATTGTTTGTCACATTTGTTTGTTAGTTGCAGCCTGATTTTCAAAGCTAGTAGATGCTTGCAAAATCCACTAACTTCAGTCAGATTGAATATTTCAGTGCCTTTCTGGAAATCAAGTTCAGAGTTATGCTTTCATCTTAATTTACATTTTCTGCTAAGCAAAACTTTTTTAAGTACTCACTTTCCACCTTTCTCATTGTGTGAGAACTTGGCAATTCTTTCAGTTCAAACCCTACCACTGAAATGATTGGCAGTACCTCCAATTAGCATAACTTCAACTAGTCAGGTGAACAGTTAGAATTTTTTTTTAACTTTATAAACTGATTAAAGTTAAACCAGTACATCATTTCTCTTTCTAGAAATCTAAAAGATTTACGCCAACTGTTTAGAGCAAGCACATTTTTGCTTGCAGCTGTCAAAACAGCCTGTCAGTTCAATTATCTGGAATGCCTATTAGTCAATTTTTAATAAAGCTTCAACTACTTTTCTCTGCTGTTTAATGAATAAGGTCCTTCTGCACACCTTTTAAATATGTGTTTCATGGCCCCTATGGACTTCAGAAATTATAAAGAAAAAGTGATTTGATTTACTCATAAGATGCATTATAATTTCACATGTTGTGTGAAACTGCCATTACTTTCTGCTTATGGGACCTCCTGTGCTCTTTTGACATTGTTAGGCCTTCTGCTGGAAAAAGCATCTTGTGTTGGTAACAACACTTTAAAAAATATGGCACGGGTAAGGTGTTTTGTTTTAACATCTTCCCATACTCACTAAGTAAAAGAGAGGTAGATAAACCAAGTGCTTACTTACATAGTAATAGTATGACAGGGCTGCGACATTTTAGTTTTCTTCAAAACCAATTATGACTCATGGAGCAGGGGAGGGCAAAATGGGGAGGGTTAGAACCCTAAACACAGCTCCTATTTGGCTCACGTTCATTGGATTTGCTTCATCTGCCCCCAAAGTGGGTCAGACCTCCTGCCAGAGGAGTCAGGTTTCTGGTTTCCTGTGCATACACGTAAGGAGAAGACTCTTCACTGACACCTGCCCTCTAGATTCAGAGTGCTGTTCAAGGGAACACAGCACCCTTTCTTCCTCTGGTGAAACGTTATCACAATCTCTTTGCCAGAAAGCGTGTCCTTTCCCATTTGGCCATGGTATAAATGAGGCTGCAATACTTGCCCATGCAGTTGCCCTTTGATAATCGTCCTGTTATTTAGCAGCAGCAGCCTCCAGGCTTCCTTCCTAGCAGGGTCAAAGGGAATTTAGTGACAAAGCTGTTGCAGTTTTGAGGAGCTGAAGTGACCATTACTTGCTTGGCCTTATCTTTCCTGGCAGCTGCTTTCTTGACACACCTTTCTGTGGGATATTGTCTTTCAGGCTGCCTTCTGCTCAAGCAACAGAATAAAATCTTACTCACATTTCTAATGGGAATGAATTTTCTTTCTGTTCCACCTTACACAGCTAATCTCCTACGTCAAATGACACTGATGACTTCATTGATGACAGTGGACCTTATTGACTGGGTTAAGCAGATAATCTAGCTGTTCAGTTACTTGTTTTGTTTTGTTTTGCTTTGCTTTGTTTGGGGGTGGGGTGGGTGGTGTCACTGTTTTCCCCAGTATGAAAACTCAGGTTTTGAAATTTGATGAAATTTGATGAGATTTTCTTATCTAGCCTTATCTGAACCATTGAGACACAGCAAGTCAAAATCCTTCCCATAAGTGAATAGCTACAAATGTTTTAAAATCATAATGAGTTACTGAATAGGTGATACTTGTTTAAAAATGAAAAAGAGTTTGAATAAGAAACATGTCTGACTGTGATAAAGCTGCCAGTGAACATGAGATTTGTGATGAAATGGCATGAAACTTTTATTTAAAGTGAGCATACCAAGACATCATCTGGACTTTTAAACTAAAGGTTAAGTTTTATTTCAGCATTATCATAAACAAGAAATCCTAAATCTTCTCTTTACGGAAAGAAGAAAAAAAAAAAATCTCCTCCTCCCTACCATGTATACTGTCCTCTAACAGTAGATATCCTTCTAGTCCTGGTCTTTGTCCGGAAACTTTCAGCAGTTTCTCAGCTTCCAGCAGCCTCTGCCTCTTCCCTGTCCTAAGAAAAATCTTTTTTTTCTTCTGTCCTCTGGGAGGCCTGGCTGTGTGCCTGCTTGCTGATCCTCTCTGGGGCTGCCCAGTCTTTCTTCCTGCTGCGGACCCTCTGCTTGCTCTGTGTCCTTCACACTCTGCTATGCACGTCCTGCTCTCCAGAAGCTTCTCCCAGCAAAGCAAGGTCAGCTGCTGTCAGGGAAAGCAGCATCTCCCCTTCTTCCAGAGGATTTCTCCTGACCCAGGCTCGAGCTGTCTGAACAATGCAAAGCAAAGAACTTTCCTCTCTGCTGCCCATCTATATCCCTAAAAAGGAACAGAATTTAAAAAAAAAAAAAAAAAAAAAAATCATTATTGCAAATGGAACAGATAAACATCCATTACACTGATGTAAAGCCTAACTCTACAAGTAGCCTCTAATCTTGGATGCTTGGAAGCCAGAGAACTTGAAAAGAGATGCTGGTTTTAAAATTACAGCCCATGTCAGAGATAAACAGGGCCATTCGAACAGAAGATTAGTATAACCTGCTAAGAATGAAACAAATCATAAGGACCAAAATGTGTCTTTAATACTTTGCAGCATTTTAAGTGGTAGTATTATGTCATATTATTTTTATCTATCTTCTTAGATGTTACTATCATCATCACTCTGTATATCAAATTCATCCTCTTAATAGCTGTATACTACTGAGAGAAATTATCAATGCTATACATGGGGAAACTGAAACAGTGAAAGACTAGGGATGAGTTCCAATACTGTGCATAGGTGTCTAAAATAGTATTTTACTGGAATTTGGGTGTTTAAATCAAAAATTAGTCCTCTGTGGTGCTTAGCCCTGGAGGTGCCTAAATTTTATAGACTTCCTAGGTTTTCACCTCTAGGCTGTTTGGTACCTAGAGATCTAAGCTACCCGAGCACAGATCAGTCCCATTTTAGGCTTCCTGGGAGAGTTCAGTTAGGATGCCAAAAACCTTGCCTTAGCCTGTTGCAGGGTTTTATCCAACAGCAACTGTCAGAAACTGTGTCAAACAGTTGAAATGCAAAGCAGTCTATGCTTTCTTTAAAAATGAAAGAGTACTGGCACCTTTTGCTGGCACCTTTTCCCCTTTTTTGTTTAGTAGGAGACGAAACATTTGCCTAGGGTGCAGAAATGTATTCATTCCCTTCTCCGTCTCTTGGAATTTAAATGTACATTTTCTTGTTTTCCAGATTAGTGCCCTCGTCACCAAGACCATGCTTCACCCATAGCCCTCACGAGCTTCTGTCTCTCTGCATAGTGACTTTAATGGAAAGGCTAAACAGCCTGGAGAGTTGAGCGACCAATCCACTTACATAAAAGTTGTTTTAAAGAGAGCTTAAAATTCAAGTCTTTCATTTTCTAGGGATTGCTCTAACCTAGAGTACGCTGCAAAAGGTGCATTGTGGAAACGCCACAATCAGCACAGCCAAAATTGCAATTTGTGAAAGTTTTGATGGGTGTTTATCCATGACTAGGACACACTTATTTGATCCCATTCCTCACGACTGAAGGCATGGTGCCATCTAGTTTCTGAATACCAAGAGACTTATGTCGAAATGAGGTGCAGAATGTGCAGAAGTATATAAGTGGCTATGAAGCCTCCAGGATGAAAGAGTAGGCAGCTAAAGTCACATAGGTGGCTGCTCAGTGGCTGCTGAGATCCATAGTTTTGGACTACATGCCTAACATCTACATTTGATACTAACATTTTCTTTTTGATGGGGTTGTAGATTCGGAGCTTTAATTCTTTATTTTAGCAGTCCCAAAGTCCATGGCAAAACTTAATTTACTGCATTAAATTTTAACTGTGGGGCACAAGACCTTTTGAGAATGCATATGGCATATAATTAAAAACATAGATGTTCAAAGTATATGCACAAAAGACATACAGTTGCCTGTTGAATTTAATATTGTCATATCTTGACCTCTGATCCCTTAACTGGTGGATTTTTTTGAATGGAATACTCTTCTTAACTCCTTCTGCAGCATCTCACCGTGGTATTCCTTGGTCCTGAACTAACAGTAATCCTTTGCAGTTGAACAAAAAAATAATTGCCAAGGATGTGAGAAAATAACTTATTCTGGTATTGTTTATTGCTTTACTTATGGTTTAACATTTATTGAGAAAAACAGCACAGTGGAAACAGGATTCCTTATTCACAATCCTCACACCCTGTGCTTTTTATTGTTTGTAAAATACTGCTGTCATTTTCATTTGTAAAAGATGTGACACTAGGGGAGAAAAAAATGATTGTTCATTTAATAGAATGCTCACAGGACAGAATAAGATTTTAGATCAGTTGGTTACCAGGTAAATTGAGATAATTCTAGTTCAAACAGAACCTGTTCTTCCTTATTCTAAATTTGCATTACAAAAATATGAAAGAATCCTTCAGGGAGAAGGGGAAGAGTTGTAAGGGAACAGTTTTTGGACAGCTGAAGGAAAAGATGGGCACCTGCTGTTCAGCAAGTTGAGGGAATTGTTGCATATTGCAAATTTTCTGTGTGTTACCAGGACAAGCAGATGGCCAGAGACAGAGTTTTCTCCTTGTGTGTAGTTTATCTCCTTACGTCTTTTAATGGCCTATATTAAAGTTTCCCAGCATTACATTCAGTTCAATTTAACACAGTTAATATATGTTTAAGCAGTACCAGTTGCTGTCAAAATTGCCTACTTGGAATAGATAACTCTTTCAAATACTTCGGCAAGGATGGCAGTATAAGGGACAGCACTGTTGGCATGTTATTTCAGGGTGCTAACTCAGACCCCGAGGGATGAAGCTGCTGCCTCATTCAACATGAGTCACTTGTGTTTTTCAAAAAATTACTTTGCCTTCCTGAGCCTTTACAGGGGAAAGGATATAACAGCTTCTGCCTCCTGAGAACTGTTGCGAGGTCTAATTTATGCTGACGATATGCAGAACTGGTCAATGTTGTTTTTTTCCTTAATGCTACACCACCTTTTAATTTTTTGAAAATGTTTTTTGTTCATAAAATTGCAGACCATCAAAAATATCTTTGTGGAAAATCTATCCAGGCCTTTTATCAGTTTCCTGTTTTTTTTGTTTTTTTTTTTTTTTAAATACTATTGAATGTTACTGAGATACATAGTTAAATTATTAAAGTACCTTAAAAAATTATTAAAGTACATTAAAAAATAGGGGATGGTCTTAAGCAGAGAAAACAGGAAGAAGTATGGGACTGCGTTCAGTAGTATCTGAGTATCTTCAGCAGGACATGCAAAGAGTAGGGATTGCTTTTTTCTGATACTTGTTCCCACTTGGACTGCCTCTTTTGCAACAGCTGCTAAAATGAAATTAAACAAAAATAATCTGTGAAAATAAAAGGGGGGTGCCAGAATTTCTTTATATTTCTTATTTTTACTTTCCCTTTGTCTCTTCTCCTTGTCAGTGAATTCTGTATTCTTGTCTGTGCAGTAATGCAGTTGAAACAGCAGAGTGAGACTTAAGTATCTGTACAATTAGATGGTCTCTGAACTGGTGTATTTTCAGGTTCAGTTTAGGACTGAAACCATCTAACATCTGTGTTGGACAGCTATGTCCCTTTTTGGAAGTAAGTTTTAGCACGCGGTCATAACTGCAACCACAAACAAGACAATACACTCCATTATTTCCACTTCGGTGGGATTCCACGCGTGAAATATTTGCCACTCCAGTTTTCCAGTACATATTTCAGGTTTTAGTTTTAGATACATTTTTACCTGTTAGTCAGCGTTTATGGTAAGATCTGATAACTAGCCCAGATCAAAAGATTGGAGAATACAAGGAAGGATATCTGAGAAATAGAAATGTGTTTCAGATGCTCAAGGCAGCATGATTCTTGAGGCTTTTCAAATTGTTGTTGGAGCTTGAAGTGGAGGTTTAGCAGTCTTATCCAAGAGCAGCTTATATCAGTTGTCTGATCAAGTAACTTGCTCAAGAAGTGGATGCAGAGCAGAGCTATGTGAAACTTCCCGTACTAATCCCACAATCAAATGATTTGAATGTGGGATTTATTAACCATTTAGGAAAACAGGGATGAGTTTCCAGCAGAATGTCTCCTTTCTTGTCAGTTACAGGGCGGGCTGTATCATTTTGATCTGAACACCAAGCACCAGCTCTTTCCAAGGGTAGTCAGTGGGGCAGCTGACTGGTGACCCAGCCACCGCCTGACCACAGGAGCTCGGGGACCAGCCTCACAAAGAGGTAGTTCACATAGTGCCAGGAGTGCCTGGCAAAAGGCAGCAGGCCGTAGATGAGATGAGGGTTGATTTCTGGGGTGAAAGTAACTGAAATGGGCAGGAGGAGGTAGGAGAGGAGTCACTGAAAGTTGTATGCCAGAGCGGGGGACAGGGGCTGGCAAAGCCAGTGTCTGCCTGTGGTTGCAAGGGTTGCAAGCAGAGTTAAGTGTGAAAGGGCGTTCCTCTCTTGTAAGGCTACTTTCTCCCCCTTCACGCTGGGATGGAACACAAGACCCTAATCTTTTTGGTTTTAATAGCAAAGTGCTACAGATGAAAACACTTCATAGCTCAGTGACGAAGGGCTGGACTGCAGGCTGGGATACCAGAACCTCGGCTCTCTCTGCCCGGTCAGAACGCAAAGAGGAGTCTGAACCCTTATCCCCCTTACTTTAACGGAGCGCTCAGCTGCCAGGCCGTTGGCCACTTTGAGGTTATTTTTTTCTGATCTTTCTTTTTAGGAATTGCTCAACCCTCTCTAAACAGATAAAGATACTTCATTAGCCAGGGAATCCAACAGTGTGGAGTATTCCTTGTACCATGGGATGGGAAAGTATCTGTTCAAACTCCAGCTATAAGCAACTCTTACATCCCAAATAAGTACCATACACATTAACATTTTCACCATTTGTGATTTACGTCTTTTTTTTGATCAGGTCAGAGGCTAAGGAAATTCTCTGTGTAATATTTTAACTAAACCTTTCACTATTCTGTGAAGAGTATTAGGTTGTCTTTCTCCCGTGAAATACTGATTTGCTGATCATCCACTCCTGTAAGGAAGGATATATGGGGTATAAGTATTATGAAGCTGGAGTTAAAGAAACAGCATGTGAAGGTTGATACGGGTTTGGGGACACTAATTAAGGTTAGGATTTTCTTTTAGAGAGGAGTGATGTCTCCTTGAATAATAAAGTCTTTAGTGTTTTACTTGTTTGTCTGATGCTTTTGCTTAGCAATAAAACAGTAAATGCAAAAATACAGGTCACAGAAGTGATACACTATTGACAATATCTATGGTCCATTTATTACATGCTATGTTACCCTTTGAGCCTCATCTTGGGAGACTGAATCATTATTTATTTTTATTCAAAGTATGTCTTTTTAATATTATTTTAAATTGTTTCCCTATATAAATAATGTTATATGAAATGCACTACAGTTCTGGAAACAGGAATTAAATCTTACTTGAAATAAGAAACTAAGTTGCTTATGAAGTGTTGCCAAAAAGCACAGTTAGACTCTTACAAAAGAACTCTTAATCTTCTAATCTCTGTTTTTCATCATGCAAATTAGAGGTAATATCTCTGTTACTTGTTTCCTGTCTATCTCTTATGATGCATGTATAACAGGACAATGTTCTGTCAGAAACCTTCCAGCAAAAGGCTAAGATCTGGACACTAGAGTATCACCAAGTTCATTGCATCAGCTTTGACTAAGCCACTTTTATTTCAAGACAGGATCTTGCTAAATGTGAAACAGTGTTATGAATTATAATTAAATGTAAGTATAGTTTGTAATTAAAAAAACCTTAATGTGAAAATGGGATTTTAATTTTTTTTCTCTCCAGCTCTCAGGTTCAGCAAAACCCAAAATATTTTTAATTTTTAATTTTCATTTGAGTTGCCATAAAACTGAAAAATAAATATTTTCCAGCTCTAAAACAGGACTTCAAGGAACATTTGTATTTGATATGCAAAAGTACCACCTGTACAGCACTGAGTACAATGAAATTTTTATCCCAATGACTGTTTCAGAGATTGGCTACAGAACAGTTTCAGTTATCAGAAGTGAGTTGTATTTGCAAAAAAGTGCATAAATTAGCTATGTTGTTCCACACTGGGCCAGATTTCATTTAAGCAGCTCACAAAAAAGGTACACATGGCATTATATGTACTGAGCTGTGACTATGTACAATTATGACAACCATGTATGCAAATGCTCATTGAACTAAATGATTCCTCCCTTACACCAGTCAGTGTGCTTGAAGGTGGTTATTGTCGGGTATGTAAACAAGTGAAGTGCATACACTTCTGGATAAAGCAAAAGCTGTTATAGAACGGTATAATGTTACTGAAGTCAGCTTGACCCACAGATAGCATTACACATTATAGTGCTTGAGATGGAAAAAAAAAACAAAACAAAACAAAACAGAACAAAACAAAACAATTTCCCACAAAACCAAACCAACTTCTGAACTGTTACAGGTGCAAATTCTACTGCAGTGTTCTGTGATGACACAGGATTTTACTGACTTTGGCTTACTCCATCATTTTTAGTATATGCGGGAATAACGGTCACGCTTTAAAATATTAGTTGGCTTGGTTTTGATAAGCATCCAAAAACCCTGCTGCTCATTTAAATTTTGATCCTGCAAAATTGCTTTCATTGCATTCTGTCATTTTCCATTGATTTTATGTTTTTTTTTTTCCTTTGGAGAAGGTCTGAGAATATCCTTGTTATCAGAAGGGTCAAAAGGAGAGTAAAATATGCTGAAAATGTCAAAACGTGAGAGAGAGAGAGGACTTTTTAGTTAAATGACATAGAATTGAATTCCACACAAACTTCAGCAAATAGACTGTATTTTACAGTATCTTCATTTCTGGAAGACAAAGGAGTACAGAGAAGTTTTTTTCATTAATTGTTTTGTTTTATCTCTAAACCATTTCTAACAGAAATGTTGAGTTTCAGGTAAGCAATTATTCTTATCACTTTAACTTTAGTGATTATTTTTAAGATGTACAGAGTACCAGTGCTGGATGAGAAGTGTTTCAAAATGCTTTTTTCATTGTCAAATGCCAGTTTTAAAAATCATTTTTTCACATAAAGGAATTGGCTTTGTCATAAGGTGTTAGGTGCAGGATTGCATTTCTGCTCAAATGAAAATGGTACGCTTGGCGCAGGCTATTAACATTACTTCAGACTTTCACCTAAGATGTGGGAAACAGATTCACATCTTGGTATGCAGGCAGATAAGGAGCTTTACCCTTTCTTCATCCCATCTCCTCTCATCCCATCGTATTCCATCCCAGAAAAACTTTCTGATGTAAAGTGTTTTATAACATGGAAAATTTTAGGCTTTGGGTGGGGATGGGAGTGTTAGAATGAAGTCCTAGTTTCATCCTGATGCAGAATAAAAACAGTCTTCCCAAATTTACATAGAAACATTCATTTGTTTTGCTTTTTCCTGGAGAGATCTAAAGAAGTCTTGAGTTCCAAATTATGTTAGCCACTCATTCAGTCTTTTATCCCATGAAATTTTTCAACAAATACAGCTTTCAATATATTTTAGTGTTATTGCAAGAAAAAGACTAGTGAGGGCTAAGTTTGAGAAGACACCCACCAACTGAGATTCTTCTTATAAGCTCTGTAATTGGCAATCCATTCAGAAGCCTCGCTGAGTTGATATTTCTCACTAAACAATGGGAATTTTACTTCCAAGCACGGTGGCATACAAGTGGAAATCAATGTAGTAGACTAGTAGCATGCTCACATTGCATACTTATTTGGGATTAAAGTATTCCTGTTTCTCAAGTGGCTTAGATTTCATGGCACCCATCATTCCTCATCAGGACATCTAAACATGCTCTTACTTTTCCCTTTCATTTATCCCAAAGCCAACTACACAAGAGACTCCATGCACCTCTTCATTGCCCCTACCACAAGCCTTTCTGCCTGCCAAGTCATTTATTTAGGGTATGAATCTACTAACTTCTCTTGCAGGTCTCGGTATTTTACGCTAGAAGGCATTAATTGGGTGTTATCAATTAATTCTTCAGTCTTTGCATAGTTTCAGTAGCACTTAAGCTACCAGATGAAAAAGTCCCCACTCCCTCCTCCCTTTACATTTTAAAAATACAGGCTTTCCCTGAAGGTAAGAGGGTTTTTCTCCACTGACATCTAAACCAGTCACTGATCAGTTCCAGTATTTCAGGGAATATCTCATTAAAATGCAAAGATAGAAAAGTGCTGATGAATGGATGGCCTCAGCCATCTCAGCCAGTGAGTTAAAAGACACTGTATAGCCGTTCACAGTCATGTATTTAACCTAGTGTAGTACCAATAAGATGTTGTGCAATACTTGCAGTGACAGCCTGTTTCTTCTGTGGAGGTGTTTTTGTTTGTTTTACTTTTTTGTAAAGCCTGATCTAAGCAACTGTCTAACCACGTGTTACACAAATTGACAACTGAAGAAACACCTCTTGTATTCCACATTATTCCAAATGATTTGGATTGTCTTCTGCTCACTGTATTCAGCCCTATTTCTCTAAAAATAAGTAGTAATACTATTGTCCTATAAGTGGGAAAAAAACTTTGCAAGACAGAAGCAACTGAAGTTATTATTAAGAGACTGATTAAATTTACTTTAGTTTACATCCATTGATTCATTGTGTGGTAGATACACGGCTCTATTGAAAACCGTAGCCAATTCATTTGTGGTAGTTCTTCTAATTCTTCAGTCAACAAAAAGCAGCCCACAGTCCTGAGCCCTAACTGGAATATGGCTTTGTAAGGCAGTGTTAACAGCTTTATCAGCTTTGTGGTTAAGACAGGACCCTGATACTCAACATCAATTTGGAGCCAAGGTCTTCATTCCTATGTTTTCCTATGTTACGTAGCACAGAACTCTTGGAAGAGATTACAAAGTTTAAGTAACCAAAGGAACAGATAAACAAACATAAAATCTTTCAAAACTGTTGAAATGGCTATCAGTCATTAATAGCAATACTTTGCTGCTCTTGAAAATCTCACTGTAAAGCAGATCCCACAAAGGGTTTCAACATTCACTGTTTGGCCACAGCAATGTGTCTGCAGTATGTGAGCTCTTCATACAAGTGTGAAGGAGATTTACTAGGTTATTTCATCAAGTCCATGCCAGCACCAGAGTGCTTCAACCTCTAGCTTCTGAACTGGATTGCAGAGCCCATGAAATTCCCCATGAAATCTGTGTGCTCCAAATGGGGACATCGAGATGCCTCTGAAAGTTGTCCTGTGGGAACGGAGAGCAGAGGTGGTTTTGAAAAGCCATCTGTCCCCAAAGGGGGGGACCACTTGTGTGGACAAATATAATAGGGATTTCTCTCACAATAGTCCCCATTGTTTTCAGTACTGAGCAAGGATACTGCTGTAGCATGGGTGAGCATACATGTCCTTTCCTTATTGCCCTTCTTGCTACAACTCCATCCGGTTTTCCGTTAGCCTGTTATCTGCTCTCAGACTTCATCTGAATTACTGATGTGTAGCTGATAACACTTCCAGGTTTGTGCTTGATGAGAAGCAGATTTAAATGATGCTTTCTCTGTTTCTGTGATGTATGAATTTTTCCTCTGAAAACTGAAGAAGATTCACTGGGTTCTTTCATCCACTTCTTTGCCAGGACAAGATTGCCTCTATCCCTTAATTCAGAGTAGGTTATGTAGAGTAGCAAATAAGGAACATATCCACTACATTAAAAAAATATGGATGAAAGGTAATGAACAGCACAGCCGGATTCAGTCATGCCTAAATTTGGGCCACTAAAAATATAAAATAAAAACTAGTAATACACCAATTGTTGGCTATTTTAATGGGTCACACTGCTTCAGGTTTCTCATCCTTTACAGAATAGTCTTTAATATAGACTTAGAAGAAATGGCACCAGCACAACTTTTCTGACCATCTCAACAAAAGCAGCGTTCTGGAACTGTTGAGGGCTTAAGGTTAAAGTCTTCTGCACCGTATTGCTGTCTGTCTATGTTTATCCAACACCTAGCCCTGAGACCAGAAAAATCCATTGCATAAATCCAAGTGACAATCTCAGTGGTAATATATCCCCCACCACCTGACTAAGTCCAGGGAGGGGAATCAAGTCGTAGTATTGTCTGGCTGGCAGTCCTAAAACATCACAAAAAAGTATCTGCGGATTTGGACCACATTTATCTAGGGGATGAACAATACCCATATGTTCACCAGATGACTACAGAGCTGGGTTGATTGAGTCAAAGTTTAAGGCTGCAACAAAGGATAACTTGTTTCTTCAGGACTGGCTTTGATTAGATTGCTGTTTACAAAGAAATTTTTAAAAAATGAATATTCCAAAACACGTGGGAGGATCATTGTTCCTTGTTATCTTTTTATTTATTTTTCAGATATGTTCTATTAAATGCAATTGTTTTATGGGCTAATTTTCATTAAGCATTTATTTCCATTACAGTGACTCACAGTTGGAATTATAGCATGTGTAGTTCTCTTAATTCAGAGGCCAGAAAACTGAAAATTAATTCTGAATAGAAATGTCAGGAAATGTATATGCTCACTGTCATAGTCTCAGTCTATATACATATACGCCTACACATGCACACACAGGCATAAAGTAAGAAAGATCTTTTAATGAATTAATTAATGCACACGCACGCACTTACATGTATACCTGTGCATATATGTAAGTAATGTGCTATATAAGTAGCGATATTTAGATGTGTGGTAGTGATATTTAGTAGTATAAAGATGGGTTTGTATGTGTGAGTGTGTGTGCATAAAATTCCAATTTCTTGTTTGTCATCCATTAAGTTACTTAAATTTGGAAGGGAGGGGACAGAAGGATCTGTGTTTTGGTTTGTTTTTCGTATCTGAAATGAATGGGGTGGAAGTGTTCTGCATCATAATTTCCTTAAGCAAAATATTAACATTCTTTTATGTTCCAAAGTCTTTCTCTAAAACACTGTAAATATTATCTATAGCAAAAACGTTAGACTTTTAACAATTTTCCCTGGATTAATATGTGCTATGTACTTCCTGGAAATACTAATGATCTGAACTCCGAACATACTTCTGTTATGTTTATGTAAATGGAAATAATGTAAATAAAAATCTCCTTTATTCTTTTGTGCAGGCTACTTACACCTTGAGTTTAATGGAGATAAACTGCACCCTGAATAGGTAAGGAAAGACAAGAGGTAGGCAGGGAATAGGTCCAAAATTTTTGCTGTTGATCTGCAGAGTATTACAGGCTGAGAAATAACTTTTCCCACAGAGGTGGAAGGATGCAGCATAGAATCCTGTGTTTGCATGGATCAAATGGCTTCCAACTGCTGCACCTGGAGTGACTCGCTGAAGGAAAAATCTTTCCCAAAGAGAATAATAAACTTGCAGAAACTGGAATAAAGGCTAGCTGTAACCTAAACGTGCACATTGGTAAGTTTGCTTAATCATTACCGAAGGTTTAATTACATAATTGTTTTTCTTTGGAGTAGAATCATTGAGTTGGTTAAAATAATGTTTATTTAATTAAAAATGAAATTATAACCCATTATCTAACGCAAATAATCTAAAAAGCTGGCTAGAAAGGGGGTGAGAAAGCCATCTAAGTTTGACAAAGCCACTTTGGTGACACTCACAAAATACTCTGATGCTGTTACAAGGTCACAACATGTTGCTAGATAAGTGTCTAGATGTCTGAGTGATGAAGGGATCAAAGTACTTGCCGTTTGCAATGTTGTATTTATGTATCTCTGTTGGTATGAGAGGGACATACTGCAATTCAGTGGAGCCACAAATATCACAACGATGCATGATTTTCTAACATTACAGCGGCAAAACCCCCACAAAATTGTGTAGAATAAAAGCAACACAATCCACGTAACATAAAAATCATTATTTCTCGGAACATGGGAAATTTAGTCAGATATTAGGATTTCTTTTTTGTTTTATTTTTTAACTATGAGAGCAGTAAAATCCTCTAGCAGGCTGCCCAGAGAGGTAGTGGGATGTCTGTCTGTGGAAGTGTTTGGCAACCTGCTCTGGTTAGACCTGCTTGGAGCAGGGAGTTGGACTAGGTGACCTCTGGAGGCCCCTTCCAGCCTGAGCTAGTCTGTGACCCTGGGGTTGCATGATTCTGACGAACCATCGGAAGGTTTTAAAACCAAACTAAAATAATGAATTCGTAATCTTGCCTCTCCTGTGTTGTTCAGGCTGTTGATTTACCATGGAGGTTTTAATATTTATATTCACAACAGTGCCATAAGCTTTGTTACCTTCTCTAGTTAGCTGCACCCCTCTGCTATGTTTAGGTACCACCACATTGGACCCATGCATCTTTTTCTGCTCTGGGGTCTCAGTAGACTCCTGTTTTTAAGCCTATTCATCAGTAAAGGGTTTGTCAGCTATTACTTCATGGACATAAGACCCAACATTGATCATTCCTGAAATATGTTGACTTTGTTGTAAATAAATAGCTCGGTCTGCCACAGGACATGTCAGATTTTCTACAATTCTTTATATATATTGCAGACAATATTTGAATACCAACAGTTACTTGAAGAAACATTAATTAATCTTTCAAGGTATATTCTAAATAGGGAAAGTAAATAAACAATAAGAATGATGTTCAGAGTCCCTTGGAAAGAGACAAAAAAAAAAAAAAAGAATAAATGAAGTTGGAGAATTTGGAAAAGAAATTTCCTTGTCTGATGTGAAAGAGCACAGACACTGCAGTGAAAAGTCACTCCTAATAATTCTCAATACCAACTTTCAGAAACATGTACAGCCATGCATGTATGATATATATGTGTGTGCACACACACACAAAAATGCATGGATAAACAGTGAGCTTTATCACCACAACTGTCCTTCTGGGATGATTGGGAGTATGTAGATGACCAAATATCAAACAAATCATTAATAAGATTTCCAAGTAGTTAATTTTCCTACAGATTTGTTCTTCTGCAATTTTTCATTCACTTCTTAGAAAATAAGATCCTCAGTCATAAGTTTTGCCTCATTCGATGCTTTGGGTGTTGGGACTTTTGCCCAATAAAAAAGCAGAAGTCCAACTTTACAACAGGAACTTCCATGTAATATATTTATCACGTTACGCCAGACTCCTACCTTTTTTATTTTTTGAATCCAATGGAGTATACAAAAAAAAATTAGCTGCATGATAATGGAGAAATTAAAATTATGGCAATGGCTTAGCCAATATTAGCATATCTATACAGAAAAATATTGAATGATAACTTTTAAGATATTCAAAATGAAGTATTTATCGGGCAAGTCCTCCAGCCACACCACCCAAGTCGCAGAAGGCAGAGGCGGGGACTGTCAAAGCCAGGTTGGATGGGGCTTTGAGCAACCTGGTCCAGTGGAAGGTGTCCCTGCCCATGGCAGGGGGGTTGGAACTAGGTGATCTTTAAGGTGCCCTCCAACACAAAACATTTTATGATTCTATGGTTCTATGATTCTATGATTTAGTAAGTTGGTTAAAATTTTACTTAGAACTAGTCTTCAGTTTTGTTAAAGGTATATAAAACATATGGAAAAAAATCTGACATAAAAAATATTTTTATATATTTTGATCTTCTGCCACTTCAAGCAAAAATATTTCTAAAAATTCCAGAAAGATGAGAAGCCACCTAAATCTTGTGCATCTGTACAGGCACACTCAAAACAATGAACTCACGTCAGCATGAATAACTATGGTTAATGTTTTTGAAGATGACATCATATGACTAGTACACATTTGCTTTATCAAATAGTGATAGAATTTTTTAAAAAAGTAAATATTTCAAAAGCTTTTCTATCCTAACTATGATTTTATTTTCTGTTGCATTATAATAACCACTAAAAGGCAGACAGTGATTTTAATTCAAAGAAAAAAAAATATGATTTGAGAAGTGTTGAAACAGGTATTGCCTTTAACCACTTTATTTTCTTTTTTCTCTTCCGAAACAAAGAATTCCAGCAGTCTGAACAAAATTTCCAGTTTCCTGTTTTAAATGAAGATTGCTTTCATCAAAGTTTTTCCAATATGCAACCTAATAAACCCACAATTTATACTCACATCCAAAGGTCATACAAGGGAAGTACTTTCCAGGCCTCCTTTCTTCTATTTTCATGCCATCTGTTTGAAACATCACACTTCTTTAGGAACTAGTCACCCTAGTCTTCCCTTATAGTCAGTGAATCATGTCAACTGAGCGCGTAGAGATTCTTCCCATCTATTACTTTAGAGAAACAGTTTCAGGACTGTTAGTTTAAGCCTAGGCCTGAGGTGGGTATCACCTTACCTAACAGGAGAACTGCATTATAGGTTTATACGTCCTAGGTCCTCCTTACAGCTGATAGAGAGAAGTAAGCACTTCCAGCATACTTCAGCGTGGGAGATAAATTGCTGTGCATTTAGCTGAAGCTCCTGAAAAGACTGGCAAGTAGAAGCTTCAAAACACAACCACTTGCATTGTAATTCTAATAAAATAAGTATTTAAAGCAAGTGCAAGATAAGACTAGAGTGCAAAATCATTTTGCAATAATATGTCCTCCCTTTCCTTGCATTCTGCTTAATTAATATGAATGATGTGTTTGACTTATCAAAAGCTTGAAATGATGTTCCTGCAATCTACTTTCAATTCTTATGTTAAACCTACAAGTATACTTAGCTTCAGTATGCATTTTATAATTGAAACATGCTTTGGATATTTTTGTTATTATTAAAGTCATATTTATGAGTGTATATTAATTATTATAAGATGAATAGAAGTTTGAGAGATAATTCTGTCAATCTGATTGTCTAACACTAAGGCAATTATTTTTCAGACCTGTTCTGTACATACTGATTAAATTCTATAGTTCAAAAAGAAAAATCCATATGCATATTTTATTTTATTTTTCCAGTTTTCATTTCTTAATGACCTCAGGACAGGGTATTTTGAGTGGATTAATGAGCTGCTAGAAGATGTTCATTGCCCAAGGTATAGAGATTTAGCTTAGTCATTAATACTGGAGAAATATTTTGTACTTCGATCATTGCTGTCAAGTTTCTTAATGTATTCAGACTTTAAATAAGCTCTTAAAGACTGTGATAAAGCAAATTTCAAACTTGAAGCATCTGACAAGACTCACATTAAAACAACCTCCTAGGAAAAAAAAAATCTTCTTTAGCATATATCTCTCTAGACCCTTATCTAGGTTTTTTCCTTTCTATCTATCTGACCTACTTTTCTCCTGCACTTGTCCTCTGAAGTCCTTCAGTAATCAGGCTGTACATCTATCTAAAGCCCATGAGCAAGGTTTTTGGCCTTTGGCTGAAAAACTGGAAATATCAGTACTGTCATATAGCCCACTGAAAGACAGATAGGCATTCATGTGAACTGAACAAGTCTCTTTCTTTAGAGACAGAGAGAGACATATATACACGCATTGGTGTACATAAGTGCATGAAAATACACAAGCACGCACATTTAACTTTTTTGCTGAGACTGCTGACACAGCATAAAATATTCAGACTAGGACTTCATTAAAGGTAAAGAACAGAAAATCTCACTTTGTAGCTCCGATTTGTATTAATCTGCCTGTGATAACTTTACAAGAAAACGTAAATTTAATGAAAAAACGGAATTCCACTGAGGTTTTCTTGTCATGCTAAGCAAAACAAATGGAGTATAATAAGAATTTGCATATAATTTCCTCCTCACTTTGAAAGAATACAAACATGGTGACTTGAGCCTTTTTTAATCTGTGATTTAATTTGGAACTTTTAGTCCACATAGCATCAAGCTTCGCGTTTCTATCTGCTTGGTTTATTTGGTTTTTAAAGGCAGGGTCAGATTTTTACACATGCAGTTGTGGGAGCACCTCTTTTGGATGGAATACACTCCAACACAAGATAATATCTGCATTGACATCCTCATTATTGAATTTCTGCAGGAGAAAGTGAGCCTACCTTTCCTTTACAGCTAGGACTCCATAAAAGCCCAGCTGGTGGAGAAGCCTCTGACTCAGATCAGCCCTGGGCTGCCCCGATACAGCCTCCTCCTTCTCCGGTTTACAGTCTGTTCTGGTGCCTTTCAGCACATCAGTGTCACCTCTTCTTAAAGCAAGAAGACAGCATAACGTCCTGGCTTAATAGTTTGCTACAGTCTAAGGCAGTGGAAGTTTAATTTTTACCAAAGTCTACTGGCCAGCTATCCTGCCTGATATCAAAATTGCTCACATGCATTTTAGATCAATGACATGGGACAGTTTCCTTGTTAGGATCCAGTTAGATAAACCTAGCACCTTTTCCAGACGCTTTCAAACCATGCCTGAAGCACCAAATTTAATCTGCATGTGTAATCATGAGAACAGCAGCATTATGGTTATAATCATAATCTGTTGAATGAGAAAATACCAATCATCTTGAAGGCTGCTAGTGTCCACCCTGCTGATTCAATTGTCTAATTCGGGGAGATGAGTGAGGAGGAGAAAAAGTGGATCACAGTCTGGGTTTTATTTAAGTGTTTTATTAATTTAATGAACTTTCTCTGTCAACTTTATTAAATCTTTGCTGCTCTTGCAAGCGCATGAGGTTTAAATATATATAGCCTATGCTAAATTTATACTATTATTACCAGTGTCTGGCAGTTTTAAAGTATTTACCTGACTGCTAACTTGAAGTTTCTCCTACTGTTAAATGTACCTGGAAAAATGACAGCATGTGGCTTAGAACAGGTTGCCCAGAGCGGTTGTGGATGCCCCCTCCCTGGCAGTGTCCAAGGCCAGGTTGGATGGGGCTTTGAGCAACCTGGTCTAGTGGAAGGTGTCCCTGCCCATGGCAGGGGGTTGGAACTAGGTGATCTTTAATGTCCCTTCCAACCCAAACCGTTCTGTGATTCTATGATTCATATTTGTGTCTTGAAGCCTGCCTGGATGTGCTGAGTTCACAAGTAGGAATATATTTAATTTTTTTTTTCTAAGTTAATTTATTGCAATTCATCTTGAAATTTGAAGGCAAGCTGAGTTGACTCTTTCCTCAGCATCATCATGAGTAATACATTTTCTGCTGGTCACCTTCTGCACTCCAGTATCTTCATATCACACTTTCAAAGTACCTTTGAAACCATCTTTAAGGTACTTTCTTAGAAAGCAGGACTTGGCAATTCAATTCATGATTTGTGAGTCAGAACCATCTTTCTTGAAAAGTGTCAGGTGTAGAGTACTAACAAGGTTTAAAAAAAGAGAAATCTTGTTTGCTTTTAAAGTAAGTAGACATTTATAGTACTGAATGCACATCAGGAGCACATCTGTGTTTAAAAATACCACATATGACATCTGTCAGAGAGCTTGTTTATGTAGGTAAGCTGTAAACTCTACTCTGAGATAGAAAGTTCTTCACACCAAAAGCAGTGGTTGCCTGCAGAGCAAGAGTGATATATATGCAAATACAGGCTCCCCACTTATAGCAGAGGGATCTATTTACATGTGAGTCATATGTATCTTACTGGTCCATGTTCTTCCTTGAACAGAAGTCTGAGATAATCACAGCAAGTCAAGTCAATTAATAGCCGAACTATGACTTAGCACGTCTTAGCCTGAAGGCTGAGAAAGTGTTAATATTCATAAGTAGCTAGAAGCTTAGAGTTTGCCTAAGCTTACGATTCTAACATTAGGTATTCCAGAAAAAAAAAAAACAAAAAAAACAGAAAAAAAGCCTACAACTGCCTATAAAGCCCAGGATCTTATCCAGACATTTAGGGTGGGATTTGGTTTATCTAATTTTCAAAAAAATACTTGCGTAGTAGAGGTATGTTGTCCAAAATAACTAGTAATATTTAAAGAAGAAAGCCAAAAGACTTGAGAACAATTTACCCCCAGTTAGACATTTAAAATATGTGGGATGAATAACCCACTGGAAGTGTTCATCTTTCTCCATTAACTGAACACTATACTACGTTAGGCTATATATCTATGACAATTTTAAATTGGAAGGAAACCTTTTTTTTCTAAAATCTGAGGATAAATGCCTTCTTTCTGAATGAAAGTAATGTCCCTAACTGATTTCAAAGAAAAGTAAGAGAATTCAGAAAACTATGTGCTTATCATAGAATAAGAATGATGCTTGCAAACCAAACAGAAATTAGGTAAATTTCCTAGTGGTTTTGGTCATAAACAGATTTTGAGAGACAGTGGGTTTTTCTTCTTTATATGGAATTTGATATTCAGATATTATTTACAAAGTGGATTAGTACAGCCTATTTAGATGCCAGATAGAGACATAATTTCAATACAGTGTTTTTCATGTTCAGTACTGTGGCTTCTTTGATGATTAGAGCTTTTTTTTTTTTTTTTTAAACCTCAATAAAGTGGTTAAATGGGTAGTTTGATTTAAGTTCTGAGGCACCTCACTGGGCAGCGTACTGAAACACTGACTCAGTTTACCAACATATGAAAATGGTGAGTCAATCTATTCCATAGAGGATCCAGAAAAGACAAATATTTCCCACTATAATGATGAATGCTGGCTGATTTGGTGATTCACCAGAAAATCTCCCACCTGTTTTGTAAGATGGTGTATTTCAGTGAGCATTGTTTCCTGTGTTACAAATGCGTTCTGCTGCTGTTGTTTCTGTCTGCATATGTTACTCAAGTTTTGTTCTAACCAAACTGGATGTTAATGTAGCACACGTATCTGATACCTGCCAGTCACTGTCAGAAAATAGGATGATCAAGTAACAGTAATGGAAGAAACAGCAGATGTGAATCAACCCAATACCCCTCACTTTTTCATCCAGTTTTAAATATTCTCAGCTGTGTGAATTTGAGGGAAATATGCAACTTGGACCAGAATTTGCTTTTGCTGCCAGAGTCCCTGTTTAGTGGTTGTGGTGGTAGTGATGATGATAGCAGGCCCAGAAGCAATGTTGTGAATCTCCTCCTCCTCACAGAATCAAAGAAAGGTCTGTGTGCTGCGAGTGAAAGATATGCAGTTGATTTAGCTCCTTGCAAGACTATTTGTTTCTCTGAAGGCATTCCTTGCTTTGATCAATAAGTTATCATAAATAAAAAACATAGCAATTGCATAAAAGAGTCTTTTTCTTTGGAAGGAATAATGTATCCTAAAAACTCGGCAAGCCCATAATCTCTACAATGTGGTATGGCTCCAGATCAAGGGCAATCCTTCCTGCTATTTCCTGGTGTATAGATAGTGCGGTTGGATGATTTGTGAGATGTTTTGTCTTCTTCTAGGAACAGCCTGCATAGTAAAGTTTTGGGTTTTTTTTTTTTCCCCCCAACTAAGTGTAACCCCTTGCTTCACCATAATAATGACAGTTCCAGTGTTCAAAGTCAATTATTTAATATTGGATAAATAAAATGTTGCATTCAAGGTAGAAAAAAATTTTTTTTTTTTTTTCCTGATTTATATAAGAAGAGTTTAAATGATCTGTCCAAGAACAGTTAAAATACATGACAACAGTCCAGATTGTTAAAGTGTTTGGAACCATACAAAATGGGAAGCCGAGATGACCTCCCTCCTCACTAGTGCTCTAAGTAAAACACAGACAAGAAACTGTCTCACATACCTTGGAATTATGTGAAGCAGATTTTTCTACCATTGTCCATACAATCTTTCCTTTACTGGAAAGAGTCAAATTTTCTCTCATGGATTATAATACTTCTGTGCACACAGCACACCTGACGTGTGCAGCCACTTGAAGAATGTAAAAATGTGTATTTTAGTTTGTAGAGCTGTATTGGTTGAACTGATGTAAGAGACTGGGTATTTTTTAACAGTTATATGTGATAAAGTGTCTTAGAGTAGCATGTCCCATGGCCACCTTACAGAAAAGCAAAACCACTTGGACTGTTCTGCCTCCCAGCCACAACTAGGATAATCTCTTCCTGGGATGTTTGCTTCCTCTCTGTACCCTGCAAGGATCTCTTGCATCCTCTTGGAGTCAGGGACATAAATCTTAACCTGTAGTCACTAGGGAAGAAGGGTCTTAAGGTGCTGAAGGGGAGAGTTCAAACAAGAATTAGATCTTGCTCACTGGATTGCAATTTACATTGCTCTTTGACATTTGAGAAATCATTTAAGGACTCCTCCCACATTTTATGGAATGAAGAAAACACTAATTAAAATGCATATAGCTATAGTTTGGGTTGGCTTGCAGCAGGACAGGACTTGCAGAAGCAAAAAGAAAGTAAGTTGGAAAGAGAAGAATAATTCATGGTTTACATAGCAACAACCTTAGTCTCCTATGGCACCAAGTAGTACAGGTTCTACAGGATGTGATCCACGATGCAGAGTAGAAATATAATTTCACCTTTCAAGACAGTTTCCCCCAAATAGCTAAACTTTCTGCAATTATCGAACCACACTGTCTCTACACAGGGAAGTGACAGAAATAATTGCTCAGCCACACCACAGAGGACACTGTGCTTCATCCTTCACATGTAGAATTCCCATTACATAAGACATACATAACGTCTGGAAAGAGTTATACAATACTTTGATTCTATTTATGAATTGTTTTGTCATGGACAATACAAATATCCTGTAGGGGAAATCAGTCTTTCCATTTATTTCTTTCATTTGTTTCCAAATACGAACAGTATGTGAGATAAATTTGTTAATCAAGGGTTATTGCAACATCATTGGCATTAGCCTCTCCAGCTACAGTGAACCAATGGCACTTCTGTCTTGGGTTACCTTCACCCGAAGCAAATGAACAAAGAAGAAACTAATGTAAAAATTTTTTGAGCGAGATAAATTCATGTACCTTTCAATGTGAAATACAGAATATTCTGAATAGTTTGGGATTAAATTACATTGCTGCTGTGGCTGTTTGGTAGGTATTGCCTTAGTCCTCCACTAGTATTAGTTACAGCTCCATTGAGATTAATGATTATTCCCCCTTCATTTCATAATACCTGAAGATTGGAAACAACTTGTTTAAACATAATTAAATTCCTTCAACATATTCCGTCAGTAGTTAGCCTTTGCAAACCAACATAATCACGCACTTGAAGAGACAAGCACCTTGATTAAAGATGTAGATTGTTCTTGAATTGCCACTTGAGATATGTTAAAGATACCTAAAACAGTCCTTAACTGTATGACTTTCTTACACAGATATTTAAATTGCTGAGAAACAGATGAGTAATTAGAATAGTAGGCTATTCAAATGAGACCAAAAATTACAATAAATATGAACTTCTTATTCTTGAAAATAATTTGGATATTGATTATTCTATTATACTCCAGAAACATTCATTTTTCAGTTTAATTAAAAGTCTGAATTCACATGGTTTGTTTAACTCCATCAAGCAGAACAGCACACAAGTAGACTATGGTTCCCATAATCAGTTAGTTTAATCTGTTAACTTCTTGAAAATAAATAGGAAGCAGGAATTATTTGCAGCAACTCTGTCAGGACACCTCTTTAAAAAAAATATGTCAAAAAATTCAATATACTTTTTTTTTTCTTTGTAGAGAAGGCAAATTTTCTACATGTATGCTGAACTAAATGGGGCTTTCCATTTGCAGAAATTTCCCGAAATTATTTCAGATTCCTAGTGCTGTTACGAATCAAAAATCAGGAAGTTATCTTCTGGGAAATTATTTGAACTAACCAAACCATTCTGAAAGGAAATCCTAAACTTCCAGAACTTCTTTTTTTCAGAATAAAAATGTTACAGTTCGGTGCTTTTTAAAAAGAAGGAAGAGAAATGGGGGGTGGGGAGGAAAGAGAGCTCTTAGCTGCAACAGAATTGTCTTGTGAAGCAAAGGTCTAGAAACAAGCAGCTGAGCACATAAAGACTGGTTGACAAAACAATTCAGAAAAACAACTATTTCAGCAGAACAGTAGAAGAAAAGCTGACTGCCTATATTGAGGCTAATGAAGAGAAGCAGAAGGCAGAGACTGCTACTAAACTTAAGGCTTTACCAGTGAAAGACCAGATAGGCGATGTTTGAAAGAACAGAGCTTTCAAAGGCACTAGCAGAAGCTGAAAGGACTCTGGAAGCTTATTAATTGTTTCTATCCTCTCCCAAGTGCCAAAGAATTCTCTGACTAACTTATCATCTGTATTTTACTTTTTCTTCAAGAACACTTTTGCTTCTCAGACAGAGCTTACTATCCTGTTACAGTTACCCTTGGCAAAGGGACAATCACACGCTGCTTTCTTCTCTCTACTTACAATGCATATACAAAATGGAAAACATTTACGTCAGAAAAAAAATACAATACAAAACCCACCTGATTTTTATGTCAAGCATAATCAAAATGGGTATTATTTCCTGTAAATATTTCAGACTTGAGTTGGTTTTTATTTTTTTCCTTCCCACTTTGGCAGCTACTTTTTGTACTTTTTTTTAAATTAGGATAAAATACTTTCTTCGATCTCAAAGTCCATATCTTTAGACTACTGTTTTGGAATACAAGTAGTAAATTCTTATGTTTCTCTCTTTACCTTATATATGAAAGTATATCTATGAAAATTCTAAGTATATTCCTAGGAAAATTTGCATGTGCATTTAAAGAAGAGAATGCAATCGAGTGCAGCTTGCCTGAAAATACAAGAAAAAAATGCAATCAAAATCTCATGGTCCCATTTGGAAAGTTAAAAATACTTCTGTAAACCTTTTTTGCTTAATCAGTTATTGAGATAGTTATTAATTTCTTTATACTGATTGTGAAGTGTTCAGTAAATGAAAAAGATCTGTAATTTATAACTTTATGAAATCCTTTGGGTTTTAGAGCCTCTTAGCTACTAGACTGGTCATCTAGCATATGGTATCAAATAAGGTGAAAAATAAGTTAAACATTTGGGTATTGAAGGCAGTTTATAAGGAAGAAACATCCCTCCCATTTTAATATTTTGTTGCTATTTTCTTGGTTTTGTTGTGTCTTTCTTTGCTTTGATTGAAGTTAGACTAATTAAATTAGAAGAAATTATTTTTTAATTTGGAATATTTTTTTCAGGAATTAAATTTTTTTCTCAAGTTCTTTGTGGAAGGAATGCAATAGTCTTTCATGTTTTCATGACTCTGTAATAAGAGTAACAGCTTACTCTGATGATGGCTTAATGCAACGCGCTGAAGGAATAAACAGTTGATGAATGCAGAGATTTGATCGCACTTAATTTCAGTGAAGTAATCAGCTTTTACCAATATCCCATTCTCCTCCAAGCAACACTCAGGATAATCTTCCACCTTTTCTTTGGATAACTATTTCCTCAGTTTTTCACCAAAGTAGTTGCAGTGGGAGATCTACCATCCACGGAGAAATTCAAAGCGATTCACCCAGCTGAATAGAAGCTATTATTTTACGCTTGATAATGACCTTGCTTAATTACAACTGAAAGCACAACCTGACTTCACAGAGCAAGCTGGTGAAAAAGCAAAGTATCGGCTGTCTACCACGCCACCTGGTACCCTAAATCCTTCTAAGGCAGTTCTTTAATCTGGGGAATAGTAGAGAGTAAGTGTCTGCTGCTTTGGCTCCTAACCTCCTCCTATCCAGAAACAGCCAACTGTGTCATTTCTTATAATACTGCATTTCCCTGTGGTACCTGGTGCAGCAAAACATCTAACGCTGCTGTCCTGCCTTCAAGAGATGACAAGGACAAATTAACATGCCCTTCCCGTCAAGCTGAACTCGGGTGGCTGTTGCCAAGGAACTGTGCCCTCGTCGTCAGAACCTGCGCACGCAGGGGAGGACGGGGCTCCCTGCGCTTCCCACCCACTCCGGAGCCAGGGAAAGCTGGTGGGGGAAATAAATGGCCAATGCCAGCAGGCGAGGCTGAGCTTCCTACAGCCAATATGTTAAGCGCAAATAGCTCCACCTCGTGTTCTCAGCCGAGCCATTTGTAAGCCCGTCCTGCTGTAAATCATTCCTATACACTCTTTTCTGTAGTAATTAAAACAACGCTCTTTGCTGTGCCCCTGGGTTAATATAATTTGTTTTATTCACAGCCTAAGTCATTTGCCTCCCTGCAGCACACTGCTACATTATGTCTACCCAGCAGTGTTGAGGGAGCAAGTAGAGTACATTTCAAGGTGTACATAAATCCAGTTCAGGTTATTTCAAATGAAATAATAAGGTAAGTGCTATGTGCTTGACTCCCGTAGGGAAAACTCATGGGAAGATAAAGAAGGATTCAGGAAAATCAAAGCTTTGCCTCAGATTCCTTCATTTAAAAAAAAAAAAAAAAAAAAAGTGAGATGGAGAAATACAAAGACAGAGGATAAAGAACTGGGCACTCTGGAAATGTCATAAAGGACAGAGCCATGGCCACCATGGGAATACCAACCCCTGTTTTGAAGGTGGGTACCGATATCATACCCTTCTCTCCAAGCTGATTGAAGTCACAATGTCCAGTTATTAGCACTGACACTTCTGAAAATCAGAGGAAATTTTTAAAGAACTCTAAAAGGAGCAATCTTGGAAATCAAACATAACAGAAAAAGCCACAAGCCATCTAGTCCAGTTCATCTAGAGAAGGATAAGAACAGGGCAAGTATATATAATGGTAATATCCTCCCAGCTTCTGGCAGTTTTCCATTTAGAGGGTTTCCTATGTATGTTACGGTTCATCTATTTAGTAATATGGAGATAACAGATCTTCCAAATATTCCAAGTAGCTTGCAGATCATCCTGTGGCAATGAACTCCATCTCTCGGGTTTGGACTTGGCTTTCACTGGTTTAATTTGATGATTACTTGCTCTGTTAGTGGAAGAGGCAGCAAGCAGTCACTCCCTATCATCCTCCTTCATGCTACTGATGATTTCTGTAGAATTCCTAGTGACCTCTTTCCCAAGCTGAAAAGTGTCACCCTATTTAATCAGCCACCATAAAGAAGCTGTCGTTAAGCTCCTTTGATCATCTTTGTTGATCATGAATTTATAAAGCTGCATTTTGTTCTCTAGTCCTTTCCTAACAATTTGTAACACTTGATTTGATTTTTTGAATGCTGACAAGCACTGAGCTATTTTCATGCAGTCATTTGTCATGACTTCACAGACTTTGTGTTTGTCAGCAAAGAGTTCATTATTTTAGATAAGAAAATAGGACTGTTTCTCCCCACATCTATAACTTTACATACATTTACACTGAATTCTATCTGCCATTTTATTGCAAAGTCATTCAGTCTGCTAAGGTCCTTTTAAAATTTTTCACAGGTGTCTCTCAACTTTAATACCTTGAGAAAACTTGTTTAATCAGTTTTAATTTGGGTAGAATAAGATAAGTTTTCATGGGAACTTTTAAGTAATGGAGTTTAGGGCTGAGTGGACACTGAAGACAGTAGGGAAGCCAAGAACCAAATACAAACACAATCTGTTGTGGTCATAAGCTGCAGAAACTAGTGCAAGAGACAGTCTTGGGAACTGAGAAGATACAGCTTGTCCCTTTTGTTTGATTCACTCTGTGTTCCAAGAAACTAGACTCTTCAGTTAACAAAATATTTAACTGATGCTCTGTATCCTGGGAATGACTTGTTAGACTACAGTCAGAATATCGGACAAGAGCTTAGCAACAGCACTGCAATGGACTCATATGTTTTGTCTCAGGAAGACCGAGAACCCCAGACCTTTGGTTAGCAAAAAGCAAAAAGGATATATCCGCCTCTAGCATGAAAGCCATTCTGAGAAAAAGAAAAAAAATAGATGGCAATAATTTGCTCAGGATTGTATGTATTCTGAGTATTACTCAAATTTTCCCAGTGGTTTCATCTGAGCTATTTGGGGGTAAAATACTGCCCCATGATAATATATCCTGTGAACAGAATCTCATGATTACAAGTATTGGAAGAGGTCTCTGGATTATTCAATATAATCTATCATTTTTGCAGTACTGAAATCTTTTATTTTTCTACTTCAGTCTGTGAATAGTCTTTGTAACCCTGCTCAGTTGTGAGCAGGGTAATGATAGTTATAAAATAATTTACTTTATGTTGAACTAGTATATTCCCTGTTGTTTCTTTATGAAGAATAAGACATCTAAGGAAGTAATTACACAGATGTTTATTGACATGAGTTTTACCACTTTGGAGAAATGTAAATAATGAGGTTTAACTCAGGAGAGGGTTCACTAATAGTAACAGAGAGAGATTGTTACATATATAGATCAATAAGGCCCTAGAAGCTTTACGAGGAGATGTTTCATTGTACTTCCATAGCCTGCATTTATTTAGTGAAAAGATTTCTGTGCTAAAGTGACACTGTCATTTCAATGCCTTGGAAAAATGATGGAAAACAACCATAACTAACATCAAGAAAACATTTCTTCCCAGGCAGCATAGAGAGAATTACCTGTCACATATGACTCACCATTTCCTATATTTTTTCAAACAGTGCCTCTTTGTTATTGACTAATTGGAAGAACAATAGTGGGCATACAAAATATTCTGAGAAAGATAATGAAAACACTGGATTCTGATTGTTCTATTAAAAATGTAGCAATTCATCATTTAGCATCATTAGTGGCTGATAACTGGGACTGTGTCTATAATGCCCATTTGAGGTTTTATTGTGTTTTAGTCAACATAAAGCATAGGTTAACTATAATAGCTGTCTGTATTAAAATTTAGATACTGCCTGTTGAAAATGGATAGTAATTTGGTGATTATTCATATTTTTAAACATTCTGCATTACACTAATTTATTATGCAAAATTAAATTAGAGTGCATGGAGCATATGGATTTTTTTGCTTTTTTTATACTTATTTGTGGCAGTGATGAATGGCAGATAATTTATAACACTGAAGTTTAATAATTAAAATGACTTTTATTATTCTGTTTACTAGTTTCTTCTTTCCGGAGTCTCTTGTAATTTTGCCACATGATTAGCAACAAATTTTGCACAGCAGCACCTTCTAATAGAACGCAGCATGGACAATTTTCCATGCAGATTCAATCTCCGTCTATATTCCACTAATCCCTTGATTGTTCCTGGGGAAAATAATCGGATCCCTGTTGTGTTCCTGATGCACTGAGCATTCGTAAAGATAATAACAAGATAATAACAAGATTCAGTACATCCAGAGACTCAGGATATGCATCTGCTCTTTGGCCTAACTGAAAAGGGCCACACAAGGAGCCTGGTCAATCACTCACTGAAGCTTTGTCATGATTAATACAGCTTCATTTGTAGACTGTATCTACTTGCAATGGAAAGATGGTGTTGTGGTGGGTTAACCTTGCCTGGCTGCCAGGTGCCGACCAAGCCGCTCTCTCATTCCCACTCCTCAGCAGGACGGGGAGAAAATAAAATTAAAAATATTGTGGGTTGAGATAAAGACGGGGACATCGCTCACCAATTACCATCACGGGCAAAACAGTCTTGACTTGGGGAAGATTAATTTAATTTATTGCCAATTAATAACAAAAGAAGATAGTGAGAAATAAAAACAAAACTAAAAAAACTTTCCCCCTACCCCCCCCCTTCTTTCCAGGCTCAGCTTCACTCTTGACTCTTCCCCCTCCTCCCCCCGAGTGGGGCAGGGGAACGGGGAATGGAGGTTGTGGCCAGTTCATAATGCTTAGGCTCTGCTGCTCCTTCCTTCTCATGCTGTTCCCCTGCTCCAATGTGGCTCCTTCCCACAGGCTGCAGTTCTTCAAGAACTGCTCCAGCGTGGGTCCCCCACAGGCTGCGGTTCCTGCCAGAAGGCCTGCTCCAGCGTGGGCTCTTCAAGGGCTGCAGCTTTCTTCAGGTCACATCCCCCTGCTCCGGCGTGGGGTCCTCCCCGGGCTGCAGGTGGAGATCTGCTCCCCCGTGGACCTCCCTGGGCTGCAGGGGGACAGCCTGCCTCACCATGGTCTTCCCCACGGGCTGCAGGGGAATCTCTGCTCCGGCGCCTGGAGCACCTCCTCCCCTCCTTCTGCACTGACCTGGGGTCTGCAGGGCAGTTTTGCTCACATTTTCTCACTCGTCTCTCAGAGCTGCTGTGCAGTGGTTTTTTCACCCTTTCTTAGATATGTTATCACAGAGATGCCACCAGTGTCACTGATTGGCTCAGCTTTGGGCAGTGGCGGGTCCCTTTTGGAGCCATCTGGAACTGTCTCTGTTCAACGTGGGGGCAGCTCCTGGTCTCTTCTCCCAGAGGCCATCCCTGCAACCCCCTGCTACCAAAATCTTGCCACGTAAACCCAATACAGGTGTTAAATGAACCAGCCAGTCAGGAGACTTTTCAGTTGAGAAGACACGAATGCCTTTTTACAGACTGCTCACTTGACAGTCACTGGAACCCAGCTGACCTCTTAGCAGATATAGCTTAATAAAGTACCAGGGCACTGTCAAGTTCTTTATGAATTCCTAATAATACACAACACTGGTATGGAAGCTCTACCCAAGTTCAGACTGTTTAGTACAGTTCAAGTTTGTTGTTATCTATAGCTGTCATCACAGAAAACAAGGACTTGACTAGGCATCTCCCATCTGCTTTGGCTGCCAGGTCAAACCAGATTACAGTGATTTATCTGCTCACCTGGGAATACCTACAGGCAGAAGTCCACAGCAAGGTGCATACTCCTTGGTCTTGCTCTGAAATGAAATACCTGAACTGTCCTGTTTCTGTGACTCTCATGGAGATGAGCATAGCCTTAAATTTAAACATACACTTTCAGACACTTCTGAACTGGATTTTAGAGAGTAGTAATTTCAGATTGTATTGACCTAAAAATATGGAGTTCCTGTGGATCAGAGTTTCATTTATCTTAAGCTTCCTTTTTACTGTACAATCTCCATGGGGAAATAGAAAAAGAAGGGATTTAAAGAAATTGTAAATTATATTTGTACATGTTTAAAGGTCTTTTACATTGCTAGCCTGATAGAAAGAGACTTTAGTGTAAACAAGATTCTGCTTGGCTGTATTTTTCATCTTACATAGAAAAATAGCTACAGGGTAGGTTTTGAAAAGCTTTTAGGAATGGATTCTTTCTATTCTTGCTGATGGTAGAACTCCAATTGACATCAATAAAAAACAGATTATGCCAGTGCAGAAGACTTTTGAAAATGCCTTCTAAATGCTACAATATGCTATTTTGCATTTAATTACACAAATGAGTCCCTTAAAATTCTTAAATCTGGAATACTAGCTTCCCTTAGGGGAAAAGGAAAAAAGACTATTACATGCTTTCTGTAGTCAGCGGACAGCAGACACATGGATCAAGTGAAGAATTAAAAAACAATCACCGAGTTGTTAGAAAGGCAAAATTTTCATTGATGTCAGCAAGCTTTTCTGCTTGAGGATAAGACGGACATCTACAGCCTGATTCAAGACCACTTAAAATCATTACAAATATGTCAGTAGTTGCAGCAGGTGTGAATGAGGCCAGCTGTGAATCTAAACTTTATATAACTGACTCTTACCTCCTGGAATGACCATTTGTAGTCAGTATTTTGGGAGGTATGAAGGCTAAGTAACTTAGCTCCTGATCTTCAACATCAGCTAAACCTTACACAGCTGTCTCCTGCCGCAGTGTATAATTAGGAGTAGATTTAATGTTTCTTTTGCAATGCAGAACCACGGTCTCTCTTACTCCGTAACCAGTCCCATGTTGTCAATAATTCAAAGAAGTTCACAGAAGGATGAAAGATTTAAGTACTACATTTTAAATACCCTTCATCATTGTGCCCCTTTGTTTCTCTATCCCTGGCTCCTGTACTCACAGGGATCCCATTAGCCAGCATCTCCCCTGGCATCGGTATAACAGTAACACTTTAATTCTGTTATGGGTAACCTCACGTACCAGACACATCCCTTGATACATGATGCTATTGCATTGTCGTCTTCACCAAAAATTTCTTTGCATTATTCTGACATTAGCCCTCTTTCTAATCTGTCCAAAGCATAAAAAGAACGATATCCCTAAGGAAAAGCTCTATTTGCCATGAGGCACTTCACTCTGAATGTTTCAATTCAGTCATCTGAAACAGTTATTAATTTGAAACATAAAATCTATTTTATTTTTCTATCTTCAAAAATTAGCAGTTTCCTCTTTCTCTTTTAAGTGTTGCAAATGGTACAGACATAAAAAAGATTGATGTATTACAGATTTACATGATTCTGTTAAAGATTTTTACATATATCTGCTTGTTAAATTAAAAGTAAATTGCACAGTGTTGAAATATAGGATTTTCTTTTACAGTATAATTAAACCCAGATATCAAATATTTGTAGGGAGGATATTAGAAACACAAGTAGAAATTGAAATGTGTACCATTCCCTATAAAGAGAAATGTCTTACCAAAATGTGCTTTGCCATCTACCAGCATTTTAAATAACTGCAAATAAAGTGGTCATTTTCTCTTCTGGAAGATTAGGTATTGTCCTGACATATGGTAAAAATAAATGGAAAATTCCAGCTGAAAACACAGTAAAGGCAAATTGCAAATAACTTCATCTTTTCCAAAGAAAGGTGAAATAATAATATATTTCTGTACTGTGACAAGTTTTTTTGTGTATCGAGATGCTAAATCACAATGATTAAAAAAATTATTTAGGAAATTTAAAAAAATGTTTTACTGACTCTTTTAAGTACACAAGCAATGTGTGACAGTAATTTAAAATATAAATATAGATATACTTTTTTTTTTTTCCCTGTATGTATGTATCTTACATGGAGGAGGGTACTTATAATCTGAAATTTAAAATGTCTTGTTACATATCCTCAGGAAAACCTTCCTTGATTTAGAAAGACCTATGTCAGCTTCATTTCAATACTGTGCGAAAAAGCAGCATATGAAATGTGCTGTGGAGAAACATTGTTAATGTCAGCACTTTAGTTTTCTTACAAATAGCAGCTCAGTAATAGCAGTAATATCATTTAGAAGTTGGAGGGGTTTTGTGAACAACTTTTTGTAATATTGAATTTTCATGAAAATTCTGACATTAGCAAGTAAAAGAAAGGTGACTTTGCATGCTATCCCTTGCATAAACTAGAATATCAATTATCTCTACTTTGCTTAGTTGTGGATTCACTGAGAGAGTACATTACATATTAAGTTTTGTTCACAAGATTTGTTTCTTAATGCAACTCCTTCCCCCAACATTCAGGTTTTTAGTATGTTAAAATAACTTCAGTAGAAAGAAGGAAGTCCTGGTGCACTTTAAAAACAAAATGCTGAATTTAAAATCTTTATGATTAGTTCCAATAAAACACATATATTATGTTGTTTTAAGACTTTCAAATATACATTAAAAAGGGCAAATCTCACGCTATTTAGAGGTCTGCTGCAAGGAGTTTTCTGGTGTTCTAATTCAGTATGATGAACACAACTAGTGCTGCTATAATGAACCTATACCAAGGTAAGCTGAAACATATGGTACATACAAAAAAATATTGTAGATAATGAGAAAAAAATCTTTGTCCAGAAATTATGAATGTACCTAATACTGGAGTAAATAGAAGCTCTGAGTGAAAATCTTAGCTCAGAATATAACCATACATCTTCCAGAGACAGGGTTCAGTAGTACACTGAGTGCCTTACACACTGTACCTTGCAATGGCCACTCGTTCTACATATTTTCTCAAAATAGCAATCCAGTTTACGACGGAAAACCATGCTTTCATCTCCTTTTAATGCATCTTTCACCAGTTCAAAAATGCAGAGACTAAAACTTTCTCTTAGGTAACAGCTGTGGACCCTTCTGGTTCAGCAAATGGCACAGTGATGGTTGCTCACATAGGTATATGTGTACTTATCTGGACTTATAGCTTGAAAAGACCAAAAGCAAGAACATACTGCGATTTTGGCTAAGGAGGAGTTCCTCAAAGAGTGGCACATGTTGGATTTCACCCACATACGCCGATGAGTATTTTCTAGCTTTTGATAGACATTCAGGAAATAATCTCCTGGTGTAATATACCACATGTGCTAATGCTGATGCTTTTCTCTGGGGTCATATTTTTGTCTTACTTCTTTAAAAAAAAAAAAAAACAACATTAAAAAACACCACAAAACTTCAAAAAAACCCCCACTCTATTTGGAACTGAAATGAGGTATATTCTCAGAAATTAAAAATCCAAGAATATGTATTTATTTTCAAGTTAGCATCACAAAAAGTTTGCAAAACATCTGATAAAGCTACCAGCAAATAAACTTTTTCTTTTAAAGCTTGTTAGCCAACAGGCAGATGCTAACATGAATGTTAGATATTTGTATGTCTTAAACTGTTCTGATAATAGCATTTTTTCATTTGACACTTACCTGTATTAAACACAAGCTCATAATCCAAGTGATCTTCCTTTTAAAGAGCAATGATGACTGTGAAATGAATGCCATTGGAAGCAACAGCAACCTTTCACAAGCCTGGAGTAAGATTTCTCGGGTTAGGCTGCCTTGATGTTCTGCTATGTCATTCATATTCTAAAAAGTTAGATTACTTCCATCATCAGTTGATTTTTGTGTGTCTCCTATGAAAATATACACAGATATTTATCAGATTAATAATTATGACTACAGCTTCCCCTGAAATTTTTCATTAGTAGTGATTTTTTTTTTTTTTTTTTGGCAAAGAATCTCAGTACTTGTAACTATAAAGATTCAGCATTGGCTTCTGACAGCTTCTTTTCTTCATGATTATCAGGTGCTGGAGCAGAATCTCCTGTGTACTTCAAGTAATAATAAGGAAAAAGCACCTTAAACAGCAGATCTGTGTTGGGAACTACTTAGAATGCATACTTATGAATATAAGTTTATTGATACGTTAAAACACTGCTCTGAATTAAGAGAGTATGAATGGATTAGGAACTTGGCAAATAGGGTACATAGGTACTATACACTACTTTGACAGGGCTCTGAAAAAAAAAAGTAAGAAATAATTTTATCATGTAATGACATGAATTAAGGTATAAAATATACCAATATTAATAAATAATAGAGCATTTGGATGATATATGGAAGTGATAACATTGAGATCTGAGAGATGGCTTAAGATACCTTTCTCATATTAGTTACCATAAGGCCACAAGCACAAAACATCTTTTTCGTGTGAGAGATGAGTAATTTTCTGTTGAAATATACAATGTTTTGTCATTAGATAGTCCCAGAACACCCATAAGGAAAAGTAATGTTGTTTCCTCCTTCTGAAAAGAAGCACTAGGAAAAGAAAAAAGAGGCAAACAGAAATGTAAATTATGATATCTTAGTAGAGGAAAATGGGAATTATACAACAGCAGTTTTCAATCAGCACAAAACCAGAATTCTATTTCTGTTCACTCTATTCCTTTGGGCTTAATTTTTAAAATCTTGGTTGAGAACCACATTTTAAACACTATATTGAGATATATTTTTTTCAGATATGCAGTACTGAAGAATTCCCAAAATGCACAGTATAACATTGGGAAATAAAAGCAGAGAAAGGTAAGTACAAGAATTGTCTGAGGAAATAATGACACACTATATGAACATTTTAGCTCTGCAGTAGCCTGAAGATTGGCTATACAGTACAGTAGGTATTACTGTACGTACAGCAGCATGAGATAGGCAGCCATTCATTAGATGTGTGGCATATTCAATCTTCACTCCGAAGAAGGTTGTTCTTTAGGTCCTACATGTGGTTATTCGTTACCTTTAAAATGGCTGAACTTGCATGTGAGACAGTTTATCAGCATTAAACCCAGAAACCTCTTCTTATTTTGTAGCATGAAGAAAATATTTCTTGCTGAGAAAAGTAGACTGTCTGGTTCAGGAGCAACAATCACTATTGGAGAGGAAATAAACATAGTGGAGGTGGTTGTTTCCTGATGGCTGGGGTGTCTCCAGGGTATTCATAAAATGGCATTTTTGCTATTACCTAACTTATCTGGGAGGTTCTGTAATAAATTATAATGTCAGATATTTAAGGAAAGAATGTTAACAAATACCAAGGAATTATTCATGTTCATTGGTCTCACAAATCAAGTGCAGGATTGGTCACATTGTTTAAGTACCACAGTACCTCCAGAGCAAGTGTCCACCCCCAACTGGACAATTCAGGCTGAGTATATCAGGTGTCTAGGCTCCTTTTTCAATAAATAGAGCTAGACAATAAACAAAGTGTACGTGACAAGTGAGGGACTACCTAAAAAGGAAAAAAAGGTCATACTCACAGTACAAGAATATGTATTACTTTCTTCTTCTATCTGGAAATTTGCTGTATGGTTCTGGACTGCACATTAAGGCATCAATGCTCATGTAATTTTCAGAATCTGAGGGGTTTGTTGTTGTTTTTGTTTTTTCTATCCTGAATGTAGTATCTAACTGAGCAGTGATTGTTCTTTAGAGACTGATAGTTAGAGACAGGCTGTCTACAAAGTGAGAAACCTAAATTCCCAAACTGTTTTTGCCTGAGTTTACAGTTTTTACACTCTCCTAAAAGGTGGTAAACATATTAGCCAAGGCAGAGTTGCCTTTGTTGTGCAAATACTATAGATAAAATAAGATCACACACTTTCATAAGACTTAAATAAAAATCAAGGAAGACAGGTAGTGACTGTGTTTACATTGAAAATATTACTACCTTCTTTTCTACTGAAACTAAGCCATCATGAACTCAAGAAAACAAGAGGCATGGAGGCAGTCAGGGAACAAACATCTAAGCAAGCATTCAGGGAGAAAACTAGCGAGGTCTGTTACTATTTTTTATCCAGGGACAGTCTAACAGACAAGCATTACATTGAAGAAGTCATCTTTCAAAAATCCGTGTGTTTGCTTGTACAAGTATCTGTTAGTTTAGGGATGTAAGAAAAGCTGAAGATGACTATCACATAACTGTATAGGTCACCAGATTCTCAGATACGTAAGACTTTGGGCAGTCACATACTGATTTAGAGACCATTCAGAAGACTGTGTTGTATGCCTTGAGCAAATAATTGCCAGACAGTAGTAAATATTTTCTTTGATACACTTCAGCTATAAAGCTGAGCAGCTATATTCATATCATCAACCCTCCTCAAATAAGAACAGAATGATGCCAGATGATAATGTCTATTTCTGAAAACTCCAAAGCAGACTTGTAATATTTTGCACTTACTCAGATACCTACCTGAAATCAGGTGACATCAGGTGACAAGTGCAGTCACTAGATAACATCAGAACAGACCAATAATTTCTCATATGAGCTAAAGGAGGCCAATAGACTTCCTTTCTGGAGTATGCTCACTCCGCTCAAAGGGACCAAAAAGCAGCATGGCAGTAATCACGTGCTAGTTTGTGCCTACCCCAGTTTCCTAAGGAAAGCAGTTTTGTGTAATCCTGTCCTGTGCAAGGCTTTGTCTGCCTATCAGTTCTCCCCTAGTAACATTTGAGCCTATTAGTTCAAGAGAAATAGGGAATACAGAGGTAGTAACTGTCTACAGGAAGCCAGCAAAGCACGTTGCCTGGGAATTGCGTCCTTTGTTTGGTCCTCCAGGCACCAGGGTGCTGCATGTCCTGCTTGTCTCACACACGGCAGGAAGATACAACCAGACTCTAATCATCTCATGCATGTTTGCTAGCCACTCAAAGTCTGTATTTCCAAACAAACCAACCCATGACTGAACTGGGAATATCGCAGTCAGGGTGCTTGTGGCAGATATGCAATTTTAAGGTTTGTTACGCCAGTTATAGATTATATGATGATAGGAAGGAACCAAGTGTATTGCCGCTTTACTGCAGACAAAAAGGCAAAGAGTGTGTGTTCTGCTGTTTACAGAAGTATGTAACTATTTTCATGGTTGTGATGGATGCTAGATATGCACACCTCTGCCTACAGCATGATCACAAAATGTTCATCAGTAGCAGCTTTGCCTAATGACTCGCCTGTGGGTCTCAGCCTTGATTCTGCAAGCGAGGGGTTACTTCACTGATCATCCCTCTGCAAAGAATCCCCCAAAAGCCTGGTTCAGATATGGTGCCAAAGAAAGGACATGTCAGAGTAAGGCCACGTCACACTTCAGAGAGCGTGTGTAGTGCTGTGGCTCACAGGGCAATTCTGTGGAGGTTCAAAATTATGCCAGACACCTCTTCAGCTCTAAGGCAGCACAGAATCAGAAGAAGGGTTTAAAGTAACCTCTTTCCCCTATCTTCTGACTTGGCTGCAAATTTTGTGCTGTGCATACTACAAAACCTCAGCCCTTGTACTAAGATTTATCAAAACTGTTTATTTGCAAGTTGGAGCCAGGGCCCTGATCTACATTATTGAAATACAGTACTGATACTCAAGGTTATTTGAAATGTTGGGTGCTGACTTATTTCTTTTAGAATTAGCACAAAAACATCTTACAGCAGCACACAGATAGGGTTAGAGTACCTTTCAGGGAGATGTCATGTCCAGAGGATCTCACCTTTGAACAAAATGAAGGGAAATTGTGCTGTTCAGAGCCCCTCCTCTCCCATTCCCCCACAACAGAGGGAATGGTACCAGAAAGGACAGGAGAAACTGAGCCTAGCAAATAGACAGATGGGTACCAGGCTGACATAAGGCCTGGAATATGCAAGTATTGTTCAGACAGTCCCAGAGGATTTACAATGGCACATTTTTTGACATTGAGGAAGTTACAGTGAGCTCAGTGACTTATTTTTAATCTTCATTGCATACATCCCTCTGCCTATGTTGTATTCATATTGTAATTTGAACCAGATCACACCCTTTGGTAAGACAAAGGAAAAAAAAAAAAAAAAAAAAACAAAAACAGGGAACAGGGATGAGAGGATTTTGCTCACACTGAATATGTAGCCTTGCTATCTGATGCAAGTTTATGTGTGGATATTGATAGGAGAAGCAAACCAGGAAGACCAAAATGATTACAACATGGCTGAGAGGCTGAATTTAAGTCTCTTTAATAAAATAAAACATCATTGGCTGTTGAAGAAAAATGGAAGCTTATACAAACCATATGAACACATGAGCAAGACAAATAGCATGTGGAAAAGTTGAATTTGAATCAGGATAGACAAAGCTTTCAGAAATTATTCTCTGGTCAAATAGTAAACAAATACTTTACAGTTTGTTGTAAGTTTTAAGACTGTTAGAAAAGTGTTTGGTGAGATCCAGACTGGAAAAATACATCAAACCTGCAGACCAAGGGTTATGCAATATCCATAGGTTTCCAACCTGAGAGGAATAGTTGGAAATATTAATGTAACTCTTCAGGCTCTGCTTCCAAATCCAAAATCCTTTAATTAACAAAATATTTATGAGATGATTCACATGTTTTTTTCATGAAAATATTTCTGCATTTAACTCCAAGTGTATTTGAAACATATTTCTGGTCTGAAATAAAAGGACCAATATTATTTTCTGTTACCCTGTACTAATTTCCCACCCTTGTCATTGTTGATTTGTCCCAATATCTTCAGAGGGCCTAGTACTTTTTTTATGACACAGGTAAAGAATATGTTTTTCTCAAATAACGAGAAAGAATTTTTTTTTTATTTGCAGTCTC
Organism: Aquila chrysaetos chrysaetos; assembly: GCF_900496995.4. Lineage (NCBI taxonomy): Eukaryota > Metazoa > Chordata > Aves > Accipitriformes > Accipitridae > Aquila > Aquila chrysaetos. The sequence continues at coordinate 69,090,426 of NC_044005.1, forward strand.
ATTTGTGTATACTTCTTTTTGTGTGTATTAATATAGCATGTGCATCGAACAAAAACCCCTCTGTATAAAACCTAATTCATTTTTGATAGAAATGTTTCTTAATTTGTATCTCAAATTACATATAATATAGTCAACTAGATTCTGATTGCATTAACAAAGATGTAAATCCAAAGCAACTCCACTGAAGTCAGTGGAAATAAAATAAGGTAATACTCGTTATTAGGCAGGCTGAGGCTCAAGCTATTAATACTGCTTAAACTTTTGTGCCCTCCACATACGTCAAGATAGCATGAGGCCTGTTGTGTTTCCTCCTCCTTCCTCCTCTCCTTTTTCTCACTGTGCAGAGAGCAGCAAAATCTGTATGTTCCTTTCAGATGTCATTCCATATTAAGGGCCAGGTCATGCCATCAATTTTTAAACACAACTACCCACTGAGATCAATGCAGAGTGCTACTTAAAACTTGACAGTAGGGTGTGACCCTATAATACCAAGAAATATCTCTTTACTTGACTAAAAGCCTGATTCTAGTCACAACAGCAGTCTACCAGCATTAAACACTGCATTTGTAGCATTGTAGTGCTGATGTGCTGTATCATACTGTGATTCCAAATGTGATCATTGCTTATACTGTTTCAGCTATCTAAACTTAATTCTAGTTCCTATTATTCATAAAAAAACAACTGCAGCAACACCACAATTTTAACATTGGGTAAAGAACTACTGAGCGTGTAGGGCCAGACCAATAAGTGTATTACACACACATGCGTCCTTGGGCTGCACAAAGTTTTATTGGTGTCTGTAGGACCAACAAAGTAGAAGGTAACTTGTGTCCTGTCCTTTAATCAAAGCTACAGACTCTTATGCTAAAAAGATTCATGGGCATCTTTAGCCACACAGTAAATAACATAACTAGGGCCAGTAGAGGTATTCAGAATTCAGAGCATGAAGCAAATGGATAAGGTCTTTGCAGAACTGAAGTCACACCATTTGTTTTCAAAGTTTTACTCTTCTTTGTAGCTGTCATGCATCCTGCAGAAACACTGATAGTTTATTAACGGTAAGACTCTCCCTCATATTCCAGCATAAGTGATTTCAGGTGAGGTGAATGTTAGAGAAGTATCACACAAAAAAAGCCAGGTAAAATGTTACAGCTGCAACTGTAGCTAGATCGTTACAGATAAGCTAGGCAAATCAATCATGCCAGCAACTGCATTCATCCTCTGCATTTTACAAACTCATTTTGGTTTTAGCAAGCCAGTCAAAAGCATTAATGTACCTAATATCCATTCCACTCCTCTGCCTTGTCCTCATGTATTTCCACATACACATCATAGTGTACACAGGTAAAAAATGTTTTGATTCGTTTTCCTGGTACAGGCATGTCATTGCCTTTCCATGAAAGAACAGATGAAAAACATTTGCTCAGATATTGCTTTGACATGGAGGGAAAGAGCAAGGGAATGTACCCCAGGCATGCATTGAAATCTTCTAACTGCCATAGTTTAGAGGTACCCTTACAAGTGTGACATTTTCAGAAAGGATTTAAAACCAGCTTTTCCAAGGTGCCTACAGATTGCATTAAGTGCAAGATGTGATTTTCAAAAGGGCAGAAACAGGTGACATGTAACTTCCAAGTTGCTTTCAAAGTAAGGCTGAGTTATTAAATGCTAAAGTCACCTCTAAAATGTGATTTAGGCTGTTAAATCAGGTAATGGCTTTTGAAAAATTTACCTGCCATTAATAGAAAGATAGGTTTCTATGTGAAAGAGGAGATTTTTTGACACCATTTCATGAGTTCCAACACTTTGTGACTTAAGAAGACTTGGTCAGGCAACTATAATTTTCAGGGAAGTAATAATACTTTTTGAATCCTCTTCTTGCAAAATTCAGCCCTGGGACCTTCTTCCACCACAGAATGAGTGAAATCCCCTAGAATTTAGGAACTCCCCTAGAGTTAGTGAGTGCAAATCCTATCCTGTGAAACATAGGATTAGGAATTTGGGGTCTGCATTATTGTTTTAAGTGTGGAGGATTTTTAAATGTCTTCATTTTGATGCAGAGGGAAGTTTCACAATCAGTGTAAGTGGGGCATGCAGTCCATAAAAGCTAAATTCCTCCTGTGGCTAACCTCCAAATCAGGCTTGCTATTGCTTTTTAAAAATTGAAGTACTGTTTTTGGTAGAAAATAATTACTTCTGTATCAGATCTAAAATCTGTTCTGTTCCAAGAAGCACAAATTCACTGCAAAATCCTCTCCTCCTGTGATGACACTGCAGCAAAGAACCACATACCCATTGTAAAAAGCATTATGGACAGTCACAGGAAAATGTGATATCTGTTCCAAGGACCTTAAACATCTTTCATTAAGCCAAGTTAAAACTGCTTCTTTGACCTATCACCTTTGACCTAAGATGGTGATCCTTCATAGTGAAAATACTTACAATACAAAAATGGGTGGGTGGGGTTCAGTATATACAAGACAGTGAAAATTTATGCCACGGGTGATGGCATTTCTGAAGCCAGCTGGTTGAGGGGAAAAATATTTATTTTATTGTGATAGACAGAGCTCAGATCTGCCCTGATTTCCCTGGATGCAAAATAAATGTTTTTACAAAGTACCACAAGTGTTACTATCTTTAATGTGACACAAATTGAGGCATATACATAGGAATAGTTGGAGAATTCATTCAGCCTCTGCTGCATGTTTTGGATGTTCCATTTATAACCCTGCAAATAACAAACATGCCAACAGAAGGGTATAAATAACACCATAGTAGAAGCTTGTGGAAGACATTATGCCAGCCGGCTTTCTGTACAACACTGTATCAGCTTTACTTTCTACTTGGTTAGCAGAACTCCGGTTTGTAAAATATAAGAGAGATTATATCTTCTCTATTGCCTGTGACACTACTAAATACTTCCATCAGTTACTGTTAATGCATCAAAAGTTACTTAAATTACATACCAAGGTCAGAGCTCCACGGTACCACCTAGTACACAATGCAATTGCATAGTTTGGCTTTTTAAAGCTACAAATGCTGCCGGACCCAGACAGCTGTAATTTACTGTGACATGGAATTAGATGAGGTGCGATCCGACACCATGCAAATACCAACTTGTGATACAGCACTCCGGCTTCTGAGGCCACACGAATATGCAACAAGGGAACTGTCTGCAGAATTAAGCCTAAAGCAGATCATTTGCATAGTAAAGGCACTTCAAAGGAAGACCAAAACATTCTGTCATTGTATTGTTGTTTGTGATATTGAACATCGTCCATCTATTTGTAAATGTATTCATCTATGGTGTTGTCACTGAAAGTGTGTGATCTCAGCTGAATTCTCTGTTTTGACCATAATTCCATATGAAAATTTTCCTTTACTCCCCTGGCAGCAGAACTGATGTACAGTGGCAGCTACAGTCAAAAGTTTGTAAGTGTAAACATACAAATGCTGAGAGGAAAAGAAACTATGGGCACTTTCTTTTCCGCTTATAAAGGCAGTTACTACAGAAAGGCTAGACATTTGGAGCATCAGTAGTAACAAGCAGTCCAAAGGTGGCTGAACCGGTGAAGGGCAATGTAAATACCAAGCCTGGGCATTAGTAGAGAAGATTAAATGTATCCTATTAGTAGGCTTTTAACAGTCAGGGTTATGGTGGATAAACACTGACAGCTAAATTTTGTGTAAAATAGTAATCTTGTGAAATTACATCAGCAGGGTAGATATTTGGACCACTCTGTGGCTGCTTGGTTTAGCTAGGATCTTCACTGACATATTTCAGTTAGAGTGTATGTTTTAATGTTCCTGATGATGATAATAAGTGGGCCAGCAGACATGAAAAACATTTAATGATTAATAGAATTCTAGTTTTCAGTAGAAGCAGGTAACTTTGATTACCCTCTCTTGTTCTTGCTTACAGCAGGGATGGCATAGCACAGAAAAAAACAAACCTTCACATGCTGAGAAGTGCAGGTATTTTGAAGGCTAAAATTTCTTTCTTTTATAAAAAGCACAGCCTTGAATTCCTGCCTTGTTAAAGTGCTGAGGAAAGACTCCACTTTTCTGGCAAGAAAAACAGGACACTGATGTTCTTGGTTCTCTCTGAACTTTGTGAAGAAGAATCTTACAAAGATGTTACCAGAGCTTTTTTTTCTTATTGTTGCTTTTTCCTAGGATGTGAATTAAATAATTATCTCAGCTTCTGGCCCATATAATAATGTCACCTGCTAGGTTCATTCTCTCTGGCTGCAATGTGTTTGGAGAACATCTGAAACATGCACAGCAGTTGGAGAACCTTGCTACGCTAAGAAATTATATTTGTACATTTAAACTTGCTGCTGCTGTGCTTAAAATTGTTCAAGTGCTGGCACAGACAAAAGAAAACTGTTTTCAGAAAGAATCACTTCTGTGTGAATCAGACTTGATGGGAGCAAGTCTTCCCAAAATGCCTTTAGCTATCAACACTATCACATAATCCATCTTTAGAACTAATGAGAAACTAACGTTAGCAAGATAAACAGCATTTTTAGTCTCACTGCATCATAGGCTGCAGTTGAGGGATTGTACAGTGGTGGCTATCATGAACACCACTGCCAGCAATGGGTGAAAGAACCTCAATTCAGTAGAAATACTTATAATGTATAAAAATGTAGCATTAATATGTACTTTTCAGGAGTCAGAAACTTTATAGGCTTCAGAAGACCACCTACACACGCGCACACACACATACACAAAACCCCTTTGAAACTACTGAGTCTACTCATATGAGTAATTGCTCAAAGGTGAGTAAAGGATCATGTCATTGCCCTTTGGAACCAGCTTTCATGAAAGGCCTGCCTAGTATTTCAATAACATTAACATGTAGAGTGTATGAAAAGCCTTGAATATGAGCTTACTGCAATTGCCTGGAGGTTTTTAGACTTACACATGCTGCATAGCTAGACATTCCCCTCTCCTTCTTGCTTCTTATCTTCTACTCCTTTTTCCTGCCATATGCCACTAATGTAATCAGAGGCCATTAGGGCAACTCACTCCCAGGCTCAGATATTGGAAAGTATAGTAAATGATCAAAGCTCAGGGTCACTGTGAGCACCTGGTTGGCTTTGATCACCATCATTAGTTATGACAAGCAGGAATCCCTCTTGTCCTCTCAGAAAAGCGTTCACGCTGGTGGTGTATTTATTTTGATCTCATACTGAGTATAAAAGTAGACTTGTGATTAAAACCTGCAGCATTCTGCTGGAAAGCAAAACTACCTCAAAGTGATGGGGATGGAGTGCATGTACCTTAAAAATGAAAAATATAGTATGGTGCTTTTAGTCCACAATGTCCTTGTCAAAAAACCCGTCCAGAACAAATACATGGAGCTGTCTGCAAGAAGGATAAAATGCAAGAGCTTTAAACAGAAAGAAAACAGACAGCTCACAGTCTGTTTTTCAATCCTGTTGTCCTGTTAGCTCATACAGGAGCTTTTTGTGGTTCTTTTTGTGGTTAGAAACATCTTCACATATTCCTTTATATCTCCTTTTCATAAGTGTAAAAATAAAGTAATACCCTGTTACAGACTGATTTTTCAAATGGAGAATTTCTCCTGAGTTTTCACCTGGGGTACGTTGGCTCATTCCCTGCAGACGGAGTATTTAATTTTCTTCCAAACATATTTTGAAATTCTGGTTGTCCTGTGTGTTTTCCATGTGAGTGTCTACATTAGTTTAGATTCCAAGATTCTGTTTTAATGTAGTCTTGAATCAATTGTTTCTATAGGTTAATTATTATCACATGAAGAAAGTAAAATCATTGAGCAGTTTTACTTCTTCTGCCTTTTAATTTTAATTTACTCTTTCTTGTTCTGTAGTATCAGAAGGAATGGGGAAGAAGTGCCTTGTAGTTTTTGACATTTCACTTGCTCATTTCAATTTTCTTTCTTTGATTGTAATTTATTTTCCTCTCTCTAATGTTTTATGTTCCAAATTCAATTGTATGCAATTGCATTAAAATAAGAAATGGCGTGGAAATCAGGAATAGTAGCTAATAAGAGGAAAAATCACAACAAGCCTAGGTGGTAAATTATCCATGAACAATAAAAAAACTGGACTGTTCAGGTCTAGTGATTTTCTATCAGTTGTCTCATATTCTGTGGAATACTTACATGATTTTAGGAACCCACTAAATAGGTGTTCTGAATTACCCTTTACAAGAATCTTCCTCTCTATCCCTCTCTTCCTTCGTCCTCTCTCTGCCTTCACACACACACACACACATATGTGTATGTAATAACAGGAAAAAACTAGCTTCCAGACTTAAAAATTTCTAAAGTAGCTACTCTTGGTAGTTAGACATATTGTCTTTGTACTCCAAAGTACAATTTCAAATATTTTGGATGGGGACTCTTCACCAATGTGTTAGTTTCATTAAGAGTTTATCACACTTATGAGCAATGAGGTTCTGCACTTCCCACTGACAACAGACTTAAATGCCCACATGACTGCTGGCCAGCTCTGAAAGACAGAGTTTGAAATTTAGATTCCTAAGCATTGTCTAGTCACCTCCACATTATAATACACAAAACCATCTTGGTGTGAATTAGCAATGGTAGGCCAGCCCAAACAGCCTGCTCAACCTGCTTTCACACAGTCCATTTGTTCTTTGGAGTTCAGTTCTGCTAGGATTGTGTTGAAAAACTTGATGTTTCCTCTTCATACTCTATTTCCATACAGTACTTAAAAAGACATTGTTTGAGTTTCTTCCAGTGATAACCAGTTATCTTTTTCTCTTTGTTATTCCCATAGTAAGTTACAATCTGCTCTCTTCTTGCTAACTCATTTCCCCTAAATCCTTCAAGAAACGTGTTGTCCAATTTGGAAACTCAGCACTTCTGCTTTTGCCTATACGTTTACGCCTGAAAAAAAAAAGATGGAGAAGTATCTGAGTCAGAAAAAAATCACAAAAACCCCTTCTTTTCCACCTAGGAATCCCTTACATATTAACTTTGTGAGGTAACACATACTTGTTCAAACTGAATAGAGTGTTATGTTAAATACATCAAAGTTTTATACCTTTTGGATTTGTAAGAGATAATTTGAATGGTGTTATCTCTTTCCGATTTAGCTATTCATGTATTGCAGTATGAATCATGACAGAAAGTACAAGGCAGTAAATAGATTTGAATTTATGACCATTTATAATAACATAGAGAGAGATTATTGGCCGTTATAGATTATCTTAAGCAGTAAGAGGGCTAAAGATACTCACTTCTGAATAAATTCCAGCTTTCTCTTGCGTAATAAATATCATTTTCATCTAGAATATACAACCCGCTTTAGTTCCTCAGAAACTCGCTTTCCTGTCATAATGTTTAACTCATCACGTTTCTTGGATGTTCTTTGATAGTTCTTATTTGTATTGTGGTGCCACAAAATACAATGTAGACACTGCACAAACACATGGTAAGACCATCCTGGGTGAACACAGCCTAAATGGAAAAGACATATTAAATATCAATGGGGAAACAAACGTGACTTGCTCACAGCCACTCTGCAATGCAGAGGTAGAGCTGAAACCAGAACCCAGCTCAGCTGCCCCCTCCATCACTGCATTTAGAGTTCAATCCCACTATCCACCTGAGTGACCTGCACTGTAGGCATTGCCAAAGTTGGTTATGTATTTGGGAACACTGTAGGTGGTCTGAATTTGTTAAAAGAGCTTTCCTATATACCTGTCTAGATTTTTAACAGGCGTGTAGAGTATAAACTAGTGCTCCTTGTTCTCGTAAATGGCCATGCATTTGCCAAACTGCTCTGAAAAAGAACTGGAGATAAAATGCCTGGTTTTTACAAACTGATCTGCTGCCACTTTAAGCTACGCTTCTTTTTTTCATTCTGTGTTGGTTGAGATCTCATTTAGTTGCAACAACATGAGCCTAATGCCGCAGACATATGGATGTTTAGGGCAGCATGTTATTGACAAATTCTCTAGACTGATGATTTATTATGTATATCAATGGACAGCACTTGTTCTGTCTATGAAGCCTGTTTTCTCAACTGTGCTCATCTGGGAGAGACATGCTGTGCACAAATGGATACATGGTTTGTTTTATCCAATTGAGCCTTCTACAGAGCCATGTATTTTATTCTGATTTATGTCTGTTTTAACCTCTTTGGTCTGTTCTTTGACCTACAGGTATGTCATTCCAAACTGAATCTCACTTAAATATATAAGTGGTCCTCAAGGAGAAGGGGAATACTAGGGAGAAGAACTATTCTTGAAGAAGAACTATGCTTGTTGAGAGATTGAAAACATTGCTTGAAAACGATGTGTTGGCCCCTGTCAGTGGCATTTTTAATGCAGATGAACACTGGTGACTTCAGAGGGGCTGACTATATAAATGCACGTCAAGTGGCTCACCTGAAGTTGCCCTGCTGATGCTTCGGGAGTCAGACCAGCTGAATTCAGTAGCGTCAGATCCCAGTCTGTACAGAAAAAGCTGTATACTGTTGGCATGCTGAATAGTGTTTTCCAAGAAGACTGGTATTTATGATCACCCCCAAAATTTCAGGTTCATCAGAGGCTATACTCCTTGAATTCCCAGAAAACAAAACACACTGTCATTGCCAGGAAAGAATCAGCTAATATTGTAATAGCAGCTGAAACGGATGTACTATACAGGTGCTCTAGCTAAAAGTGAAATGCTTCATTCACTTTTTATAATGTATTTATTTTTGGAACTAGCAAAATTTTCTTTCCTTTCTTCCGTAGCTATTGCTTCTATGTTTCAGTGGAAAAGAGTAAGATTCTTGAGTGACATGAGATCAGATGCAGAAAGTCCTCAGGGATACTTCTTGTGAAGTCTTCTAAAATCATATGCTGGCAAGTACGAGAGATATCTCACTGCATAAGCAGGAGTGAAGTTACCCTTACTGCAAGCATAATTTAACATATTGAATGTACTAACTTGACAGCTGCCATTATGAATAATTAAATAATATAATTACAGACTTCTCAGGTTGCACTGCATAGCACTGCTTACAGTACAACCTTTTAGGCAAGTCCATAGTATATTCTTGGCTGGATTTCTTATGTATGATTTTACCCAATATGACCTCCACATGATTCTTCATGTGCAAAGCAGGGCTTTTTTTTTTTTTTTTTTTTAGTTTTAACTTTGTGCACATTTGCAGATCTGAAGATAAAAACAGCTAGAACATACTTACTTTGGAAGTGGGACATGACACAAATTCACTAGTGCCTTGCAAAGCTTCCAGCCTCCCCCAGGATTCCTCCTGGGACACATTCTGGGACAACTCCTGCAACCAACACAGTGAAAATGAGAGAATGTTGCTGTATCTTAACACAAAGAGTAAAGGAATATCTTTCTAGAAGTATATGGGTAAGTACAGGAAATAGTGAGGTCACAGCATACCTTATATCTGCGAATCAGAAACATGTTTAAAATCTTAAGGTTCAGGATTTCTTTATTCTGATTACAGTCCTAGTAATTCCAAAACCATGGGATCATTTTTCTGAAGTCATTTTTGCAAGGCATCTTTAATTGCAAAGGTGTTGTTACTTTCAGATTTTTGCAGATTTTTTTCATCATTAATGTGTTTTCTGCTCTGTCTGTAACATTAGCAATCTATGGAATGAAGACAAGTGACTCATCAAAATACAAAATATTCATTTCAAAGTGTTTTAGCACCAGAAGTTTCTATATTTTAAAAACCTTCAGCTATCTCCATTCTTGTTCCTGCAATAGTAGATTATGTGAAAAATATCATTTTTACCAGCGGCTCAAAGCTGTCAGCTTGCAACTGAAATAGTTGTCCAGTCAGTTGAACAAAGGAGGCTTGAATTTAGTTACAAATTCAATCATCAGTGTCCAATCCGTGATTTACCTCAGGCGTTCTCGTATGGTGGGATTTATGCTACGTAACTTTGGAAAGTGGGATATCCAAGACTACCATCAGTTCTGCATATCTAAGCTAGTCTTTACATTGGGATTCACCGTGTTCTAAAACTGGTGAAATGAATTAAACTTTAGTTGATCTTTTCCCCCTACATTGACAGTACGCAGAATCCATAGCTTGGTCTAGTTGATTGACTTTTAGATTGCTCAAAATAAATGAAATGTGCCCAGCCCTAAAAAAACCATCTCTGAGACTTTGCAAGGGAATAGGATAAAGATCTGATTACAGGACCAGGACCCAGAGATTATCATGACAATATCTTTCTGTTATTTTTGTGACAACTATTGTATGAAAGTTATGAAGTGACAAAAACAGAGGTCATTCTGTCAGAATCTTAAAATGTGCAAGCTGAAGGCCCTATTTGTCTTTCTTTTTAGCTGTCGTTTTAGGACCAGCTCACTTTACAGTGCATTTCTCTTTTTATGAGAAGGTGTCAGCTGCAAAAGGTGGTCTTAGATGGATACCAGTGCTTGTACTTTAGAGGACATTGGAGACATGCATACAGATGAACACACATATATATGTATATATGTGTATGTTTATATATGAAATGAATATACAGATGGAAGATATGAGTTACAAAACAGTATAAAGCTTTAAGTTTTCATCTGTATTTCAATCTATAGTTTTCCATAATGAGTGTATAAACTACTGATGTAGTCAGTGGTTTGAATGAAACCTTTGATTTCCACAAAGGCAGGAGACAAGAAACACATGATAGCTGAGTACTGAATGAGTTATGGATGTTGTTCCCCCACAATTAAATTTATGTTCAATATCTTGCGTAAATCTATCATGCCTTCCACATGTAAAAATAATGAACTATTTTACAAAATCATTTTCCCATTTTTAGATTGTTTTTATCTGCACAACTCCAAGATAAAGATGGTTTTATCATATATTAGAAGTCTGAATTCAAACTGAAATACACTTTAAAAAACTTAATGATAAATGTTATACTGATTGTCTTTCAGAGAATGAGCTTACTGGTTTTCACTAGTTTTCTCACAATTTCACAGTAAATTAATTTTCATCTTAGTAAATTCAAATAATTCTGAGCAGTTTTATAAAAAAAACAGGTTTTCAATTGTTTTAACATTCTGACTGTATTTGATATTTCATCCTTCCAGACTTCACCTGAAAATTTGGGATGACTGAAAAATTGACCCTGTGAAAGTTGATCAGTGCTTTCTGGTTGGTTCTGTATTAACAGGATGTTCTGCTTCTTACGAAAATATTTATAAAGACACAGTGATTTGCATGCATTGATATATCTTTTTTTTTTTTTTGAGAGGCATGGCTAATGTGTATAATTTTTGTATTTAAAGGCATAAAATTGTGAAAAGGACTAATTATATCCTGCATTATCTCTTGATGACAGAGTATCAACAATCTATTTTAAGTGACAAGCAATTTGTAGAAGAAGCTTTGCCACTTCTAAATGTCAGTTAAAAATAAAATCAATCTCTCTTAGATTATGGATTTCAGGAAGGCATGAAGGATTGGTGCTAAAAACCACTGAAAGAATAACTATGCATTTGCAGCTATGCAAAAAGTAAATTTGAAAATGTTCAGGTACAGTGAGTTTTATTAAAACCTTAGTAAATGTTACTTCAAAATGGCACTGCAGCATGTCCCTTTTGAGGCGGTGGACAATAACAGACCCTGCCGATCTGTGGAGTATTGGATATTGAATTTTTAATGATGCTCACTGTATTACTCTGTTCTGATTATCCACTCAGCAGCTGTAAAATTGGTAGAGACCTTGATATCTCAGCACATTCTTGTTTTTCTACTCAACACTTCCTACATTAGAAATTTTCTGTCCCCCAGTAATTTATTTAACATTAGATCAAGTATTTTCACTTATCAAAGAGATCAGCAGGCAAACCTGTCCAACAACAAATACATGTTTTGTATATCTATTTATCTCAGACTGAAAAATGCTTATGTCTCGGATACCTTGCAGCATTTAGGATGGCTGTAGATGCTAATATTTGGACAACTTAATTGCTCCCTTAATTTTCTTAGAAAAACTTAACATCCAGCAATAAACTATAATGCACAAAACAAGTTTTAACAAATTAGTTCTGGTGACTTATCCTTATTTATTTACCTATATATATAATGAATGTAAGTAGGTATACGATCCTAAAGCACCATTAAAACTGCAAGTGAAACATCCATTTCTGTAATAGAGGCACATATGCTCTTTTGGGGTGAATAATTAATTATAATATAAACTTTCATCACAACCTTCACAGTGATGCTGGTTTCATTTGCCTTTGTGGTGTGTACAGCTGCCTTGATGGCATGTAGAAAGTGCACATCAGGACCCCCAAAGTTCAAAGGTAACTGCAAACCCAGCATCCCCCCCCCGCTGCTTTAAATATGTACTTTAAAAGAAAAACTGTCTAATGAATAAGGAGGTGCAAATAAAATCTAAAGAATACTTTTAAAAGGTCTCCAGACAGCCAGAAGTCATGGTCCTAATCTGTATTGGTTTTGTGTGGCAAGGTTTTGGTAGGGGGGGGGGTTACAGGGGTGGCTTCTGTAAGAAGTTGCTGGAAGCTTCCCCTGTGCTCGAGAGAGAGCCGATACCAGCTGGTTCTAAGACGGACCCGCCGCCGGCCAAGGCTGAGCCCATCAGCGATAGTGGTAACACCTCTGTGATAACATTTTTAAGAAGGAAAAAAAGTTGGGACAGGCGGGATTCGGCAGCCGGAGAGAGGAGTGAGCACACGTGAGAGCACCAGCCCCGCAGACCCCCAGGTCGGTGCAGAAGGAGGGGAGGAGGTGCTCCAGGCGCCGGAGCAGAGATTCCCCTGCAGCCCGTGGGGAAGACCATGGTGAGGCAGGCTGTCCCCCTGCAGCCCAGGGAGGTCCACGGGGGAGCAGATCTCCACCTGCAGCCCAGGGAGGACCCCACGCCGGAGCAGGGGGATGCCTGAAGGAGGCTGTGACCCCGTGGGAACCCCGCGCTGGAGCAGGCTTCTGGCAGGACCTGTGGACCTGTGGAGAGAGGAGCCCACGGAGCAGGTTTTCTGGCAGGACTTGTGACCCCGCGGGGGACCCACGCTGGAGCAGTGTGCTCCTGAAGGACTGCACACCGTGGAAGGGACCCATGCTGGAGCAGTTCGTGAAGAACTGCAGCCCGTGGGAAGGGCCCACGTTGGAGAAGTTCGTGGAGGACTGTCTCCCGTGGGTGGGACCCCACGCTGGAGCAGGGAAGAGTGTGATGAGTCCTCCCCCTGAGGAGGATGAAGCGGCAGAAAACAACGTGTGATGAACTGACCATAAACCCCATTCCCCGTCCCCCTGTGCCGCTGGGGGGGTTGGTAGAGAATCCGGGCGTGAAGTTGTGCCCGGGAAGAAGGGAGGGGTGGAGGGAAGGTGTTCTGAGATTTGGTTTTATTTCTCATTACTCTGCTCTGGTTGATTTGCAATAAAGTGAGTTAATTTTCCCCAAGTTGAGTCTGTTTTGCCCGTGACGGTAAGTGGTGAGTGATCTCTCTCCTGTCCTTATCTCGACCCACAAGCTCTTTGTTATATTTTCTCTCCCCTGTCCAGCTGAGGAGGGGGAGTGATAGAACGGCTTTGGTGGGCACCTGGCAACCAGCCAGGGTCAACCCACCACATAATCCTAGATGATCATACCTGCACCTGACAGCAGTGTGAATCTGCAGACCTGAAACACTGGATTTTCTCCACCCTGTGTCATTACAGACCTAGAGCTTTCTGATAGCTTTGTCACCTTTAGAAATCATTAACACATTAATTTGAGTGTTTGGCCTGATTTGAATATCATTCTTTCCATTTTGCAGACCTGCTGCATAGGTAACATCATGCAGTAAATCTGTGTTAGAGTTATCTCTAAGCCAGTCACAGACCTATACTGTAAAGCACCTAGTTCAGGCCCTTGTCATTACTTATCGTCATTGCTGTCTTGATTGGTTTTTCCTAGCATATACACATTCTCCCCTTCCTATTCAAACTGGACATTTTAGCATCTTTTGTTTAAAATTAATTATCCATTCTTGAGATTCCACCAGTAATTCACCTTCATTCATCACATGAACTGGAAGTGGCTGCTTCTAATTTTTCAGTTCTGCCTTTTCTTCCTTTCTTCCCTCTGACTCTTATCATGCTATGACAATTTCTCAATTATTTTAGTCTTATGTCCTTATTCCACAATCATTATATTTTCTTCTAAGCAGTTCTTTCTGCCTAGGAAAATTTCCTTAATTAATGGAGTCAATTCTTTCTCCTCTGTATATCCTCATTAGAGTAATTTTTTTCTTTACTTGCAAGATATCAACTACTTAAAACTCACTTTAAGGGTAACTTCAAGTCATCAAGCAGCTAACCACATGGCCTCAGGATCTTATTGTAATAACAATTTTCATTTTCCTTTGAGTTTCCCTTCTTGCGTCCAATCATGCAGCGATCTTATGTAGACAAGCAGGGTCTTTAATTTGACACATTTATCAATTGGTATGATACAGACCCATTCTCAACTGAGGTCTGTCTTCAGTATAAGAGAACAAACATGGCAAAGAAAAAGAAAAAAAAGAATCCTCAGCCACTTACTTTCAAGCATCCATTAAGAATAAGGTATGTCAGAAAACACGGTGATTGATAATGTAATTAGAACCTGAAGAATAACACTACTTATTTCAGTGGAACCAATATTATTGTCCCACTTTCATGAGAAGTTAAAATATCCTTTGTTCTGTACCTTAAAATATGATGATAAATAATAGAGTACCCAGTGACAAAAAAAGGAAAAAGTTAAAAGCAATGAGAGTTCATAATTTGAACTGTAATAAAGTTGAACAACTTCACTCAGTTCAGGTGAGGTAACTGGCTGAAGAAATATAAATATATATAATGTTCGGCTTCATAAACTTTTATTGCTGAAACAAGATTCAAACTAAATTTATAAGCAATAAACCTAATTAAGAATGAATGTGAATTTACTATAATCTGTTAACTTTACCTGTGTATCCAATATCAATTATTTTTGTCTGTATTATTCACTTGTGCTCAATTAAGATTTGTCTCTAAGATACCAGGAAGGATGAACTATTTTCTAAAGGTGACTCTCTTCATTGACTAGAGATAGAGGGGGGTCTACATGATGAACTTAAACTAGACATGTAATTTTTGTATAACTGATGGTAGAGACAAAATCTTTCCCATAAATAATTAAAGCATCAGAATCTTTTTTTTATTTGTTCTTAATATGTTATGAAAAATTGTAAATATCATTTATTTTTCTCACAATAAAAGGTTATGTATCTATGTAGTATATATTTTAATGTGGTATCACAGTATTCTATTTATTTTGCTTCTTAGTGCTTACGGTAGGAATTATTATCATCACTATTTTAGGATAGGGGATAACAGGATTTTATACATAAATGATAAGTACAGGTACTCAGCTGCTGTGTAGGGCTAGCTTTTGATTGTAGGAACATACCCATACGCAACTATTGGCCAATTCTTTATGCCTGTGCTATTTAAGCATCACTGATATTTTGAAATAATGAGCTGCTGTCAATTTTTATAGCTGTTAAGTGGATTCAGGCACCTACACTCCACTCTTTCCCCTTGTATCTAACTCCTTGTACTTTAGGTACTTGTACGTTGAGAGAGTTACACAAATCTTCTTTGGGGATCAGTTTGATGGGAAGGACTTAAATTCAGAAAAAAAATTACTGAATGGCATTAGCCAAATTCAAAAGGAAGGAAAAATTTCAAAAATTATTAGAAAAGAGATTTCATTTGTGGGACAGTTCATAAAGGGCCAAAGTTTTATTCATATGACTGATGAGAAGAAAGTAACGTCACATCTAATACACAGCAACTATAATGCTTCTCAGCATTTTACCAGAAGCAAAGATTGAAAAACGATGGCACAAAAGCCAGTTGGAGGCCAGTCATTAGTGGTGTATCACAGGGCTCAGTACTAGGGCCAATTCTGTTTCACATCTTCATTATTGACTTGGACAAGGGACAAAGTGCACCCTCAGAAAGTTTGCCAGATGTTACAAAATGTTGCTGACACACCAGAGGGTTGTGCCGCCATTCATGGAGACCTGGGCAGGCTGGAGAAATGGGCTGAAAGGAGTCTTGTGAAGTACAACAAGAGGAAATGCAAAGTTCTGCCCCTGGGAGGGATAACCCCAGGTAGAGGGGGAAAGCATTTTGGAAAGCAGCTTGGCAGAGAAGGACGTTGGGGTTCAGGTGGCCATGAGCGGAAAATGAGGCAGCAATGCACCACCCTCACAGCAAAGACGACCAACAGCATCCTAGATTACTTTAGGAATAGCATTGCCAGCAGGTCAACAAGGTGATCTTTCCCCTCTACTCATCTCTTGTGAGACACATCTGGAGTGCAGGGTCCAGTTCTGAGCTCTCCAGTGCAAGAGAGACAGGGATGTAATGGAAAGAGTCCAGCAAAGGGACGCAGATTAAGGGATTAGAGCACCTTTCACATGAGGAAAGGGTATGAGAATAGGGATGGTTCAGCATGGAAAAGAAAAGGCTCAGGAGGATCTGGTCAATATGCATAGAGTCCTGATAGGAGCAAATGATGATGCCCACCAGCATGACAAGTGACAATGTATACAAATTAAAAACCAGGAAATTCCACCTGAACATAAGAAAACACGTTTATTACTATGAGGGTGGTCAAACACTAGAAAAGGTTTCCCAGAGAGGCTGTGGAGGCAACCAACCACAGGCGACCCCGCTTGAGCATGGGGGTTAGACTAGATGACCTCAAGACATCCCTTCCCACCTTAACCATCCTGAGAAACAGGGCTTTATAGCTTGCTGAAAAAAATTCTGCTATGGCACAAACATGCCATTAGCCAGGACAGTTTTATCATCTGAAAGTCATTGATTCCACATTTGGATCTTAAAAAATGTGTTTTGACCATTTCTTTTAAACTAATGTCGACTATTATAGGATTTCTAAATATGATTTCCAGACTTGAATATTAAGAGATCGATAACAAATGATAAAACCAAGTCCATAAGTTATTTAAAATAGCAAATAAAAAGTTTTTTCTTAACACTGAAATAAAAACAAGTTGGATATAGCAAAGTCCTTCTACGGAATTCTATTTTTTTAACCCTCTCCATGCCAAAATTCAAATTTTTTTTCAAGAAGGAAGACTTCTAAAGCAGGCTTTTCTGAGTTATTTTCCTATCTTTGATTTCAAATATAGAATTATTTTCTGGGTGGTGGGGTAAAGGAAATAAAAGTAAAAAATATATTTAAAAGTTTATCCCATGGTGCATAAATTTTCCAGAAGAACTGATAAGATTGAAAGGTTTATAGAACATCTAAGTTGTATAATTACGGAATTCAATTTTATTAATAAGATTTATAGCACTCAGCCTTTTTTCTCTACTGTTCAAAGTATTCTTCCTCATTTTTCCATCCTAGAAAAAACTAGAAATAGAAAACAAAATCCTGATTCTTCTGAGATGAGAAACAAAACACCCTAAGGGGGTAGGATTTCACCGAGAGGTTATCACTTTCACTTTGATTAGCTCTTCAGCTACCCCATGAACTGTGCTTAGAAGTGGGAAGCTTTCAGGCCACTTTCAACCTAGGCATAGATCCACTGAAATTCAGGAAGTTATATGAGGAATATTCTTGGTATATTCTCTGAGAAAGAAGGAGGAATATTAATATGGAGATTTTAACAGACTTATATATCCAGATGACTTTCTGTAGCATTTAAAAATAAAGAAAAATTTCCGTAAGGTCAGTAAGATGTTAGGTAACCTGAACTGGAAGTATATATTGGCAAAAAAGCTTTTGCTTGACAACATTGAGAACAAACTGCACTGAAACTGCACTGAAGATACGCACTTGAGGACGTGGTGTGTAGTTGATTTTGCTTTCCTTAGGGATGAAGCCTTTTGGCTTTTAAAAAAACCCACAAATTTGCATAAAAATGTTCCTGCCATCTCATGTTAGGTTTGAAATGTGACATACGTGTGTGTATGTACATATACATATACACACCTGGTTATTTGGCTCTCTGTGTATGCAGAATTCTAATTTAAATTCAGTATAAATTCTTTATAATCATCATCTTTAATGTTTCTACATGGTGCTGTGTGCTTGCTCAAAAAACTCACTGAAAAAGGCTCAATCTCATATGTTTCACACTTAATATAGAAATATTAATTCATCCCATCTCCAAAGATCTCTAAGAAATTGGTCAGTAAGGATCGACAGAGCAGTGCTCATCATGGTCTAACTTCTGGGATATTTGTTACAGGCATTTTCTTATGAGTATTATTTATCTTTTAACTAAATAGACTAGGTATTTGTTTTCCCAACTCTCCTTAGAGCATTAATTAAAGGAACTTTTCAAGTTATGCATTCTGAAATGAAGACACTGATTTTGCCTCCATAATCATGGAGATAAAAATTTTTCTTTTTCATGATCCAGGGAGACAACTTACTTGAACCATTTTTAAGGCAATGTAGGGTTGTTCTTTGACAATTTCTGATATATTTTTTTTAAGCTGATGAATTTTAGCAATGGGTGTTTCTATCCAACCACTTAAAGCTATAAAAAGACAAGGGCCTTGTTTTATGTACTAAGAAGCATAAAGAGTAGAAGTTATGATCATAGGGGTTGATGTATAATACTGCAGTTTCTTTTAAAAAGCTTGGATGTTTTTCTTTTCTGTTTATTTTGTTGTTTCTATATATTGTTACCTTTGTACATTTGGTGGGTTCACAGCAAAGGTAAGGATTGTTAATAATCGGGAAAAACGCTTGAAGGCATGAAACTTATTCCTATCACTGTTCGCAAAGTCAGCACAGCTCTATTTCAGTTTGTTCCAACTGTAAGCTGAAGGTAATTATAAGGACCCTTAATAACAATATAAAAAATTCAGATAAAGAACAGTCTACCGTGCTCTTAAGAAAACTGCTCCGAAGATTTATTACACTTATAACCTTTTCTGTGAACAGTTGTCACCTTATTTGCAGTCTAAATCTGTTCCCTCTTCCAGGATTAGGACCTGTCTTTGCCTTCTACCTATCTACCTTTACAAATTGTCTTCTCAGTATTTTCTTGCTGACCACAAAGTTACTTTTAAACCTTGTCATTTATAAAATCACTGGCCTAAAATAAAGTGCAAATAAACAACAACAAAAAAAATCACATTTTTAATTGCAGTAGCAGTTTCCCAAACCTAGATCTTGCCAAAAGGTAATAAAACACTTAAATTAATAAAACACTTTTAAAAAGCCCTTAATACAGAGTCACTGAGTATCCATTATGCATAGGACACATTGATTTTGCGCTGTCACATTTTATTTAAAGAAAATGTCCACACAATTTTAGCATGTAATGCTTAAATCTTCTGCGTGTCACCTCCCCCCACCCCAAACTATTAAAAAACATAATATGAAGTGCTTTCCTTCTCCTTTCCCAAGAAACCATAAAGTCATGCAATTAGAGTGTAATTGGCCTAAGGTGAGGGTCTTGCAAACAGATCTGAATTATGTCATCAAGACTCCACAGGCAGAGAACACTTAGCAAAATGATGGCTGAAAGATATTGTAGGCTTTAATAAGAGGGACAAGGTTTTCAGGAACTCTACTATGTAATTACCCAAAGCAGGAGGTGATATGGTGCATGTCAAATATGAAAATTATGATCTCAGAAGAGGTAGAAAAGCATTTACATAGAAGAAAACAAGAGATAGGTAGAGCTAGAAATATCAGATACATTTCATGTGTTGTCACAGCTGTATTTTAAAATATACATGAAGCACGGGTATAACACATTACACAACAGGGCCAGCTCAGAATACTTCGTAAAGCAACATAACTCTGCTTAATTGCATTTTATTTTGGAGTTGTGATTGCAAATAAAGGAATGTTGACCTCAAACTTTGCAAGTCACAGCTAATACTGTTGCATGGGTTTTGACCATATTTGAAGTGAAGTGGGTAAGGGCTTTGGAGGCGTTCACAAGAGTTCAAAAGTTTTAAACACTTTTTGGCAATTCGTAAGGAAAAAGATAAAGAAATCATACTTAATTTAATCTGCCTTTAGCTGAGAACTAGGGTAAAGGGGAAAAGTGTAGATGGATCTTCTCTTATTTTAAAGCATAATAAGATTTACAAAGGAATGTCTCGTTTGCTCTAAAATATGTTATGTAGGGCATTCAAGGACCGATAAAATTTAGAGTCTAAACTGTTGATAATATAATATAACCACTTTAGCATCAAACAATTACTCCCTTTTATAGAGGGCTTGTTTTATAACCTTGGATGTGTGAACAGAGAGGTGAAAGCACAGTTAGAAACATAAAGAATGGCTCCCATGGCTGGTATTTGTAAACAAAAATCCTGTAAACTTAAAAAAAAAAAACAAAACAAAAAAAAAGAAAATGCAAGGATGAGAATCTAGTCCTAGCTTTTCTAGGATTATGCTAGAATGGGGACAGAAATAAAAAACATTTTTAAATTTGCTCTGTGAGTCTCAAACTAAAATACGTTCATTTGCTCCAAATAAATTAACCCTTCTGTATTCATTCATGCTTATTTATCTATGCTGTAGCGTGTTGAAAAGGCTTACCAAGGAAAAGGAGACTTTACAAGCTAAGCAGATGAGCCATTTGAACATTTAAGCTATTAAAATGATAAATGTTTCTATGCATTATCCAAATCTGTTGACTCTGTAAATAGCTGAAAACTTTGAGAGAATGTGTTTTCCACTGTGATTTCTGGTATATTTAATTGCACTTACTTTGAAAAATCACAGGACACAAGAGTAGAAACTTCCTATTTTTAAAACTTCAGGGAGTGAAAATGAGGGAGATGATTGAAAGTTTTTTCCCCTCAAATTCTTTAATAATTGCTCTAGGGTAATTATATAGCGCAGCTCCTTTGCCCATGATCCCGCAAGCACTAGAATTTTCTGACAGCAAGCCCAGAGTACACTTGCCTTGTCATTTCTACTGCTTCTTTTATCCTTCTTCCTTTCATATAAAACTAAAGATACGTTATACTGGAGATAGACCTCTACTCTCAATTAATAGGAGTACATAGAAAATGCTGTTTAGCATTTAATTTCTTTCTGTTTCCCATTTTAAGTCTCTTTTCTCCTGTTTCCTTAGTTACATGAACAGTGGAGAGCAAATTTAACTATTCATATTAAAGTTCCTTTTTTCCTTGAGTTCCTCCCCTCAATCCTGTTTTTTTGTATTGATTGCTAAGGAAACAAAAACTTAACAGAAACCCTGCTTCAGATCATTCTCACCAGATTAAAGAACCACATATAATGAAAACCAGGTAAACAAGAAAGTGATACAGACAAAAGATTCACTTCTCATATCCAGTGAATGAAAAAGTATGGTTGTCTGAACTGCAGAAACCTCTACAGTTAATGAACACGTCTTACAATTTGTCAGAAATTTATAAGTAGCAGCAAAATCCTTTTCCAGTGTGATGTAACTAGAATGAACCTACTTTGTTTAACTAAAAAATTTGAAGAACAAGTGCTATCTAATAAATGCTGAATATCAGGTTAGTTTGATTTCTTGAAAAAAAGGAGGAATACAGATTTATTTTATTATCCTGTAGTACATTAAAATCTCCTATTTTGTGTTAGTATTATTCCATGAGGTTTCAGAGTCTTTTCTTCAGTCAGGGTACCTTTTTTAGATATGAACCTGCACATTACAAAAAGAGAGAGCAAATGGAAGTTAGAAATAGAAATTGAAAAAAAAGTTTAAGAAAGGTGTAAAGACTAATATCGCAAGGCAGATGACATAGTAACTCTAAGCGTGATGCCATTATCA